>NC_089270.1:27935660-28244271 GCF_963930625.1 Muntiacus reevesi | reverse complement strand
CCATTAAGAATTGCTACTGGACCTTTGCCGAGGGAAAAAGAAAAAAGCTTTTCAGGAAACAGAGGCAGTATTATTTCGCTGCTAGCATCATGCCACATTCTCTTGGGAAAGTCACAGGTAACGGGCCTCTGAAAGGATTCACTGGGTCTGCAATTTTCTCCTCTTCTAAGGAACAGAACTGCCTGGGGTTACCATTCTGCTATGCACACCAACTTAAGCCCTACCTTTCTGCTGTGGTGGATGTTCCTTCAAATCATGGTACTGATGAAGGGAGCCAGAGATTCCATCAACATTGAAAAGAAAGGGGTCAGTCTAATCTTCCTTTTTTTTTTTTGAAGTCTACATCAGAGTTTATTAGATAGATAGACGTAAGCTGACTTTGGAAGAAAGTTCTTCGGCAACAGACATTTCCCATGGCGCCTCTTTTCCCCTTCCAAACACTCAGTGGAAATCACACTGCATTTTATAGCAGCCCCTCTGTACCCCAAATGTACACCCATTATTGTAAAGGAGAGCATAGTATATCATGGTATTTCGGTGGCATTTAACATTGTGAATTCCACGGAAGTCACTGGAAGCAGAAAGCAAATGTATGCTTGGCTGAGGCAAAGATGAAAGTGATGGTGGAGATGTGAACATGTGAACAGACTCCCTGATTCAGGATTGCTCTTTTTTTTAAATTTAAAAATATTTTAGTTTATGTTGCAGTATAGTTGATTTATACTGTTGTGTTAGTTTCAGGTGTTACAGCACAGTGATTCAGTTGTACTTTTGAAAAGTCATGCCCTTAAGATTTTCTGCTACATAGTAATGGAAATACCTTGCATTCCAGCAGGTCCGAAGTCTTGCCTGGTTAAGAAAATTGCATGATCATGGTGTTCAGAGTGATTGGGATCAGATTTTTGTTGTTGGCAAGCCCAGCGACACACATTCTCCAGACTCCTGGATGGATTTCCCCTTTCTATGAGGCTGATGGACTAGGAGAAAACAATATGTTAAAGACATACATAATATTAATATTTTCCCAAAGGCTTCAATGAATAACTTTCTCTGAAATTAACATTTGAGATTACAGTAATTAAATAATGTACAATAATATTATTGGGGGCTTGTTTAGATAACTAATCTCATTTGGAAATTCTAAATGCACCTAAGGGATACCTTTATGATGATCAACATTATCTGTGTGAAAGTTGACTGACACCATTAACTGAAATATGTGATGATGAATTTTCTTGCTACTGTGAAGCAACTCAGTATTAATCAACTGGGTAAAAAATCTAGATAAATATTAAGAACAATAACAGAAGATAGATGGAAAGATTTGGGAGACTTTTTCTCCAGAAATGCTAAAGCCAAAGATCTTCAGTTTCTTTCTTTTTTTTTTTTTTTGCTTCAAAATTAATTAAAGCTGGTTTGTATAATTTGAGAAGCAGTCAAATTATATAAACCTCACACTGAAAAAAATAATTACCCGTTATTTTAACCTCACAGCAATGAAGAGAGGGGGCACTCATATCCTGCTGTTCCAAGAAATGGAGTGACATTCATGGGGACCCTGCTGTGCATGTGTGCTCAGACATGTCCAACTTTTTGCAATGCTATGGACTGTAACCCAACAGGCTCCTCTGTCCATGGGATTCTCCAGACAAGAACACTGGAGTGGATTGCCATTTCCTTCTCTGGGGGATCTTCCCGACCTAGGGTTAAGCCCATGTCTCCTGGATCTCCTGCATTGCAGGTGGATTCTTTACCACTTGAGCCATTGGGGAATGCAGTTACTATCACACTGTTGTCAGGAGATAAAAGTTCAGAGCGAAAGGCCCCATCCTTCAAGAACCCAGGACCACACTTCCCTGAGGAGTTCTGATGGAACGAGAAACTGAATTTGGAACTTCAAATTGCTTCTTACTTGGCTGACTGGCTGAGAGTTTTGTTACATTTCAGCAAATGGTTTTATCAGTGTTTACATTCTTAATAAAAAAGTTCGGTTATATGTTGATCACATACTTCTCCAAAGAAATGATTTTAACAATGAACTGAAGGCGCTCGACATCTCCAGCTGGAGCTGACTTGCCTTCTGGGCTGGAGACACAAAGGAGGTCAGGTTTGTGGGGGAAACTAAAGATCGACGACACCCTTTCACCAGAAATGGTAAGTTTCCATACATAATAAAATGCAAACACATGGACTTTTCCCCCTGTTCTTGCTAAATGCCTATTTCATTAGTATTCCATAATCAGGAGGATTAACTATGGGAGGGGGTCATTTAATTTTAAGCAACAGGAAAGCTGCCAAGTTAGTCACTTCCCCTATGTTTTCTCCTCAAGGAGAGAGACTATTTCATCCATTCCATTATTTCCAAGGACAGGAATCCAACTAGTGCCATTTTAAAGCCAGCTAAAGTTACACTACATAAAAATGCCTATTGTATGTATTCTGACTCAACACTTTGTTTTCAAGATTATAAGATTAATGCCTTTTAAGAAAAAATTCACCGTATGCTTTGCTTTTATTAATCAGAAAGATGTGAAATATTCCTTTTAAGAAATTATGAGAGAGTAAGGATCTCTGTTATTTTGTTAATCCGCCTGTAATGTAGGACACCTGGGTTTGATCCCTGGGTTGGGAAGATCCCCTGGAGAAGGGAACAGCTTACCCACTCCAGTTTTCTGGCCTGGAGAATTCCATGGACTGTATAGTCCATGGGGTCACAAAGAGTTGGACATGACTCAGTGACTTTCACAGTCTGACACACACACAGGTATATCTGCAGCACCTAGAAAGCATTTGACACAGAGCAGGCACTCAACATACGTGTTTTAGATTAAAAAATCAATCATAAATTTAATGCTGGTGGTAGTTGTTCAGTTGAAAAGTTGTGTCTGAGTCTTTGCGACCCCAGTGAACTGTAGCACAGCAGGCTTCCCTGTCCTTCACTATTAAGGAGATCCTCTTTTTTCAGTACATTGTCATACCTAAAATCAGGATAATCATCTCCAACTCCATTAGACAGAGGTAAACACATCAAATGACACCAGCACAAAAATCATTCGTTATCTAATCTAAGTTAGAGATCTCCATTGTTGGGGCACTTTTCTCTTCTCAATTCAGAGCAACTGGGGTCTATGTGAGACATATCTACTATAGCTTCAGTAGACTAATCTGTTTGCTAACCCGCTCTTTGATGTTGACAGTTCACAGATAGTAAGACATTTTACCTTTGCATAACCCAGCATGATCATGCGCACCAGGACTACATTTATATGCACTCCCAGGGACTCATCATGGTAAATTTCATTCACCTAGAAACAAAGGAGATAATTACTAGAAGAAAGGCCACACAGAACTTCAGGAGATGGACACTTAAGGAAATGGCCATGTAATCCCCAATACAGGAGTCAAGTCACTTTTTCTTTGTAGTTTAGTTTAAAACTGATATCTGAAATGAAATCATTTACTTTTAACTTTGGAATGATTCCTGGCTATGTGAATTACTGATATTGTAAACCCTGTAGTATCATGAACATAGAAAATAGGCTATAAAAGGGTTTCATTAAACTATTGTAGTGTTTAATCCATGTGTACTATGATCCACAGATAAAATTCATCAAAAGCAGTCACATGTAAGAATCTGCCTTCCAATGCAGGAGACACAGGTTTGATCCCTGGCCGGGAAGATCTGCTAGAGGAGGGATAGGCTCCCCACTCCAGTATTCTTGGGCTTCCCTGTGGCTCAGCTGGTAAAGAATCCACCTGCAATGTGGGAGACCTGGGTTCGATCTCTGGGTTGGAAGATCCCCTGGAGAAGGGAAAGGCTACCCACTCCAGTATTCTGGCCTGGAGAACTCCACAGACTCTATAGTCCATGGGGTTGCAGCGCTGGACACGACTGAGTGACTGTCACTTCACTTCGGGAAGATCCCACATGCCGTGGGGCAACTAAGGCCATGAGCCTTGACTACTGAAACCCAAGTGCTCTAGGGCCCATGCTTCAAAACGAGAGGCCACTGCAATGACAGAATTCTGTGCACCACAACTAGAGAATAGCCCCTGCTCGCGGCAACTAAAGAAAGCCCGCCTGCAGCAATGAAAACCCAGGACAGCCAAAAAATAAACAAACAAAAGCTATAGCAAGACCACGATTCAGGTGAAGCATCTGCCAGCAGAGGGATGGCAACCATGTGAAGAAAAAGAGCCAGCATGTCCTTCAGGGCGCCTCTGTCACCACCAGGGCCGCGAGCTCTTGTTAGGGAAGCTGGTGTGCAGGGGCTGTGGTGCTAGCTGTGGGCCAGTACCTGGGTGGTCCTCCCAATGCCTCCTCCACCCCAAGAGTGGGGCATCTGAGGTAATGATTACTTAGAAGTCCTACAGTAAAGAAATCCTCCCACATTTGAATTACTAAGATAAGATGACTGTCCGAGTACATACAATATCAATCCTGGGTAAATCTCAGAGGGGCAAAGTTGAGTCACTGCTCTTGATTTAATTTTAAATGTTAAATTAAAATTTCTACAGGTAATCTGGTATACTTTAAAACCATAGCTATTAGGACTTACACAACCTCAGAGGTCATAGTCCAACAGACTTCTACAGATGAGGAAGATGAAGACCATAGAGATTAATTAACATGCAGAAACAGTCAGTTATTGACAGCCTAAAGAGACTTCTGGCTTCCCTGAAGGCTCAGCAGTAAGGAATCTGCCTGCAACATAAGAGACACAGGAGATGCGAGTTTGACCACTGGGTCTGGAAGATCCCCTGGAGGAGCGAATGCCAACTCACTCCAGCATTCCTGCCTGAAAAACCCCATGGACAGAGAAGCCTGGCAGGCTATATATTCCAAAGGATTGAAAAGAGTCGGACACGACTGAACATGTATGACCATGGAGAAGAGCAAAGTGACTTCTATCTTCTGGTTATGCTAGTACAAAATTGGTGTGAATAAAAATTGCTAGGAAGTTGGAAATGCTAGCAGAAATGGGAAAGGTGGGAAAAGTTCAAAGTTCTTAGCTATTCTCAGGAACAGGGAACCATTTGTCATAATAACTGAAAGAGGGATGGAAAAATGAACCTCAATTCAACTCAAGACCCAGGAGGTTTGGACAGAAGGCCTAGAGGAAAGATAGGCAAAATCTCATAGAGAGAAGCCTTAAAAAGAAATATAACTCAAGGATAATAGAATGCTCTAAAAAAAAAGAAAATTTATGGATTTCTTATCATACTGACCAAGAAACAGACCAAGAAATCTCAAATGAAAAGTTTCAGGAATCTAATCAGACTACACAGAACACCTTAAATATCAAAGTGTTAAATGTAGGTTAAAGATAAGTAAGTAAAATTGCTCAGTCATGTCCAGCTCTTTGTGACACCATGGACTGTAGCCTACCAGACTCCTCTGTCCATGGGATTTTCTAGGCAAAGAGTACTGGAGTGGGTTGCCATTTCCTTCTCCAGGGGATCTTCCCGACCCAGGAATCAAACCCGGGTCTCCTGCATTACAGGCAGATGCTTTACCGTCTGAACCACCAGGGAAGTCTTCTGGTAAAGGTACACTTACTGAATTTTGAGATGGAACAAAAAAGGGAAGAATAACTAAGATGGAGGTATAAGACCTGGGGAAGCTAATATATACTAAAGAAGATAAAGTGTAGTTTACCAAGTAAAGATTCAGGGTCCTTTTAAGTGGAAAAATGCAGTATATACGAAAGTATTAGTTGCTCAGATGTGTCCAACTCTCTGTGACCACATGGAGACCACCAGGCTCCTTGTCCATGGGATTCTCCAGGCAACAATACCGGAGTGGGTTGCTATTCCCTTCTTCAGGGGAACTTCCTGACCCAGGGATCAAACCTGGGTCTTCTGCATTACAGGCAGATTCTCTACCATCTGAACCACCAGGGTAACCCATGTATACATAGATATACATTTATAAACTCACACACACACATACACACTCATAATGGTAAGACCCAATTTAACTACTATTCAAGAAAAGCCAAGGAGTGAAAACAATCTGTAATTCACTCTTGCACTGCACAAGTATGCAGGCTGATAGCATATGCCCAAGCAATTAAACTAGAGGCCATTGCACATCTGTAGCATTGAGTTCATTTTGTCTGTTCTGTCTGATGAAAGAGATGTATACAAATGGGAGAGCTTCCCTGGTGGCTCAGCGGTAAAGACTTTGTCTGCCAATGCTGGAGATGCGGATTCCATCCCTGGATTGGGAAGATCCCCTAGAGAAGGAAATAACTACCCACTCCAGTATTCTTGCCTGGGAAATCCCATGGTCAGAGAAGCCTGGCCAGCTTCAGTCCAGGCGGTCACAAAGAGTAGACATGACTTAGTGACTAAACAACAGCAACAGTAAATAGGAATGTAACCAGAGTCCTCTAAGCAAGGAGCCGAGAAAATGGGCCACATCAAACGTGGTGAGAGAGATGTAGTGGCTAAAAGAGCCTGATATGAGCCACTAATAGTCTCAGCTGGCATCTGTCTTGACATCTCAAAAAGCTTCATCTTTCTGGGTCTCAGTCAAATGGACAGAATAAGAATACTATCTCATAGGATTGGGGTAAGAATTGAAAGATTTAATGTATGCACACAACAGCTCAAAAGTTTTAAGAGTGAGGAGAAAAGTACATTAAATCACATAAGAGTGTAGGAAATAGAAAAGAAAACCTAGAAGAACAATAGCCACCATACGTAAAAAGGGTGCAATTTGCTCTGAATATCTATGGCAAATAAAACTAAAACCATGGGTTCACTGCTAAAAGGGAACATTTCAGGTCAATATAAGGAGAACTGAAAGCTGGCCAAAAAGCTGTAATTTCTTATGATCCTCTTGGCCATGGGCAGATTCTGTTATCTTACGCCATACCTCATAAAGCCAAGTTGAAGACTGAATTCTCCTCTTCTTAAAGGATTATCTGATAAGACATTTCTAGCATAATAATTCCAATATAAGTAAATGTCCGAAGCCAAGCCTGCCATCTACAGAAACTCATGGACATTCCAAGAGACCTCTCATAAGGCAGTTGTTCTGAATTAGCAGAAAGGCTTCACACACAAAGTTTTAACATGTATTTAATGTGTTCTTAGTCATTCAGTCATGTCCAACTCTTTGTGATCCCCACCAGACTCCTCTGTCCATGGGATTCTCCAGGCAAGGATACTGGAGTGGGTTGCCATTTCCTTCTCCAGGGGATCTTCCCAACAGACGGCTTGAATCCACATCTTCTGTGTCTCCTGCATTTCAGGTGAATTCTTACCCACTGGGCCACTGGAGATGTCCTAACATGTACTTAATGTATCAATAATTGAAATGTAAATGCATTTAATGCAAAGGAGGTTGAACTCAATGTTAGTGAGTGCACACAATTGGGGAACAATATAATTTTAAACTAAAGAAGAACAGATAAAAAGAACTAAATTTAAAAAAAATTTAAAAAAATTAAAAAAAAAAAAAACTAAATTAATTTCTGGAGGAGAAGTGATACAGGGAAGAAAGGGCCTTATAGCCATGGATGAATAGCAGTGACAATGATATTTTTAAATGCTATGGGAGACTTTTATGTTGGAAAACTATTAGAGTCATAAAATAAATGAAAGGTGGTAATTATAACAAATAGCTTGTGATATGTGAGCTAGTATAATGTACATATGAAAAATGAAAGTGAAAGTCACTCAGCTGTGTCCAACTCGATGTGACCCCATGGACTATATAGGCCATTAGGCTTCTCTGCCCATGGAATTCTCCAGGCAAGCATACTGGAGTGGGTTGCTTTGCCCTCCTCTGGGGGATCTTCCCGACCCAGGAATCGAACTCAGGTCTCCTGCATTTCAGGAGGACTCTTTACCATCTGAGACACCAGGGAAGCCCATAACATACATATAATCACCCTAAATTAGTAAATTCATTTTTGTTTGGTAAATTTAAAAATCAGCCCAGTGCTGAGAAAATATAAAGAACACAATTCATATTCTCAATAGCAATATTATATTATAAAATGATGAAATAAAAAGGTACTTTTTAAAAAGTTAAATTTACCATTCACCAAAAGAAAAGTATTATTTAACAATAGTCCCTATTATGCCAGACTAGTAAGTTAACAGAGTACCCCAATAGAAATCAAGATCAGTTACGGAATCTTCCAAGTTGGCACAAATTTGTAAAACTGTTTGAGTAGAACATGGATAGAAATAATCAAGTATAAGACAACAGTATTTATACATAGGAGAAAATATTCTTTCAATGTGGCAAATAGGTGTCTCTATTGTGCAAAGCACTGGATATCATTTATTATTTTGCTTCTCAAGGTTTAAAAAGTTGCTTCCTTTACATTATTCACTTTTAAAATGTACCTAATAAATTGACTGCTTGCCATCTGGCCAGGCCTTATCAATAACAGGACGTAAAGTTTTTTAGGTTCTAAGACACACAGGATATGATAAGAGTTGCAGAAATAATCAGCATCACAGAATTAAATATATTCAAAGACTTGAATTCTAGTCTCAAATCTACCATCGACAACCTGAATGACTGGGTTGGTCACTTAACCTCTCTGGGGCTCTGTTTTCTCACTGGCAAATTATAATCATACTTGCTCTTTTTGCTTCACACAGCTGCTGTTCAAATCAAACAAAATGCCACAAACTGCCCTCAGCAAAATAAAAGGCACATGAGAACACTTCTACCTAGCCATACAAAAAGTCTTAAAGGCTTACGAACATATTTTCCAATCTATCCGAAAAGAGCAAAGAAAAACAAACAAAAAAATAAACAAACAATGTAACTCTCCCCATCTTAGTTTTCACTGAAAAGGATTTGAAAAATCTTGTACTGTAAATTTATTTACTCTCAATAAAATAATAATAGAATCAAAGATACAGTTTAAATTATAAAAAAAAAAGGAAAAATTTAACAATTTTATTTTTCAAAATACTCTTTCCAGCAGAGGGCAGTACACACATGTTAGAGGTGGGTGAAGGATCAGCCGTGTTACACACCTGAACATACTTACACACCACTTGGTATGTCTGCCTTTTGTATATTTACACATAAATAAAATAAGCTCCTTAAAATGAAATAGGAATTTAAAAATATTCTAACCTGAGGAAAACACTGAGTGACTGGACTCAAAAACAAAAAAAAATTTTGAAGACATCTTTATGTAGATTGTTTTCCAGTGTCATCTGATTAAAACATTATATGAGAGGCATGAGTTTTAACAATCAATAAATGATATACAGAAAGAAGTAAACAGATCATACTGAATTAAAATTTTGGATATGTTAAGATGAGTGAAAATAATGTTTTTTAAGAAAGCAGTTTTGTAACACAGTGACAAGGAAAGCTGCTTTTTCCTAATTTAAAACAGAATCAAGAACACAAAAAACCAGCCTTACACAGAGCTTTCCAAGTTCCAGACACGGTTTTAAATACTTTACCTATGTTAATCAAGTAACCCATAATCTTTGCAACAACTTTAAAGATATCATTATCTCCATTTTACATCAAACAACGTTGAGGCTCAGAAAGGTTAAGTACTTTGCCCAAGGTCACACAGCTAGTACACAGACTAAAGGATGTACACCTAGGCAGCCTGGCTCCAGAGTCAGTAGTTTTTACCAACTCGCCACACTTCTACACACCTGCAGACCACAGCACTGTCGCGATGCAAAACAAATCTAATTTTAGAATAATCAATAGTGATTCATTACCCCAAGTTTAAGAAACTGATGTGTAAGCATACTGATAAAGATAATTTGAAAAAACTTTACTTCTTTTTCATAATTTTCCTTTGTGTAAATTTTAAGAAAATGAAGAATTAATTAGACTTGAAATTGACTCCAAATAAGGATTTCTTGATGGTCAATATAACCTAAAAATATATTGGGAAAAAATGAAAAGGAGCTGGAGCAAATCACTGGAGAAAATGAATAGGAAAAGAAGAGATAGGACTGATATTTATAACCAGCGTTTTGGGTTGTAAGCAAAGCATTAAGCATAAGCATTCTAAGAAGTCATATATCAGATATTACATAAGACAAATCAAAGTTCATCGTTGCAAAACTGAATATGCTGGCACCATGTCAGGCAACCTAAGGAGCACAGGTGGATTTTCTATAAGGTGATCAAGGTTGAGACCAGAATATTTACTAAATTACCTGAAAAATAGGGTAAATAGGATATTAATTTTTAAGTAACCTTAAATTGGAAGGGATTGCCAATGTGAAGGCGGGGAAAGGTAATGATTTTAGGAATACTTGATTTACTTGATTGATTAAATCAAGTATTCCTTTCCTTAAGAGGAAAATTCCTTCCAGGTTTGTTCCCTGACAGGACAATTTCTCCCAGGACATTTCCCTGGCAGGACACTCTGACCCGCTTTGTCTAACTAGCTGACGAACAGCTTTGTCTGCGTTTGACAACAAAAAAAAAGATACTCATATTTCTTTAGGATGGAGGGATGAGATCTTGAAAGGCCATATTGCTCAGTGCTTAAGGGTATGGGCTCCACAGTCAAACTCCCTGGGTTTGCTCTTAGCTATGTGACCTTGGGCATCTTATTTGTCTCTGTGCCTCAGCCTTCTCATCTGTAAAATGGGATAATTACACTACTGTCCTTATAGGATTGCTGAGAGGAATAAAGGAGGTCACATATGTACAGTGCTTAAAGGTGCCTGGGCCTTGCAAATATAAAAACAAAAATTTTTAGCCATCATTAGTAACATTATATAGAAGCAAATAAATGGTATACATGTATAATTTTTTTAAAGAGACTTTTTGTTAACTAAAGGCAAAGAAGTAATGACAAGACAGCCTTGGTGACTTTGGCTGGACATAAAAGAATCCTATAGTAGACTGGGAAAATATATCACTCTATCCACAACCATACCTTGTTGAGCAAAAAGTTCCAAACACATATCTGCTTAGATTTGCAGTCCTATCCTCTATATTTTAACTCAGGGTATAGCTGTCTCCTAACCTGTCAACTCCTTTTCCCTCACAATTTCAGAATAATAATGACTACTTTTTAAAAATAATGAAATATAGTAATTTAAAATGTATTAGTTTAAGGTGTATAGCAAGGTGACTAAGTTATACTCTTTATTTCATATTCTTTTCCATTATGGGTTATTACAAGATATTGAATATAGTTCTCTCCACTGGACGGTAGGTCCTCGTTGACTATTTATTTTATATACAGTAGCACTAGAGGTAAAGAACTCTCTTGCCAACTCAGGAGATGTAAAAGATACAGGTTCGATCCCTGGGTCAGGAAGATGCCCTGGAGAAGGAAATGGCAACCCACTCCAGTATTCTTGCCTGGAGAATCCTATGGACAGAGGAGTCTGGTGGGTTATGGTTCATAGGGTCGCAAGGAGTCAGACACAACTGCAGCAAATTAGCATGATTAGCTTGTGTTATCTCTTAATCCCAAACCTCTAATTTCTCCCTCCCCTAATAACTGCTGCTGCTGCTGCTAAGTCACTTCAGTTGTGTCTGACTCTGTGTGACCCCATAGACGGCAGCCCACCAGGCTCCCCTGTCCCTGGGATTCTCCAGGCAAGAACACTGGAGTGGGTTGCCATTTCCTTCTCCAGGGCATGAAAGTGAAAAGTGAAAGTGAAGTCGCTCAGTCGTGTCCAACTCTTAGTGACCCCATGGACTGCAGCCCACCAGGCTCCTCCGTCCATGGGATTTTCCAGGCAAGAGTCCTGGAGTGGGGTGCCACTGCCTTCTCCGCCCCTAATAACTACCTTTTATGAATAGTTTCATCTAATATTTAGTGAACTGAATTGTGCCTAAGAGCCCTGGGGGTAGGGAACTGAATGACAGATGAGTTTAAGTCTCTGCTCTTACCATTGTTGTTTGGTTGCTAATCGTGTCCAGTTCTTTTGCAACCCTCTAGACTGTAGCCCACCAGGCTCCTCTGTCCATGGGGTTTCCCAGCCAAGAATACTGGAGTGAGTTGCCATTTCCTTCTCCAGGGAATCTTTCTGGCCCAGGGATCGAACCTGAGTCTCCTGCATTGGCAGGCAGGTTCTTTACTGCTGAGTCTCCAGGAAACCCTGCTCTTACCATGAATATATTCTAATAGGTAAAATAGACACTAAACAAGGAAAATATAAATCATCACAAAAAGACACGCAGACGAGGTCATTTTGCATGGGAAAGGGTGCTACGAAGAAAATCTGAGTGATGAGCTAGAGGACAAGAGAGAGAGGAAGAAGCTACCTGAAGCTGGGGGACTCAGAGCCTGAAGACCCATTTGGACAAGAAGAAAATAGGCAGTTCCCTCTCTGGGGAACAAGTGATCCAGGAAAAAGGGAAGAGCTGGTACAAAAGCTCAACCTCTGTTATCATGAATCTCAAACACTACGAAGGAGATACCTTGATAATGTGAAAAAGAGACTGAGACCCAGAGAAGTTATGCAGTTTGTTCCCCAAATGATTAGCACAGCTACAAAGCCAATAAGTCTATATGACACCAATGTCTGTTCTCTGTTATAACCATCTTGCCTGTCTTTTTCTTCCTGTCATAGTGGAAGTGCTGTTTCCTCCCTTTAGGCTCTTTCACACTTCCTTAAAGATATTTATTTAATCCAAAAAATCAATGCCATTTTTCATATTCAATCGCTCCCCTTCTTGGGGTTCTTTTCCTTCTTTTACTAATATTTTCAATTTTCCTTCATCATGAAAAAAATAAAGCCACCTACAATATTTTGTAGCATTTAGTACTGTTTATCACTACATTCATCAATGATATTATTCAAATTCATCAATGATATTCAAGTTATTTAGCTCTATTTTAATAATTGCTCCTTTTCCACTGGTTCATCCACACACATCAGTGTGACTCAATGTTTTGTTTCTGATCCTCTTCTCACATACTTTCTCTGCAATATTTCATCCATTGCTGTTTCTTCAACCAATTTCTACAGACTGATGAATCCCAAATATCTCACACTGATTCACCTCTCTCAGTCTTCACAGTCAACTTAAGAGATCTATCTATTTGGAAATACACCAACGTATCTCAAAGTATACTCACCCTCTCCTGTTCTTCTCTCTGAGTATTCTATCACAGTTAAAGATGAAACCATCTTTAAAATATATATATATATATATTTATTTTTGGCCATACTGAGTGGCATGTGGGGTCTTAGTTCCCCAAACCACACCCCCGGCATTGAAAGTGTGGATTCTTAACCACTGGACCACCAGGGAAGTCCCAAAGATGAAACCATCTTGATTCTTTCTTCTTCTTCAAGCATTATAGTCAGTATATTACCACGTCCTGCAGTACCTCTCACATCTGCCTCTCTTGTCCATCTTCACGTCCAGCACCTCAGTATGTGTGTCCTACTCAGTTGAACTGCTGCAACCAGCTCTTAAAGCTTTTGCAAATATTTTCATTTGGATAATTTGGGCTCATTTCAGTAGTTCTCCAGAAGGACAGGTTATCGGGTTCACATAGCTGTTCTCCATAAGCATGAGCCTCTCGTTTTATGATTAATTATGCTTTGATTTCCCTAGGCATAAAAGGAGCTTTGGGTAGACCAAGAATAGGCATTTCAGCTACAAGGCCTCATGAGGTCTTCCAGCCTTTGGAATAGTGGAAACATACCAAAAGCTGTTGCAGAACTGATTTCTTTCTTCAAGAATGAGAAAGACAATTTGCTTAGCAAATTAAAAAGTTTTTCTGCTGTAGGACCCTTGAAAAAATAAAGGCTGAAACAAACCAGGGAAACAAGTTTTTATTGCTGTTCAGTTAAAATTAAAGGACCTATGAACAGCAGCACTGTTTGCATGTCATGTCATGTTAATTTCACCCGTGATGAAGGGAGTTTCTTCCAGAATCACGGGTCCAGGATATTCCAGGGAAGGTGTACATATTTATACAAGGGGTGGCTGAAATGATGTGTGCTTACTCCAGTCTGTCTCTGTGACCTTGTGTGTTCAATCCACACTGGTGACAGTTAAGTTTTTTGAGGTAGGGAGAGATAGTATAAATCACAAGGAATTTGAAGCCAGATGGACTATAGTTTGTCCCCTAATTTGGGCACTTAAATATTAATACTATGTGTCTATGTTCATAGCACAATATCTAACACAGTCTCTTCCTCCAAATCATACAATTTTATTCTGAATTCTCTTTTTAAAACACAGACTAATCTTTAAAAGCCTTTTCATAAACTTTCTTCATTAGCACCGCGAATTTCAAACTCCTCAGGATAGTACATGCATTTTTCTATAGGCAGCCTCAGATTCTTTACCCAGCCTCACCTTCTGCCATCTCCACCTGCAGTAGCTCCAAAGACATCATGAGCTACCACTTTTAAAACCCTTATAAAACCTGTTCCCCATCTTCTAAAACCCATCTTCTCTTTTTCTAGCAGGGAAATGCTAATCCATTCTCTAAGTTTCAACTCAAATGACACATCCTCTATGCAGATTTCATTTGCCAGTAATGTTACTTGCCAAACCACATCCCCTCGTTCTAAGTTAATGTTTACACAGTATTTTGTGGCCGAATCTCTTCAAGAAACTATCATATTTTATTATTATTACTTCTTGATTTGTTTATTTCACTGCTAGAGTTAGCTTCTTGTGAAAAGGGAGCTAAATTGTATTCATTTTTGCCTCCCTAGAATCTAACAAGACTTGGCCTATGGGAGGGCATGTCTGCTAGGTGAATAAATGTCTGGAGGGCTGATGTGAATTCAAATGCAAAGAATGGATTAAAGATAATTAAAGACAATAACCCAAATCACAGAACTGCTACATGATTTGCTCAAGTTGCCTGAACATGTATACTCCCCAGATAAATCTGCCTCCAACTCACATTCAGCATTTTCAGAAACACTAGTTAAGAAATTAAAAGCAGTGAAGGGATTGAATGATCATTAAGTAACCAATAACCACATTAGTTTGCTAATCCTTGAATAAGTCCATTAATGCTCTTTTAGGACTAGTGTACTTCCGGGAATATATGTTTTCCTATAAAAGTATTAGGTAGGGAAGCTTGCCATATCCAGCAAAACACATCTATGAATTCCCAGTTCATTGTCCATCATAGGTGGCCAATTTTAGTACGTGAGAAAACTGAATGCTCTTTAATTATTAATGATTACTTGGAAGTACAAGTGTTTTTTTTTTTTTCACACTGGGAGTTACCCTTTTTTAAATGAATTATTTTCTTTTCTCTTGGTAAATCCTGAGATTAAGGGATTTACTCAATTCTCTGCAGGGCATTGAACATTTTAATAGGCACAACAGACCCAGATCACCTCACAGATCTTAGCAAATGACAGAGATACCTGCCACCACAAAGTGCTGGTGACAAGAGACTTCCAGCACACAGAAGGAAAATACCCTCGTCCCCCTCCTCCAACTGCAGAATCTGCTTTATCACCCTGCTAGGGAGATCCTTCAACTAGATTGCTAGCTGATTTGATTCGATCACACAAGTAATTGAATTCTCAATTTTAGTGACTTGAATGGTATTCTAACAAGACAAAGGAACAAGCAAAGACATTAGAATTTTATTCAGCAACGGATGTACAAAAATGCATCAACTTTGTAACAAGAGGCAGTAAAGCCTAGGGAGGAAAAGCAATCATTTCTGAAGGCAGAAGGATCTATCCAGGCTCAAGTCTTGACTGTGCCACCCTTTAGCTTCTGACTCTGGAAAGATCACCTAAATTCTTTACATTTCAATCTCTTAATTTACAAACTAGGACTGAAAATGAACCTATAGTTGAAGAATTTTCTCTAATTCTTGTGACTCATTTAACATCAGGACCAGGCACACAGCAAAGGCTAAATGTTGTGTTAGTTGCTCAGCTGTGTCCAACTCTGCGACGCCGTTGGCTGTAGACCACCAGGCTCCTCCGTCCATGGGATTTTCCAGGCAAGAATACTGGAGTGGGTTGCTATTTCCTTCTCCAGTAGTATAAACCCCCATCCTTAATGACATTAAATCATTCTTCTGAATCTAGACCTGAAACTAGATTATTTCTAATATTTTCAATGGTTGCATCATTAGCCTTGATTCTACACAATCTTTTGTTTTTTTAAATAGGCCACCCCATCTATGTGAATGGCCCATTATCCAGTAGTACTCAAACCAGAGAAGTGTACATCACGATGGGTTCCTCCCTTCCCTTGAGCTCCCTGTTTGATCCACTGACAAATTCTGTTGATTATACTGTGAATGTTGCTGCTGCTGCTTAGTCACTAAGCCGTGTCCTGCTCTTTGCGACCCCACAGACAGCAACCCACCGTGTCCCTCTGACCATGGGATTTCCCAGGCAAGAATCCTGGAGTGGGTTGCCATTTCCTTCTCCAGGGAAACTTCCTGACCCAGGGAATGAACCCAAGTCTCCTGCCACCTGGGAAGCCACTCGACTATGCATACTCCCTTATTGTTGCAATCATCACTGTCCAGTAAACTATCATCTGCCTAGACCTCTACCATTGATTTCTAATTGATCTGTCTTCATTGTCCCTGGTTCACTCCCATCTATTCTTTACAACACAGAAAGAGCCTTTCAATGACTTTCCACTGTTTCTCTTAAAATTGGATGCAGTCTCCTCCCATGACCTGAAAGATAACTTGCCCTCTTCTTCAAACTCCACCTGACGCCTTGCATGATAGACTCAAGCCACAGTAGCTTTCTTTTCATAACTAAAACACTTGCTCTTGTTCAATGGCTCTTTCTTTTATTTTCAATTTCAACTTAACTATCATTTCTTGGGAGAAGACTGTCCCTACCACCCGTTAGCCCTGTTATTCCCTTTCTAAACAAACTGTTGGTTCCTTGTAGAGCTCTTATCATAACCTTTGATGTGCTTGCTTGATTTCCCCACCAATCTGTAATCTGAATATGAACAGGAAATGTCTTTTGTGTTCCCAACTAAATACTTGGTACACAGCATTAAAATATTTGCTAAAATACTGAACCAGTTACAATTTTATTGGATGTATACTATGTGGCTGACATTGTTTTGCATGTGTGCGTGCTAAGTCACTCGGTCGTGGCCGACTCTTTGCGACTCTGTGGACTGTAGCCTGCCAGGCTCCTCTGTCCATGGGATTCTTCAGGCAAGAATACTGGAGTGGGTTCTCATGTCCTCCTCCAGGGGTTCTTCCTGACCTGAGGATTAAACCTGCAACTCTTAAGTCTCCTGCACTGGCAGGAGGGTTCTTTACCACTAGCACCAGGGAAGCCCAGACACTGTTTTAGATGTTGTAAATATGAAGCTTAAAAATGCACAGTAACTGCACTCAAGGAGCACACAACCTATCCGAGAGCTACTGCCAGGAATTCACACATTTTATTATAAGAAGGGGATGGTTTGTGAAAGCTTCACAGGAGCTGACAGTTGACCCTGATCTTGATAAATGAAATATTATCATAAAAGAAAAATGGAGATGAAGGGGGAGGAAGGAACAATGGGAAGAAAGTTTGGAGACAACAAAGAACAAAGGCACCAAAGACGGATTTTAATTGCCATGATATCTTCTACCCATAGCCTTGGTTCTGAACACAATGGAAATTGTGGAAAGAAGAGGTTTTCTGAAGCCAATACATTAAATTTCATCTGACCAACAATAACTGCTGTAAGCAAAATGGTACAGAATATATGTGCTGTTATTTCCTCATCTATAAAATGAAGGGATAATAATAATATGCTTCTTATGGTACTTCCAAATGGGAAATTCCATGATACTTGAGTTTCTTTTTCATAAGATTCTTAAGGGCAAGAATCAGTGGACTGATTGTTGAATAAATGTTTAATGAATAGATTCACTTTTACACAATTTATAGTCATGTGCTATTTTTGTTTACTAGTCCCAATATATGTGGTCTTCAAATTCTGATACCAGTTAATTATGATTGTGAAAACCCACACAGGGTCTACTTTCTGCGTTGCTTTTTGAAGCAAGTTAGGTAGGTTAATTTTAGTCAATATTAGAATATCAATACTTCTTTAACTTTTCTTTATCCTGTCACAAATAGATATATTAATATATAATAAAAAGGAAAGCTTCGCATGAGACAACAAAAGGATAACAATAAGATAGTAATGCCATCAACCTTCATCACCAAAATGTGTAAAAGTGAATATGCAAAGAAAGAAAATCATTCCCAGAGTCAAGACAAATGCTAAGTAGTAGTTAGGTGTTGCAGTAGCTGAGAGAAATTCTAGCTTCTAAAAGGATTAGAGTAGATGGAACATATTTTTTTTTTTTTTTGGAACATATATTTTTTATGTCCTTTTGACTTTCACTTAATAATTTGGTAAAAGTTAACCAGTTCCAGAACAACAACAACAAAAAATGGCATGATCCTATAGCACCAGCTTCTATTTCTTTCAAATCAAACTAACATTTAGAAGAGTGGTCTTCATTTCATCATCTTTACCAAAATCTGCGCTTCCTGGTCTTAATCTACAAAGAATTTCTTTATATTCTCCCAATGTATTAAACATAGCAAATATCCATCCATTGTTGGCTCAGAAACTATAAACAGAAGTAAACAAAGAGGAGAAACCTCTCTGGAAAGTTCTTTAATTGCTATCTAAGTTTGTTTTCTTGTTTTACATTAATTTCCTTCATGTAACCTGTATGTAGACAAATTCAAATATATGCTGTGCATCTATTTGGAATTTGAATATTCAACTATCTTCTCTGACTGGAATTCCCTGTTGTTCATCTTCAAAGATCTAACTTCTAACATTCAAGCATACTTCTTCTTCATACCTCTAGTTCAAAGACAACCCTAATATTCTTCCTCCATAGCACAGAATCAACACTTGCCTTCAGTCAATTAGCACTTTCTAGATGATTTTATAATACTAGGATGGATTGCCCTTTCCTCCTCCAGAGGATCTTCCCCACCCAGGGATTGAACACGTGTCTCCTGAGCCTCCTGCACTGGCAGGCTTTTTCTTTACCACTAGCGCCACCTGCTTAAAGGATGCCACTTGGAAGGCAGATTTTATGTATGGATGGCAGTGATGCTGGCTTCTGGCCAGATGTCTCTGATTTTCATTACATGAGCCACACCACAGAGATGCTTGAATATTTTTATACCATGGCAGTTACTTTCCCCCAAGGGTTTCTTCTGCCCTAAATACTGGGGTAGACTTTTTCTCTTTAAGATGCCACTGGTCTTTGTCTGTTTCCTGAACACAATAGGCTTTGTTGCACCTCTCCCAATAAAATGCAAGACCCCTATTTTTTGGAGAAAATGGTCCCAGGAAGCGAGCAGGGTTTTGTGCCTGTCTCTCCCCCCTACTCCTGATTAATCTTGACAATGAAATCAGCTCAGTGCGGTCTGCATCCCTTTCTCTCCAGATTCTGGTCCTGGCTCACAGGTGGCAAAAGGCTCACGAGATTGGGTGCTGAGATGGGCTCCATCCTAGGCTCCAGATATCACCCTGAGCAAATCCTTTGATGTTTTCTGCCCTGAGATTCTGGGAAAACTGGGGCATCAAATGGGGGTGGGGGCTGTGCTGCCCTTGTTTAAATCCCCCACAAAATTGCCGTTTTGTTTTGGGGCAAGCCCTGTGCCTGTCAATGATTCACGGCAGATACTTGCAAACATGTCATCTTTCTTCACATCACATGATGAGCCTTCTGCTTCCCTTTGTAGAACTTACAGGGAAAAGTAAATTGTGGGAAGAGCTTTGAGTTCTTTACTGCCAGTGTCAACTGGCCATCTGCTAAGCTCCTTCTCAGTTCTAGACGTACTATGTTCACACTCTCCTTTCTTCTTTAGAATTTGCCTGTGAGCACAGCACCGCTATTCACATTTTCCTAGTGAGGAAACTGAGAAGTTAGTACTTATACAAAGTCTCCCACCATATAGTGCTAGGGGCAGGCTTAGACTCAAGACTATCTTGCCTTTCCATTATTGTCTTGCACCTCCTACATATTTAATTATTTTTAAATGATGCATACAACTCAGGAACAGGCAAATATAAGAGATGCAGAAGGCAAGGTTTGCAGGGAGAGGTAAAAGCTTCCATGCTCTTTCCAGCTCTGGCCCTCCCAGCAGCGATGTGTTCACCAACACAGAAACTAGTCCCTGTCTTTTATTTTTTGTCCACGCAGCATGCGGGATCCTAGTTCCCCAACCAGGGATAGAACCTGCTTTCTCTGCATTGGAAATGCAGAATCTTCACCACTGGGCTGCCAGGGAAGGCCCTTTCCATGTCTTCTTTTAATGATTACCATCACTGTATTATCATTATCTCAGATTGTTTTACTAACTTCAAATAGGTGTAAAAATTTACCTCAATTTTATTGACATTTTAAAGCCTCTGTCTCCTCTAGGGAAAAAAAAAATGTCACAATAATTTTCACCTTGCAATATACTTGAAAAAATACTGACACCCAATAAACGCTAAATTCCTTTCTAAACACTTCTTTCATTATATTGTTAAACTGATTAAAGCCTTCATGTCATTTATATCCTCTTATTTCAAATCCAAAGGATCTGTCTCTAAAGACTGTTCACAATCTACCTCTATGTTATTTACACTCATTTGTTCACTTATCCATTCTTTCATTAAACAGATGTTTAACATTTAATAATTTAAGAACTCTTTTCAAGATAATAAATATGAGCATGCCTTTGAAAAGGCATTCAGTTTAAATTAAAGAGACAACCATGAAGCAAACCACTGGAACCTAAAAGTACCACCCTAGTTCAGGAATGGCGTGCTAAATATAACCTGGTTTTGGATATGGGAACTATATTTGACTATCAGGTAAACTAAAAGAAGATCGTATCTGCTGACTAGCTAACGAAGTTACAGGTGCCAAACGCGACTAAAGGAAGCTGTGATCTTTTCTCTACCGTACGTGACAAGTCGCTTCAGTCATGTTCAACTCTTTGCAACGCAACAGACTGTATAGCCCGCCAGGCTCCTTTGTCCATGGCATTCTCCAGGCAAGAAAACTAGAGCAAGTTGTTGTGCGCTTCTCCAAGGGATCTTCCCCGCCCAGGTATTGAACCTGCGTCTCTTGCCTCTCCTGCACTGGCAGGCGTGTTCTTTACCATTAGCGCCACCTGGTAACCCCCCCATTTCTGCCCAAATCAATGCAAGGAAATCGACTTTTTT
The DNA here is from genome assembly GCF_963930625.1 of Muntiacus reevesi. Taxonomy (NCBI): domain Eukaryota; kingdom Metazoa; phylum Chordata; class Mammalia; order Artiodactyla; family Cervidae; genus Muntiacus; species Muntiacus reevesi. The sequence goes on along the minus strand of NC_089270.1, from coordinate 28,223,120 downwards.
ACTGTCAGTTTTCTTCTATAGTTTCTGCCTGAACCTCTGTGACACGTAAAGAAAGCCTCTATCTTTGTGTAGGGCTCAAGTTTGGAGAGCCACGATTTTAGATAACCATGGGAAGCCATAAAACAAGGCTAGCATAGGAGTTACTAATCATTCCAAACTTGTCACGGAAAACAAACAAAAAAAAAACACAAAAAAAGCCCAACTTATTTCCTTTGCTTCAAATTTCCATGAGGTAGTTTCATTAGAATATCATTATTGGTTTTTTTCATTCCTCCCACTCTTGTTTAACTGATCAATTTGCGACAGGGCATTCTCATTTCAGTGTTACAACAGATCTAAGGGTCTGCAACGAGCAAGGGGAGTGGAGGGAGGAAAGGAAGAGATTCCATCTTCAGTCTGTCATGCTCACAGCTCTCTACCAGTCCTACAGAGGAAATCTGAAATTACTGAGTTTCAAGTTTAATTGAAAACCTGAAATTAAAGGTTTTCTGTTAAACCTTTGATTTAATTGGGGGCTGGGGATAGAGGGTTGTGAGCAAGATTGTCTAATTTATAACAAGGTTGGCACTACTGGCATTTTAGACCAGATAACTCATATTTCTCTACTGTGCAGAGCTGCCCTTTATGTTGTAGCTGTTTAGCAGCATCCCTGGCATCTCTCACTAGTGGCAGTAGCTTCCTTTCCCAGTTAAAACAACTGAAAATGTCTCGGTGCATGCTAAATCATTTCAGTTGTCTCCTACTCTTTTCGACCCCTATGGACTGTAGCCCGCCAGGCTCCTCTGTCCATGGGATTCTCCAGGCAAGAATTCTCCATGCTCTCCTCCAGGGGATCTTCCCGACCCAACACTGACAAATGTTCCTGGGTGGCAGGGGCTGGGACAAAGTGCTCTCAGCTAATTGAGAATAAGAAAAATATTTGTGGCTATACATGTAAATGATGTGCAATTCAGCTCTTATTAATAATAAAACTATTTATTCTTCATCTACCTTTTCACTATGCCTATCATTCAGTTGATTCTGAACTTGGGAAGGGAGAGGGGACTACTATTATTACCTCCTAAAATCCTCTACATATAGTAATTACTTTAGATGCAATGAACTTTAGTTTTAAAAATCATATTCTCTCTTCCAGTTCCATTCTATGATGCTCAATTAGTTTTAGAATAATTTCTAGTATTGGAGATAGAGACTCAGCCTATTACCTAACTTTTTTAACGGTCTTAAAAACAAAACATCTTTTGCAATGGTTATAAAATAAAAAATGCAGCACTTTTGTGTATCCCTTGACACCTCAGCTTACTGTCTGGTGGATATACTATAGCCATTTCTACTTTCCTGTCAACAGAGTCTGTCTAGAAAACCTTGACAATCAATCCCATGTGCCCTTTGAAAACAATTTTTAAAAAAATCCAGAAAACAAATCCCTACAGACCTACTTTAACCTGCAGCTTCCTGATGGATTAGAGGATTATTGAACATCTTGTACAATATTTTAATTTTATAAATACAGAAACTAAATCCCAGGAAGGGACATGATTATCGAAGGTCACAGAGTCAACCAGGAACATAGCTAAAACTAAAGCCTCTGCGTCCGAAGTCCCAACTGAATAATCTCAACACTTCACAGATGCTCCCTCTAAAGTTTTACAGAGCTTATAGTACAGTGCCTACTGATATGTCTTAATAATAGAATGCCTTTTATTGCTCAACCTTTGCATTTTTTGCATCAGTTTTATCCTTGACTAAATTATAAGTACTGTGAGGACAAAGACTGTACCAAATCTCTGCACTACTCCAAGAGCCTTCCTAACAAGTATATCCTGACTGACTATCTCCCTAGTGTAGAAGAAAGGGGTCCAGGGGCACAGTGAATGATGCAAGTATTAATAAAAGTAGCATCTCCAGGGGAATTTGTTTTCTGTGTGCTAAGCAGTCTTCATAACTGGGATCTGTGCCAATGAACAAATAAACATGTGTCTGAGTTTCTACACTATTTTCCATTTCACAGAGATATGGTATATGTAGAATTTTATACATTGGCATCTAATGAACAGAATATATGTTTAACATATTGGCTGAAATATGAAAATAAATAAAATCATGATTAATAAAATTAAGAATTGTTGGCAATCTAATCTTAAGCATGGAAAAGAGGCAAGATACCTGAAGAAATCACACTAAAAGTCAAAAACTGAAACAGACAATAGGCTTGGGTAATACGTTTGCCAAAGTAATACGGTATTTTATCATTCTAGGAGATAAAAGATATAAAACAGAGCATACTACTATCTTAGTTATCTTTTAGAATAGGTAACTTATGTATCATTTCTCCTCAACTGTTCTGTGTCAGTTTACGTGGGGAAAAAGGACATCAGTTTGAGGTTACTGTCTAAATTTCTTCTGGATAAGATTAAGGCTCATAAGGAAGGAATAGAGAACAAATTGAGAGTCCTTTATAATTCCAGGGCAGCACTGTGCCAAGAGCTGACTGTGCTTTGTATGTATATTACATTCAGCCGCATAATGGTGAAAAACATTACTCTATCCAAAAGCTCTAAAAGCAAGCATGCACACAGAGTTATTAGGCCTAAATAATTCCTCATCATCCTGGGATGCAAAATGACACTGGAAAGATCCATCTCATTCTTCGTGGTCCACATCAAGTCAGATGGACAAAGTCCTGAGAGTTTTGATTATCCCCAGAACCAAATGAAAACCATAATTGACGTTATAATTCCAGCCCATTATAACTTTTTAAATTTAAGATTTCTCTTTGATGACAATGGATCAATAGTTGATCATGCAAAAGAAAATTTCACTTCATGTTTCCTTTAGCTTTGCATCTTGTATGTTAAATCTGTAGATCAATATTTGAATTGAATGCAGTTACGTGCACATTTTGAATGTGGGGTGTAGTCATGGAGGACCTCATAGAGGTTTGCAAAAGACCAGAGCAAAACAGAAGTGAATTAAAAGATCGAAAAGCCTCAGAAAGGGAGTCACTACTCACAATGTTCATCAGGGTGAGGAGGTAGTTTTGGACGTGCTCTTTGCCATGGAAACGGACCACAGAGTCATCCACTCCCAGCAGAACCTCGATGTTGTAATCGTTTTCTCCTGCGTGTCTGCGGCGCCTCATGGTTTCATTCAGCTGCTGGTCAATGCTGCTGTAAACAGTACCTAGATCATCAAGGCCTTCCAGATCCGACTCTATTAAGAAACAAAAGGAATCCAGGCATTTCAGTTTTCCCAATGGGCCTTCTAAGGACTTCTTACAAAAAAAAAAAAAAAAAAAAAAGGATGTTCTTGGGGCGCCTATCATTATCATCCACAGTCACCAAGATGCTGCTTGTCAGTTTATGCCTTCAGTAATGTGCACATGCACACGTGATCAGATGTCCTGTAAACTCAACACGGAACAAACAACACAGGGCAAAACAGTATTCCCGCACAGAAAATAGTGCAGGATGTATGGTTGCAGGAGGAACAGAGGAGTTCCGATTTCCTCCAGCTGTATCCTTGGTGCAGAGCACTGGAAACGGGGGTACAGAACATGTGCGGGCTAAGCAAATATTAAACAAATGGAGGCTATTAATTTCAAAGTCACAGATTGATAAGTTTACAGTGGTTAGCTTAAGTTACCTTCATCATGGACTATGGAATTTGCATCACATAAGTCCAAATTGCTTCTTTTTCCAGTAGCCTCTGCTTAAAAATAAAATTATAGCGTGGCAACACAACAGCATTTAGTGGTATGATGACCAGTCACCATATATTACTTTATTTTTTGTAAGTGTGGTTTTCTAGTGAATGCTGTTAGGCAGACACTACAGGTCTTCCACATTTTACTGGACTTCATCTGGATAGCAGGCCGCTTTGATAGGTATATATCCGAATCTGTGAGATACTTAAGTTAAAAAAATCAGTCACAAAATTAACTATAAAAAAATAGAACTATAAAAATTTTATTTTATGCTATGGAAGGAATTTAATTTTTTTACTTTCCAAATAGATATACATATACATAGACACACACAGAGTGATATACAGATAGCCATACACATACATATCTCTAGAATATCTTTCTATCTACTTACCTACCCGCCTGGAGAGAAAGAGAGTAAGAGAGGCATTTTCAGGTTCTAATTATCTCAGATTTCGATTATCATAGTTTTGGTGATGAAAATGTTTTGGTGCATTAAAAAAATAAAATATATTCCTGAAATACTAAAAAAGATATTAATGAAAACTGCTAATATAGAACTGAAAGAATCCTCATTCCCATTTCAAATATATAAAACCTGGAAAGGATTTTATTTTACATACTGCCTTGATGACTAAAACAGCCACATATCTAAAAACAAGTTTGACAGAAACAATTCTGACTCATGTTTTATACGAAGGCTTATTTAATGTTGTACTGAGGACTGTAAGCCATTTGAATTGGTGTCTGACATTAACGAATAGACATTTTCCTCTCCACCTCTGTGGTTTTAGTAAAGCTGAGGGGGAAAAAGTGGTGTCTCTTGGTCAAGAAGATTGATGACCAAGCCTTAGCCACATGGGAATTGAATTGCAGAAGTAGAGGTCTCACTCATACCCTTTCCACTTTTAAAAAATACAGAGAAGCAGCAGTACCCTCCCCTGTAAGTCTGAGTAGAGGCTCTGAATATGACTACTCAGGTTAGAAAGCTAGACTGTAACTCACTTTGACCCAAGCTCAAATGCTAGATCATTAGCTGCGAATTTTCTCCTCATAAGGGAATCACATTGGCTCCACGGTATGTACATAACTCTCGCCACTGTCCACATCAAACAGAAAGCTTTCCTCAAAAGTTGTTTTTAAGAGCTGTAAACCCATGCTGAAGGCAGGAGACTACACCTGCAAACAACTTTCCTATTCCACCTCAGTCTCTTCAGACACTGAGAATGTGAAAGATTGTGATAGCCAGTGTACAAATAGAAAATTCATACACAAACTCCCAGCGCTAAAAGTGGCTCTCCTTGGCAGAACTGTCAGTGACAGTCTCCAATGGAAATATCCCAGCGATGTCATCATGTCATTAAGTCTGAGGCATGAATGAAGAGGCTGAATACCTATTTCAGAAGGACAGTTCATCCTGCTCTAAGCAAGACACCTTTGGTTTGGCCTTTGCATCCCTCCTCAAATTGGTGGTTTTCTGGTAAGAGAAGAGAATCTATTTTTTCATTGCATGAGGAACTCAGGAAGGAAGTCTTTTTCTTTCAACCATTGCTTTTATTCAATCAAGAACACTTCTGCCCCTATTTCCTCCTGTGCTGTACAATGTTCTTTTCTGGGATTCCTAAAGTGGGCAAATGTCAAACATTTACCAAAAAAAAAAACACAGTAGTGGAATAACTTATGGTGATTTTATTTATACACCTCCACATTAATTACAAATTGTTCTGAGGCTGTGAAATATCTTCATTCACAATGAGTTTTTCCTACTATGTCTATGTTAAAATATAATGATCAGATATACCTGGCTTCAAATCCTGGCAGTGTCACATCCAAGCAGTATGACTTTACTTAAAACTAACCTCTCTGAGCCTCAGTTTTCTCATCTGTAAAATGGGACAATGATACCTACTTTGCAGAGTTGCTGTGATTCTGATTAACGTTAGTAAAAATAGTGTACACAGTACTTAGTCATAAATGCTCAACAAATAGTTCTGCTGCTACTATTATGATGATAGTTATGGTGGTGATGATTTCCCATTAAGAGAAGATTTCTACACTTTTTAAAGCTTCCTACATTTTATTTTATATATCAAAAACAAAATGGTTATATTTGTTCTGAAATAAAAGTGAGAAAAAAGTCTGGAACCAGTAAAGAAAAATATGAAATGCTGATAACTTTAGAACAAATAAGGGTAACAGTATCTCTTGTGGAGCACAAAGTAGATAAAGCAGAGGAGAAGCTAGAATGCTGACTTCCAGTTAAAATTAGGATTAAATTCAATCTTGCCTGGAAAATCCCAAGGACAGAAGAGTCTGGCAGGTTACAGTCCACGGGGTTGCAAGAGTCAGACACGGCTTAGCGACTAAACCACCACCAATGAGACAAACTTTTTAGTAGATTAAAAGCCTAATATTAAGCTGGAAAGAGTTAGTTTAGAAATAGCACTGATCTTCACTCAATGCATATTTATTGAGTACTCATGTCTGGCAGATCCTGAGAAAGTTAAAAATTCTTTACATGCTAATTCTGGATCCCTGGTGGGTCAGAAGGTAAAGCATCTGCCTACAATTCGAGAGACCCAGGTTCAATCCCTGGGTTGGGAAGATCTCCTGGAGAAGGAAATGGCAACCCACTCCAGTATTCTTGCCTGGAAAATCCCATAGACGGAGGAGCCTGGTAGGCTACAGTCCATGGGGTCGCAAAGAGTCAGACACGACTGAGCGACTTCACCTTCACGTTCACCAGATTCATATTCAGAATGAAGCTGAATTTGTGTTCTGCAGTCACAAACAATCACATAAGCTAAAACTTGTGGACGTGTCCACGGCTCATACACTAAGTAGACCTAGTCAGGGTATTGAGTGCACGTGCACCTACTAAGGCACTTCAGTCGTGTCCAGCTCTTTGCAGCTCCACTGACTGCAACCCACCAGGCTCCTCTGTCCATGGTATCTTCCAGGCAAGAACTGGAGTGGGTTGTCATTTCTTTCTCCGGGGAATCTTCCCAACTCAGGGATCAAACCTGCATGCCCTGCGTCTCCTGCATTTGCAGGCGGGTTCTTCACCACTGGTACCACGTGGGAATCCCTATGAGGGTATTAGAACATACCTAATGGCAACCACTCCAGTATTCTTGCCTAGAGAATCCTGTGGACAGATAAGCTTGGTGGGCTGTGGTCCATAGGGTCACACAGAGTCGGACACGACTGAAGCGACTTAGCATGCATGCATTGTTAATAATTCACGCTTTTATAAAGCTTCAGAGTTTAAAAGCGGACACACAGACTTCCCTGATGGTCCAGCGGTTAAGAATTCACTTGCCAATGCAGGGGACATGGATTGGATTCCTGGTCTGGGAAGACCCACATGCCATGGGGCAACTAAGTCTGTGTGCCATAACTACTGAACCTGCACTCTCGGGTGTGAGCTCCACAAGAGAAGCCACTGCAATTAGAAGCTTGTGCACCACAACCAAGAGTAACTAACCACTCTCACTGCAACTAGAGAAAGCCCGTGTGCAACAAAGAAGACCCAGTTAGCGAAAAACAAACATATAGTGTTTAAAAATAAAGTAAATAAAAAAAGCAGACACACAATTTGACAAAATTTTAGATACCTCTGTGTCTAATTCTGACATTCTCTTTGTGTCCCCATAAATACAGGAATAAGAACAATTAAAGGTGAATATGATGCTAATCGGGCTTCCCTGGTAGCTCAGATGGTAAAGAATCTGCCTGCAACGTGGGAGACCTGGGTTTGGTCACTGGGTTGGGAAGATCCCTTGGAGAAGGGAAAGGCAACCCACACCAGTATTTTTGCCTGGAGAATTCCAAGGACAGAGGAGCCTGGCGGGTTACAGTCCACAGCACATCAAAGAGTCAGACACGACTAATCGGCTAACACACAAACACACACACATATGATGTTAATCATGTCCAAACACTCCCTATCAGATCTGTTTTCTGCTTTAGGGACTGAGGAATCACAGAGATGTCAATAGGCAAGTTTAAGAAGTGAAACTACAGGGACATTCTGTGTTGAGTCTTCCAAACTCTGGATCTCTCATGATACCCTGTTGACATCCTGCTTAAGTAAGTGAATTTAAGGTGATTTGAAGAGCTGTGGCTGCGTTGGATAGCAAAAGTGACTGATGTGATAATAGAATTAGCAGAAAAACAGAGAATCTGAAGATATCAGTTCAGTTCGTTGCTCAGGCGTGTCTGATTATTTGCGACCCCATGGACTGCAGCATGCCAGGCCTCCCTGTCCATCACCAACTCCAGGAGTTTACTCAAACTCATGTTGATATAGCCATCAATAATTAAGGCCCTGCAATAGCTATACTGTGCTACTACTATTTCCCACACTTCATTACAAAAACTACTCCTTAGAACACCTTTTCAAGCTTCACAGAAATATCAAAGGCAATTTCCTTAGCACTAAAGAGTGAGTTTTTTATTTTTCAAACTTTTTGGAAAATGTAAGTTTTGAAACTTAGCTTGAAAGCTCTGATAAGAATTTAGTATTTTTGAAATATTTTGATTATATCCTTTTTTGTACCCCTGCAGCTTCTGACTTGCTGTAAATGAACTTTCATGAAAAAAGAAAGATTTTATTATAAAAGCCTATTTTTATAGAAAATATGAAGTGTTTGGGGGCAAACATGTGACCAATCAAGTCATAACAAATACAGTTATCTTTAGTGTTAAATCAGAATTTTGAATTCACCAAATAGGTAAAATAGAATAAAATCTGCTTTGTGGATTATAACATTTGGGCTAAAGACATTTTCAGGATGGAATATGGCATGTTTGCATGCTTACTTATAATTATAGGAAATCTAAGTGTAGATTGGTGAAATCACTACCCATTCTGGAAAAAAATCTTGTGATGTGGAAAATAACAGGGGGAGAAAGTTTAAACTTGAAAGGTACAAGTGCTGATCAAGTTCTAAATCTTTGGCGTTGGAATAGAATCTTAATCATACTATGATAGAGAATATGATAGAATCATCTACCCTACAGCTATTCCTTATGCCTAAAGAAGAATGGCAATTCTAAGTGAGGTAGAAATAAATCCAGCTAAAAGTCACTTGCAGATTTCCTTGTCACTAAGGACCACACCTGATTTGGGATAAGTCAATGAGATATAAACCAAAGTACTGCTTACACCTCAATGGCTTGACATAGTTCGTATGAGAGGCTTCTATGCAAGCTCCTCAAAGGAATGTAACTCATCTTAGAAGGTGAGCACCTTTGGTCCTTTACTTAGTAATCCTTCCAGCTGCCTGGCCCATGAACATGATACAGGAGTTCTTTGAGATAACCTTGGATTCAAGGCATGTACTTGGTTTGGTAGAGTAGCTATAAAGAAGGGATCGGATACCCCAACGTTTTTATGGACCTGGCATCCTAGCCCTGGGCTGCCTAGCATCAGACATTGCTATACAAAGTGTAAGGGGGATAGCACTTCCTTTGTGCATAGGCCATATGTGGTTTTTCTTTTATATGTCACTATATCAAGTCTTAATAGATATGACATTGACACTGTTTAATTTTATTCTGTATATTCCCCCCACCCCCTGCTCTCCTACTCCTTTTGGGAAAGCAAGTTAATGTCATGTTAATAAGTGAGTGATAAAGTAAGATTCACTTTACCAAAACGTCTCACAGCAGATTTCTCTGTAGTGCCTCCACTTCAGAAAAAGAGGAAGAAAATGTTTGGCAGTAACAATAAACACAGAATGGATCTATAAGGAGAAATTTGGCATTCTTCATGAACAGACTCCTGCTGTGAAAATGAAGTGACTGGAATGTCACAGCTAGATTTTCCAACTGTAGGTGGAGAACCTAAGATGAGAGCTAAAAATAGGTGTAAAATCCAACACATGTCATCTGGTAAGGTCAGAAGCAGAGAGGAGTTAGGTTATTGTGTTGACCTGTTTGTATCATCCAACAGTGATTTTTCCACTGACATAACTGAAATAAATTTATGTTGTTATTGGGCTTCCCTGGTAGCTCAGAGGTAAAGAATCTGTCTGCAGTGCAGGAGACTGAGGTTCTATCTCTGGGTCCAGAAGATCCCCTGGACGAGAGCATGACAACCCATTCCAGTGTTCTTGCCTGGGAAATCCCATGGACAGACGAATCTGGCAGGCTATAGTCCATAGGGTCGCAAAGAGTTGGACATGACTGAGTGACCGAGCAACTATTGTTATGATTCTAAAAAGATAAGAGTAACAGCATCTTCACACATATGGGGATACCATGCTACCAGGATATAAAAGGATTCTGTGAAAAGCAGCCGAATCCTTCACCAACTGGGAAATTCCATAATGATAGTTCAAAGAAGTATATTCAGGCCAATTTATGATGTCAATTCTGAAGTTTCATTAAGTAACTGCTGCTTTTAAAAAAAAAGACATTACCATTCAGTGAATATTAGTTTCCATGATTTCTTTTCCCTAAAGTTCTAATTCTAAAATACATGTTTGCTTTTGTTTTCACTGACTACTTTAAACGAAAGCATATGGTATTTTTTAAATAGAAAACTTACCTTTTAAGTAGGAAAAAAAATGTTTTCATGATTTGAGTTTGTAATCATCGGCAAACAAACAAAATAGAAAAGTCATCGCAATGTCTAATATACAGAAAATCCTGTGTTTGTGTATATGTCAGTTAGAATGTTTTTAGTTGCAAATAAAGACAACTTTAAAGTGTCCCAAGTAATCAGGAAATATATTAATTTGCATTACAAGAGGTCCAGAGGTAGGGTGATTCCTGGACTACTGAGTTCATCAGTATATCAAGTACATAGTTCTTTACATCTTTTCATATCCTGCCATTCTTGATATACAGGTTGTCTTCAGATTAGCTTTCAGAATGGCTGCACCAATTCCCCATCACAACCAGGTATCACAAATTCTATCTTTGTTGCATATCTTTCTTAAAAGTAGGCAAAAATCTTTCCTAGATGCCCTCTGGTACATTTAACTACATGTTTCAGTGGTTGGCATTGAAGCACAGGGCCATGTAAAAATCATTCAAAGATAAGAACCAAACCCACACATGTCTTATTCCAATCAGAAATCAACTTCTGCAACTGAAGCTGACCTCCTCTGAAGTACATGTTTAGGAAAAGTATGTGTTCATGAAGAGTACTGAGATTCTATTTTAAAAACATGAAAGCAGAAGGCCTTAAAATAAAAGAAGAGGGCAAAATGGAAGTTGCACAGGCAACTCACATTGCTGAATCCTTCTTTTCAAGTCCTCCTCTTCCCAGTGAAATGGAGAGAAGGGGTCAGGGTATAACCTTTAAAAAAAAGGACATAGCTGCAAGATATGGCAGAAACTGATAAGAACCAATTAGATCCAAGATGGCAGATTACTGATTTCCGTAGACCTTGAGCCTCATTACGTGCTCATTGTAATATATTAGTATGCCAAATGACACACCCACCAGTGCCATGACAGTTCTGAAGCTAACCTTCAGTTCAGTTCAGTTGCTCAGTCGTGCCTGACTCTTTGAGACCCCATGAATCGCAGCATGCCAGGCCTCCCTGTCCATCACCAACTCCTGGAGTTCACTCAAACTCATGCCCATCGAGTCGGTGATGCCATCCAACCATCTCACCCTCTGTCGTCCCCTTCTCAGCTTCAGCATCAGTCCTTTCAATGAATATTCAGGACTGATCTCCTTTAGGATGGACTGGTTGGATCTCCTTGCAGTCCAAGGGACTCTCAAGAATCTTCTCCAACACCAGAGTTCAAAAGCATCACTTCTATGGTGCTCAGCTTTTTTTATAGTCCAGCTCTCACATCCATACATGACTACTGGAAAAACCATAGCTTTGACTAGATGGACCTCTGTCGGCAAAGTAATGTCTCTAATTTTTAATAATACTGTCTAGGTTGGTCATAGCCTTTCTTCTAAGGAGCAAGCGTCTTTTAATTTCATGGCTAAAGTCACTATCTGTAGTAATTTTGGAGCCCCCCAAAATAAAGTCTGTCACTGTTTCCATTGTTTTCCCATTTATTGCCATGAAGTGATGGGACCAGATGCCAAGACTGTAGTTTTCTGAATGATGAGTTTTAAGCCAACTTTTTCCTTCTCCTCTTGAAAGAGGAGAAGCTAACCATAAAAGGTCAAAAAGTAGGCAGTTGCCCAATTCTTGGAAATCCCTGCTTCTTTCCCCAAATAACTGGAATAATTCTTCCACTCATTAGCCTATAAAATTATCCAACCCATAAAAACTAACCATGTCATATTTTGGGGATCTTTCTCTCACCTTCTGAGATGGCCTACACTCAGCCTGAAAGTGAAAGTCGCTCAGTCATGTCTGACTCTTTGCGATCCCATAGACTATACAGTCCATGGAATTCTCAAGGCCAGAATACTGGAATGGGTAGCCTCGCCCTCCTCCAGGGGATCTTCCCAACCCAGGAATCGAACCCAAGTCTCCCGCATTGCAGGCGGATTCTTTACTAGCTGAGACAAGAGAAGCCCTTTTCTCTCTAGGTAAATCCACTTCTTACTTACCACTCTGCCTCTGAATTCTTTCACTATGAAACAAGAACCTCAAATTCACTGGTGTTGACTGAAAAAAGATGTACAAATTGAGAGCTGTGAGTTAAGTTTCATTTGGGGCAAAACGAAGATTGCAGTCTGGGTGGCAGCATCTCAGATAGCTCTGAGAGACTGCTCCCCAAGGAGCAGTGGGGGAAAGTCCATATACAAGGTTTTGGTGAAGGGAGAGTACCATGAAGCACTCATTTTACAAAAGACTTTTTGTTAGTCATGAGGATCTAATGTCACCATGAAGGGATTTAGTACTTCTTTGGAAGGACTGATGCTGAAACTGAAACTCCAATACTTTGGCCACCTGATATGAACAACTGACTCATTGGAAAAGACCATAATGCTAGGAAAGATTGAAGGCAGGAGGAGAAGGGGAAGACAGAGGATGAAATGGTTGGATGGCATCACCGACCCTGTGGATGTGAGTTTGAGCAAGCTCTGAGAATTGGTGATGGACAGGGAAGCCTGGCGTGCTGCAGTCCATGGGGTCGCAAAGAGTTGGACATGACTGTGTGACTGGACTGAACTGAACTGAACTAGACATGAGAAGATGCAAGGATTGAGATCATAAAATCAGTTCCTAAAAGCATCCAACTGTCTAAAGACCTGTCCCACCAGATTCCCTGGAGCAGAAAGTGCTTCACTCCACCCTGAATTCCCTCAGGGGTTGGTGAAGGTCAACAGCTATAGCAGCATGGGGTTCAGTATCCACAGATGCAGATGGCAAATGTCTTTGTGGTTCAGTTGTTGGCAATGCTCTGGGTAAATGCCAGTTTGTAGATGACACTGGGAACACCACATTGCCTAGTAACAGTGTTCCATTGGTCTCTTTTATTTTTCTTTTGCATTCACGCATTTTATGTTTCATTTCTCTTATTGTAATCTGCTTTCCTAGAGAACACGTCTACACTCCTTTGGCCCAGTAATGTCTGCATAAAGACATTCAGTTCTTTATTACTATACTAGTGGACTCACCACTGTTGCTTGCTCAGCTCTATTCCAACCATTTCTTGAATAAATCATTGAAATGTTTGGGTGTGGGCAGGGTTGTCAGACAAAATACTGTATTCTCTGTTTAATTCAAATGTCAGATAGACAACATTTTTTTTTTTTGTATAAGTATGTCCCAAATATTATGATGGGACCTACCTGATTCTAAGAATTTCTTCCATGTTTATCTAATATTCCATTTTAAATAAGAATTCTATGTTTTCATTTTCTACATATGGCAACTCTAGGTGTGAGGCATCTGTCTTTCTCCAGGAATTCAAGTAGCTACATTAATCTATACCCTCCTGGCTTCACTTCCCCACTCCACCCCTGAACACTCAGCTCTAGCAGTGGAAATTGATCCAGGCATGCCCAAGTACTATATTCCATTTCCCTGACTCTAGTAATTGGATGGGCAGATGGTTGTATATCATGGCACTGAAACCATGATATACAACTGCTTTATTTGGAACTATTAGGAAGAGAAGTTCTCTCTTCTGGGCTTATAAACTGGCAGAATGTAGCAGTGAAGGTGCTTGGGGTGAGCATGGGAGAGTTGTTGGTTTAAATTTAGCACAAGAAGAAGAAAGTGAAGATTATTAATGGAGACAATAGTTATATTCCAATGATATCATTGAGACTCTGGATTCAACCATTCTTTAAATCTTGATTTTTCAGTTTTGTGAGTCATTAAACAATACTACCACCTGATATTCTTCTCTTACTACTTTGGAAAACCATTCTTGCCAAAGACAGTTTGATGTTAGTTCCTATAACTGAAAATAAAAGAACCCTGATAGATAAGCCCATCTATACCCCTCTTGCTATAGTTACTAATTTTCCTTCCCTTTTCTTTAATAAACTATTCTTAGACTATAAAGTTCTCTGAAAAGGATGGTAACAATTAAATTTATATTTAATATAAATATTGTTTATAATAAAAAATGTCCTAAGTTATTTATGCTATTTATATCATTTTAAATATAAGAAATTCTCTATTATTAATCTGTTCCCTAGTTTGTTTCTTCTGTTGCTCTTATTCAGCTAAAAGCATAGTTTAACTTTGGAAGATACTGCATCCTAATAATCTGATACTGCTAGAAGCTACAGTTTTCTAATAAAATCTCCATATACATTTAGTTGGACTTATGTTCAGTGTAGCCTTGACAATACTCTTTTAATACAAAAACCGTACTTTTATGAGATATTAAATATTCTGGACTATGTCCTTTCACATGCAGTGTCATACGAAGGGAGAGAAATTGAAAACTGAGTAGTATTCAGTAAATCTCAAAAAAAAAAGTCTATTCATCTTTCTCATAAAACAATGTGAATTTCTCTGTTCGTTACAAGCTGGATAAGCCAAGAGTCCTACCCTGTAAACAAGAAAGAAAGTGTCTTCCAAGAGTAGCACCCTTCCCTTGCAAATCTGCTTATTACTTAACACAAACATGGAGCAATTTCAAAAAATTAAAACCTTAGCAAACATAGGTATTGCTTTACAGTCCAAAGAATACAATGTTTGAAACAGCCACTGAAAATATTTTGCACTGAGTTTTCCAGAGACTTAAGAACTAGACTTTTTTTTTAAAGAATCACATTTAGCTGATAGAAAATAGGGGGCGAACTTCAGGTCATGTTACAGAAGTGAAGGTCAGAAATAAATTCTATAAATCAGATTCATTGTGGGCCATCACTTAAAATCAACAAAAAGGCCACAACAAGCAAGATGAAACTACTCACTCAAGAAAGAAATCATCTTGAGGTAACTGAAAAAAAAAGAGAGAGAGAGAGAGAGACAAGAAAGATTCATTGATGTACAAACTAGTAATGATTGCATCTAAATTTGTCTTTCTAGATTTTAAAGGTCTTCTTGCAGCTTGAGTGCAAGAAATCTAAACATTTATATGTTCAACTAAAATTGAAGAATAACATATTGGATAGATTAACATAGATGGGATGAAGTCACTGACCAATGAGTTGTCATCAAAGTCAATAAATGCTGATAATTTCTTTAAGTATCAGATGGGAAATCCAGATCACTGGCAGCAAGTTTATTTCTAAATGAGTGTGAATGGATTTCATCTCAATTCATTCAGTAATTTGAAAGACCCTTCCCTGGTGGCTCAGAGGGTAAAGCATCTGCCTGCAATGCGGGAGACCCAGGTTCAATACCTGGGTCGGGAAGATCCCCTGGAGAAGAAAATGGCAACCTACCCTGGTATTCTTGCCTGGAAAATCCCGTGGACAGAGAAGCCTGGTAGTCTACAGTCCATGGGGTCACAAAGAGTCGGACATGACCGAGCGACTTCACTTTCACTTTCACCGTCCATAGATTGGTAATATGAGGAGAATCTTCACAGATGAAAAATGTTAGAATCACTAGAAAAGGCTCATTACCTCCTTTCCTCCTGCTCTCGTTTCCCCTCCCTCCACATCCTTTCTTTCAGTTCCTTGCTCGCTTCATTCCCTATTTCTTTCCTCTCTACCTTAATTTTGTCCATCCATCTTTTTCCAAACATTTTGTGAGCACTTTTTCCATATAGAATCTGATCTGGTTTCTAGGAATAAAGGATGAATAAACCTAGTTTCTGTCACTGAGGTGGTTACAGCTTAACAGGAAAGAAATATAAACAGATACTTTCATACAAGGTAAAGCATGTAACCTGGAAGAATCTGAGGACATTTCAACAGAGGAGGTGACAGCAGCCCTGGATTTTGAAAGATGTGCAGAAGTCAGATATGTGGAGATACACTGAGGGCCATTCCAGGCAAAGACATAGTGTGTGCAGAAGACCTGAACAGTACTGATACTCTCGGGGAACAGAACCTTAAAGAGGATGGAGCAAAAAGTAAAGTGAAGATTTATTTGTGTTGACAGATGTGGTCACTGAAGGAGGCTGAAGCAAGATCATGAAGAAGCTTACATATTTTGTAGATAGGCTTGGAGTTTGTTTTCTTGGGAAGAGTTCTGGATCATGCCTGTTGCGTGCATGAGTCCTAAGTCGCTTCGATGGTGTCTGACTCTTTGCAACCCTAAGGACTGTAGCATGCCAGGCTCCCGTGTCCATGGGATTCTCCAGGCAAGAATATTGGAGTGAGTTGCCATGCCCTGCTCCATCGTGCCAATTATCCTGGCATAAATACGAGTAGTTTTTTCTCTCCATTTTCAAATGTGCCCCCGTTTAAACAGATTAAGTGGCTGCCTTACCTTGAGCTCTCTCAACATCAGAAGGTGATTTCTAGAAGGAGAGCTGAATCTACATAATTCTCTTGTGTGCACACAGATTTGATGGTAACAGTGAGACGGCAAGACAGGCCTCCCACGTTCTCCTGCAGTGATGCGCTTTCCTAGTTGAGGACGTAGGGGTGTGAATCCGATGATGTGACAGTGGACACCCATTCCAGCGTCCTTGTGTTGTGTACTCTTGCAGGAGCTGTGAGACGCCGTGTACTAGGTGCTAGGCTCCCAGGTGAGCCTTTGGTTAAGCCAGTGAGACGTACTCAGGGAAGATGTGAGCTCAGAAGTGGCAAGTGTGGCTGGGGAGACACTCTGGGGACTGGAGTTTTCTGTAGTGACATCCTAGGTCTGGCTGCCAGCTGTGTAGATGCTGAGCCAAGTACGGTCGCGGTCCTGCCAGTTTGTTATCCTCAGAGAGCACCTTCAGTAGCAACTTCTTGGGGTCAACAGGCCCAAGGACAGCTCGCTCCTTCTCCCCCTCCCTGACTGGAGCAGCAGCAGCAGCTGCCCAGGAGGACCAACCAGCTGCATCGTTCTGAGAACTAGTCCTGGAGCCCAAGCCTAAATGGTCACTCTTCCAGTCCTTCCGAGAATCTAAATGTACACTTAATTCTTTATATTAAATCCTTTCATGCTTAAAATAGCCGGTGTGGTTTCAATTTCCTGGAACGGAACCTTGACACATAGATGGTAAGTTATTTAACAAAACCGGGCCTCACATCCAAAACCGTGTAATCAGAGGGTGGGGCTATTCAGTGACCTGCAAGATCCCTTCTGCCTCCAGAAATTTTCCTTCTGTGATTCTGTACTTTGGGGAGTTTGCCTAATACCTCTATTTTTCTCCCCCATATCCCTTAGGAACTGCTTACAATATGGCCCCTGGCTTCCATATAACTGTTTCACCAGGGTCCCTGTTAGTACATGACAGAAAATGCACCAAAAGATACAGGGTGTGTACAAGACAGGGATGAGAGAGGACCCATTGAGTTAACAAACTTCTACTGGGCACCTATTACATGATGTGCCTGCATGCTAAGTTGCTTCAGTTATGTCCAACTCTGCAGCCCTATGGACTGTAACCCGCCAGGCTCCTTTGTCTTTGGGAATCTCCAGGCAAAAGAATGCTAGAGTGGGTCTTCATGCCCTCCTCCAGGGGATCTTCCTGCGCAGGATCGAACCTGCGTCTCTATGTCTCCTGCATTGACAAAGGAGATCTTTACCATTAGCGCCACCTGGGGAGACCATCTGTTGTTATGTGATAGGTGTTCTTAAACCTTTTGACCTAGTCCAGGCATTTGTTTACATAAAACATTCCTGGAAGTACATTTTACCTTTGTATAGTTTTCAGAGTAATAACGTTTACTCCCCAGCCTGTAGCTATCCATCCTTATCCTTTTCCACTCTAGGGTAGTCACTATAGCTGCTTCTTTACAGAAACTGACTTGAGTCAAATTAGGATTTATTTCCCTTTGTCTCTAATTGTCTTCCTTTCTAGCCAATTTCACTTTCTTCAGTCGAGTGCATCAGCCCACATTCTCTTCACTGATGCAGTCTTCCAACTAAACATTTCATTCCTCTCTACTTTTACTTTTCCATGTATCTCTTTAGGAGGTCCTTTGCTGGATGCTATGCTTGTCTACAATTGGCTGAGAATCACCAAGCAAGGCCCTTTGTTTTTTTTATACACATTCCCTTCGACAAATCATTCAGTCATCGAGTTTTAATACGTTTTTAACCCTTGAACTACATATACTGAGTTACAAGACATTTCTACATTCTGCTCCAATGCCTTCTCATTATTATTCTTCTCAAATCATCAACTTATCCTAACATAATGCATTCTTCAGTAATCTTGTATTCAATACTTCCTATTCAGGCAATCAAAACCCTGAGGTCATTTTTACTTTGCTTGCCTCATCAAGTCATTGCCAAATTCTGATAATTCTTGCCACGCAATATTCTTAGTTTGGCCATTCTGTCGGCACTTCAGACTCCAACGTCATATTCCGTGTTCTATATATATTGGACTGTGTCTTCTCTTTCACTGTCCTGAGTCCATACTCATCCTATGTTCAGCCACTTAAATTGTCTTCTTAAGTGTTATTGCAAGAGTACTTAGTGCAAATTTCCTTTCTTCATTAAATCTAAACCTTTTGTCACTGGCCAAATAGATGCAGCAGACGCGGGTTTGATCCCTGGGTCAGGAAGATCGACTGGAGAAGGAAATGGCAACCCACTCCAGTATCCTTGTCTGGGGAATCCCATGGACAGAGGAACCTGATGGGCTAGGGTCTGTGACCTACGGGGTTACAAAGAGTCATCTATGACTGAGGGACGGAGCATACACATGCATGCGAATATTTCACTACCTAAACTGCACACCTCTTTTTGTAGCCTACTTTTAATTCTTCTCCAGAAGGGTTAACATAATTATTAGTCATCACACAATCTACTCATTTTTGCCATTTTTCTTATTTCATCAGCCTAGAATGCTATTCACCTGAATAAAAGAATATCTTAAAAAATCCTTAAAGGAATTGATCAAAGCCTGCCCTGTTCAAGGATCCTCTCATCTGACTCTAATCAACATATTTAGCAGTCCCAGATGACTTTCTATTAATATTCTTAAAGCCAAAAGTTCAAAAAAGAAAAAGTAATGTTCAGGGGTAACTTCATGTGCTATATTTTTCCTCTTGTTTGATGAAAGTTCAAAGAAGTTCTTGGTAAAGCAAAGAATGGTCACAGATAATATAACTCACCAGAGCACGTAACTTTAACAACAAGGCTGAAAACTAGGCATATACGACATAGTATTTGTTATTAATAACAGTTGTATTCACATAAGAAGCATATCATATATTAGTGCATCTTTAACCTATTTGCTTTGGAACACTTCATTATATTGATTCCATGGTAATGTAGACAGAGTGTCATAAATAAGTGTTCCTGAATGATACTTTTGTGAGTACAAGTGACACCTGATAATGATTGGATCCACGTTTTTAAATGGGGAAATGTGCTAAAAAGTAGTCCAATGAATCTGAAACAATAAATGCTTGTTAAACAAATGAGTAAACAAATCAGCAGCTAAGTAATTTGAGTTTAGAGAAAATGAGGACTTAGATGGATCATAATGCATCAATGCACAAAAAGTAGACTAATGGAAAAGAAAAACATAACTAATTGTTACTGAAGTTTCTAGTAGTACTAGAAGTGATACCATCAAACAAAAACCGGGGCTTTCCTGGTGGATCAATGGTTAAGAATCTGGTTTGCAATGCAGGGGACACTGGTTTGATCCATGGGGAAAATTCCACATGTTATGGAGCAACTAAGCCCGTGCACCCACGAGTCCCATGCTCTAGGGCCCGAGAACCACAACTACTGAACCCACAACTACGCCTACTGAAGCCCGAGTGCCTAAAGTGTATGCTCGGCAACAAGAGAAGCCAACACAACGAGAAACCCAAGCACAGCAACTAGAGAGTGTTCCCTGCTTGCCAAAACCAGGGGAAGCCTGTGCAGAGCAACGAAGACCTAGAACAGCCAATAAATAAATAATAAATGAAATATATGTTTAAAAGGATGATCTTCCATATCAAATATATTTTTACAAAAAGAGAAAAAAAAACTGAAGAGAAATCCTACATGTGAGAGTAGGTATCTAATTAAATGGGGTTTTCCTGATGGCTCAGTGGTAAAGAATCCACCTGCCAAAGCAGGAGATGTGGGTTCAATCCCTGGGTAGGGAAGATACCCTGGAGAAGGAAATGGCAACCCATAATATAATACATATACTCAAATTTTATATATTAACAGCCAACAAAAACAAATGAAATTTACCAACAAAAATTTAGAAAAAAAATCTTATTTAAAAGAGTGTAAAGACTCAAATTCTTAGGGAAAAAAAATAATAAAGATGTGCCAGATCTCTACATTGAAACATTAATACTTAAAAGACATTGAGCCACAGAGTTGGAGAAAATGTCTGCAAAACATATCCGACAAAGTACTCCTATCCAGAGTACATAAGTACACCTACAAACATTGAACAAGATGAATGTCCAGTTTTTAAATGTGTTCTTAAACATGCACTTCACAAATAAGTCTAATAGCCTACAGATATATGTAAATGTTCTCAATCTTGTTAAACATCAGAAAAAACAAATTAAAGTCAAGTAAAACATACCTAAATGCTTCCCTGGTGGCTCAGAAGATAAAGAATCTGCCTGCTGCATGGGAGACCCGGGTTTGATCCCTGGGTTGGGAAGATCCCCTGGAGAAGGAAATGGCAACCCACTCCAGTATTCTTGCCTGGAGAATCCCATGGACCAAGGAGCCTGGTAGGTTATAATCCATGGGGTCACAAAGAATCAGACATGACTAAGCGACTAAACTTTCAAAACATACCTACCACAACCACTAAAACTAGAAAACAAAACTTGACAAATCAAGCATTGAGTGGGATTTGGATCAACTCAAACTCTCGTATACTACAGGTTGGAAGGTACATCGGTACACTATTTTGTAAACCCTTAGCATTATCTACTAGAGTTGAATATATGCATACCCCAAGACATGGTAATTCTACTATGTAAACACCAAGCAGAAATAAGTGCATGTAAACACCCACCATAATACACAAACAATATTCATAGCTATTTATAATAGCTAAAACTGAAAAACAGGTACAATGCATGTGTGAATATGTGTATGTGTTAGTCGCTCAGTTGTGTCCGACTCTTTGTGATCCCACAGACTGTAATCCACCAGGTTCCTCTGTCATGGGATTCTCCAGGCAAGAATGCTGGAGTGGATTGCTATGTCCTTCTCCAGGGGATCTTCCCACCAGGGATTGAACCTGGGTCTCCTGCATTGCAGGTGGATTCTTTACCATCTGAGTCACCAGGGAAGCCCAGATAGGATGACTACATCAGGCTAAATTGTACAAGGAAATAGTATAAAGCAATTAAAAAGAACAAGCTGAAAAGTGAACCTTCCTACACTGTTAGCGGGAATGTAAATTGTATAGCCACTATAGAAAACAGTATGAGGTTCCCTTAAAAAACAAGAGTTGTCATATGATCCCTCAATCTGACTCCGGGGCATATAGCCAGGGAAACCTATAATTTGAAAAGATATATGCACCCCAATGTTCACTGCAGCACTACTTGGAATAGCCAAGACATGGAAGCCACCTAAATGTCTATCAACAGATGAATAGATAAAGATGTGGTATAGTTAGACAATGTAATACTATTCAGTCATAAAAAATGATGAAATAATGCCATTTACATTAACATAGAAGGACCTAGAGATTATTATACTAAGTGAAATAAATCAGAGAAAGACAAACATCATATATCACTTACATGTGGAATCTAAAATATGATACAAATGAACTTATTTACCAAACAGAAATAGACTCACAGACATAGGAAACAAATTTATGACTACCAAAAGAGAAAGAGGAGGTGAGATACAAATTAGAAGTTTGGGATTAATAGATAGAAACTACTATATATGAAACAGATAAACAATAAGATCCTGTATAGCACAAGGAACTATATTCAATACCTTATAATATCAATATTCAATATCTTATAAGAAACTATAATGGAAAAGAATGCATATATTGCTGAATCACCTTGCTGTACACTAGAAACTAACACAACATTGTAAATCAACTAGATTTCAAAACAAACAAATTGGTAAGAATGAATTTTTGCAGATGATGGATATGTTCATTATCTTGATTGCAGTGGTGGTTTCATGAGTATATTCCTATATCTAAATTTATAAAATTGAACATTTAAATGTAAACATGTTCAGCATCTTAACTGCATCTCAATAAAACTGTTTTATAAAGTAAAAAAAAGAACAGATTGCTGCTGCCCACAGCAACATGAACTAACCGCATAGACACAATTTTAAGTTAAAGAAATCAGACAAAAAAGAATAAATAGCATTATGATTCCATTTATATTATATATATTAATCTCACAAAAGGACAAAATTATACTGTGTTGATAGAATTCAGAATGGTGATTGACTTTGGTGGGTTACTGACTAGGAGATGGTACAAAGTAAGCTTTGGTGATGCTGGAGTCATTCGAGAACTCGATTTTCATGATGATTACATTTGTAAAAATTCATTGAGCTGAAAACTTAGGCTTGAAAACTTTACTCCACATATACTATAGTCCAGGAAAAAAATCACAAAAAAAGAAAAAACAAGAAGATTTAAATATAAATTAAATCTCTCATATGCCAATACTTATTTGACACGTGAGTCTGGAAATAAAAAACTTTGGAAAACATCATGAAGGAAGTAATGTAGAAATCTACATCAAAGCAAAATAATTTATACAAGAGTGGCGAGAGGCCACCCACAAAGACTGCTTTCCCTTCTCCCAAAAAAGTGACTTGATAAAAAAAAAAAAACACTTTAAATCAAGCCACAAAATTTACTTCCTAGGGGGTAGAATGTCAGGTTAATGTAAGCCCAGCTAGAGTATAGAGGACATTTGCAAGATTTTTGCCAAAGAATGCCTATGAGATCATTCTTCAAAAGGCATGTCTCTCTATGTTCCTGACACGATATAAACTACTTTCGTATTTATGTATAATGGGTACTACTTTAGTAAACTTTATAGGTCTTTAAATTAAACCATCTGTCATTCGAGCTAACCTTAGGAGAAAAAAAAAAAAGAAACACAATTGCTCTATAGCATGCTGTGTGCAGAAGAATCACCTAATTCTTAGGGTCTCTACCCAGATAATTTAACTGCACACTAAGTCTACACTAAGTGCATTTTAAGAAGCACTCCAGTAGATCCCGAATCAGGAGGCTTGGGCACGTGTTTATGTCTGCTGCTGTTGTTCGGTCACCTAGTTGTGTCTGACTCTTTGGAATCCCATGGACTGCAGCATGCCGGGCCTCCCTGTCCCTCCCATCTCCCGGAGTTTGCCGAAGTTCATGTTCATTGCATCAGTGATCCCATCCAGCCATCTTATCCTCTGACACTCACTTATCCTTCTGCCCTCCATCTTTCCCTGCATCAGGGACTTTTCCAATGAGTCATCTGTTCACAGCAGATGACCAAAACACTGAAGCTTCAGCTTCAGCATCAGTCCTTCCAGTAAATAATCAGGGTGGATCTTCCTTAAGATCGACTGGTTTGATCTCCTTTCTGTCCAAGGGACTCTTGGGAGTCTTCTCCAGCACCACAGTTCGAAGGCATCAATTTTTTGGCATTCAGTCTTCTTTACAGTCCAGCTCTCACCATTGTACATGACCACTGGGAAGACCACAGCCTTGACTATATAGACCTTTGTGAGGAGAGTTATGTCTCTGGTTATCTCATAGGTTACGACAAACCTATATCTAGGTTTGTCATTGCTTTCTTGCCAAGAAGCAATAGTCTTCTGATTTCATGGCTTCAGTCACCGTCTTCAGTGATTTTGGAGCCCAAGAAGAGGAAATCTGTCACTGCTTCTACCTTTTCCCCTTCTATCTGCCATGCAGTAACAGGACCAGATGCCATGATCTTAGTTTTTTAAATATTTAGTCTTCAGCTCTTTCACTCTCATCCCTCAAGAGGTTCATTAGCTCCTCTTAGTTTTCTGCCATTGAAGTGGTATTATCTGCCTATCTGAGATTGTTGGTGTTTCTCCCGCCTATCTTGATTCCAGCTTGTAACTCATGTTTATGGTACATTGCTCTATATACTATGTTATGAGCTAATCATTTTCTGTTTGATTTGGTTATATCAAAAATGTGATGGCTTTTATTTATGTGACCATAACTAGTTTGGATGATAGATAAAATAATCAATTTACCAACCGAACTACTCTTTCAAAATATACTTTAATTGTAAATACTAATAAGTATCTCTATTATGCCTTCACAGTATAAAAGAACATACACTATATTTACTGCAACAAAAGAGAACCTCTCTTATGGTTTCTTATTTAATATACATTTTATTAACAACAAAATTAATACTTACTCTATTCTAGGCACCATTGTAAGAACTTTAATATATTAATTTAATTGATCCTCACAGTAATCCTGTGGAATAGATATTATTATCTCCACTTAACAGATGAGTAATATATTAATATCAATAACTTCAGATATGTAGATGACACCACCCTTATGGCAGAAAGCAAAGAAGAACTGAAGAGCCTCTTGATGAAAGTGAAAGAGGAGAGTGAAAAAGTTGGCTTAAATTCAACATTCAGAAATCTAAGATCATGGCATCTGGTCCCATCAATTTATGGCAAATAGATGGGGAAACAATGGAAACACTGAGAGGCTATTTTTGGATGGTGACTGCAGCCATGCCATTAAAAGATGCTTGCTGCTTGGAAGGAAAGCTATGACCAAACTAGACAGCATATTCAAAAGCAGAGACATTACTAGATGGACAAAGGTCCATCTAGTCAAAGCTATGGTTTTTCCAGTAGTCATGTATGGGTGTGAGAGCTGGACTATAAAGAAAACTGAGTGCAGAAGAATTGATGCTTTTGAACTGTGGTGTTGGAGAAGACTTGAGAGTCCCTGGGGCTGCAAGGAGATCCAACGAGTTCATCCTAAAGGAGATCAGTCCTGGGTGTTCATTGGAAGAACTAATGTTGAAGCTGAAACTCCAGTACTTTGGCCACCTGAAGCGAAGGACTGACTCAATGGAAAATACCCTGATGCTGGGAAAGATTGAAGGCAGGAGGAGAAGGGGATGACAGAGGATGAGATGTTTGGATGGCATCACCGACCCGATGGATATGAGTTTGGGCAAGTCCCAGGAGTTGGTGACAGACAGGGAAGCCTGGCGTGCTGCAGTCCATGGGGTCACAAAGAGTCAGACACGACAGAGTGACTGAACTGAACTAAAGATGAGGCAATTATGCACTTGCCTAGATTCACATAGTTAAGCATAAGAGCTGGTGTTTGAACTCAGGAAGTCTAGCTCCAGAGTCAATCCTCTTAATCATTGTTCTAGCCTACTTTTCTGAGGGCTACCTAGTTTGAACCTCTGTAAGTTAAAGAAAAACAAACACACACACACACAATTTAAGGGTATAAAACTGACTTCTCAAAAAATCTGCAACACAGTAAATTTAAAAAACAGCTATGCTTTTAATACTTCAAAAATGTTATTTTACATAAGAAGAGTTTGACCAACACCATGAAATTTGGTCAAGGACATTAAAAGTCAAGGAGCCTAGCAGTCATTAAGTCCACTGTGATGCACCAGTGACTATAGGGCACCAACAAGCCTGAAAAATTCCAAATTCAAAACACAGACCATACTGCATGTGCACATAAATAGAAAAAGACATTGAAAGGATACATACTAAAAAGGATTTCCTTTTTTGTTTTATTTATCTTCTCATTGTACCCTAGAAATAGAAAAAATCAATAAATTCTACTCAAAAGAAAACAAATGGATAGAAAAGCAGACTTCAGTGCAACAGCATCTTAAGGCTGTGAATGCTTATTTAACCACTAAATCATCTCTTTGAAGATTCCTTTTATACAAGAGCACTTTATAGGTACATGCATCTTATACTTTCTCTACAGGATCTTAGGTTTCTGTTCTCTTTTGGCTCTCCTACTAGTTCTGTAAGGTTGTTGAGGAACTGACCATGGATTTATTACTGTTTGCACCTACAGGGTGTAGACCACACGAAGCCTGGCACCTAAGGAGATAAGGTGTGTGCCTGCTCAGTCTTGTCCCATTCTCTGTGACTCCATGGACTATAGCCTGCAGGCTCCTCTGTCCATGAGATTTTCCTGGCTGGAATACTGGAGTAGGTTGTGATTTCCTCCTCCAGGGGATCTTCCTGACCCAGGGATCGAACTCGCAACTCTTGTGGCTCTTGCAATGGCAGATGGATTCTTTACTACTGGTCACCTGAGAATCCTGGCACATAAGGAGGCATTCAGTAACCGATGGTTCAGGGATTTCATACTTGTGGGAGCAAAAATGCTCAGGGCAATATTGTCTTCTACCATATACAAACAAAACTGCTTCAGAAGCTAATATCTACCACATATGACCTCATAATTGCCTAAAGGTACACACAGCTGTGTTGTCATGAGGAGAACAGGTTATCAGCTGGAGAAATGAGAGACATTTCCAGCACAGCTGGAAAATTACTCTCATTCAATTCCCCTTCCTTGTATTTCTAGTGAATACTTTGCTCATACTTAACAACCTCTTCTTGGAAACATTTCCCACACCTCCACATTACAATGTCACTTATGCTGCCCACACTCTTTATGTATATCTTTATTATATGCATAATACAGCTGCATTATAGTATCATTTGTGACTATTCTTTGGCTGCATTGGGAGCTCTCTGAAGCCAAGGAGTGTGCATTATACACCAGGACCACTGTATACAATCTTATAGGCTGTGCACTGCACAAGAGCACCATGTCTAAAGTGATGTTTCTATCGTCATGGATTGTCAGTGACTGGTATATTTATGACATCAATATTTTGGTATATGACAGTAAAATATCTTACAGAGAGATTATATTTTATCTTCTAATATTCAAAAGCTCCTGAAACATTGAAGGTACTCAAATTTTATATAAATGAACCTACCAAGAACTGAACCAATAACTAGTATACAAAAATTAATGTACTAAATATTGGTTTTATCTTACAAATGGCATGTGGGGAAAGACAAATTCAATATGACAAATAATATACACAAAATGTGATAAAATTAGTGATCCTGTGCCAAAACATATTCATGAATTTTACGGTATGAGGACATGTGAAGCAAATTCCCTCTAAAGTGAACATCGTAAGTTCTATCATTACACTCCCAACGCCAAAGCTACCAACATGGGAAACTGCATTCAAGAATGTTCCTCCTCTCATAGTACTTAAAAGCTTTGATGGCACAAAGTATGATAAGCACACCTATTTAAACATATGATGTTTTCACTTTGGGGCCTTGAAGAATACTGTATCCAAAAGACCTATAAATAAAAAAAAGTGAAGTGAAATGTTAGTTGCTCTGTCGTGTTCAACTCTTTGAGACTCCATGGACTACAGCCTGCAGGCTCCTCTGTCCATGGAATTCTCCGGGCAAGACTCCAGGGTATCTTCCTGACTCAGAGATCAAACCTGGGTCTTCTGCATCGTAGGCAGATTTGTTACTGTCTGAGCCACCAGGGAAATCCTCATTAAAATAAAGAGAGTATTTACAAGATTTTAATAATCCACCAAGAAGATACAGCAATTTTAAATTAACATGTAATATGTTATATATTAATAGCTTTACAGTATATAAAGCAAAAACTGACTGAATTAAAATGAGAAAAAAATACCTTAAATCATGGTGGATAGTTTTAAACAACCAACACAAACTAAAGAGCAAACAGATTTAGAAGAACAGTACATTTCTAGATGATATGAACAAAATAGCCAACAAATGTGACTTGGTAACAAACAGCATTGTATCCAACAATGACAGAATTCACATTCTTTTTAAGTGATCGTGGAACATTTGTCTATTGTTGGACCATAACATTTTTTGCTGGGCCATAAAACAAGTCTAAACAAATTTCAGAAAACAAATCATTCAATGTTCTTCCACTATAATGGAATTAAGCAAGAAATCAAAAGCAAAAAGACAATTAGAAAATCTTCATACACGGACATAAAGCAATACACTCACAAAACATGTGTTTAAAAAGACAGACATCTCGGGCCTGGTGCACTGGGAGGACCCTGAGGAGTCGGGTGGAGAGGGAGGTGGGAGGGGGGATCGGGATGGGGAATACGTGTAACTCTATGGCTGATTCATGTTAATGTATGACAAAACCCACTGAAAAAAAAAATACACTTAAAATATGTAACAAAAAAATAAAAAAGAAAAAAGAAAATGCATGACAGCAGCCAAAAAAAAAAAAAGACAGACATCATAGTGGAAACCAGAAAATATTTTAAACTGAATGATAGCATAGTAGAACTTGTGGTATGCATATAAGGCTGTGCTTAGAGGGAAAATTTATAGCCTTGCATGCCTAGATTAGGAAAAGAAGAAAGAGTGAATATCAACTTCCTAATATTCATCTCAGAAAGTTAGAAAAGGAAAAAAATTAAGCTACTTAACTAGATAAAATTATTAAAAGTGGAAATAAAATAGTAACAAACATAAATTCTAAAAATAACAAAATAAAAATAAATAAAAAATCAACACAGCCAAAAATTAAATCTGTGGAAAGATGACATAACATTTGAAGACTTTCATAAAGATCAGAGAGAGGCAAGTACAAATATAAAAAATGAAAAGGGAAATACCATTATGGATCCTTAAAAACTTTAAACATAATAGGGGAATACATGTAAATCCATGGCTGATTCATGTCAATGTATGACAAAAACCACTACAATATTGTAAAAGTAATTAGCCTCCAACTAATAAAAATAAATGGAAAAAAAAAGAAGATAATATGAACAACTTTATGCCAATAAATTTTAAAACTTATATAAACAAATTCCTTGAAAAACACAACTTTAAAAATGTTACAAGAAGAAAGACAAAATACAAATTGTACTATACCTGTTAAGGAAATTAATTAATTAAAAACCTATCCAGAAACTCAAAGGATTCTATGGACAAAGTATAATAATTAATAGCTGAATTTAGGAAGGAAGATGGATGTAGTCATTATAAAAATTATGTTTCAATATTTCAGAAACACACAAAATTGTTTTAAAGATAGAAATCATAATAGCATCAAAAAACATTGACTAACTAGGACTATACCTTACAAAAGATATGCAATATTTACAAAATGAAAAGAATAAAATATTGAAAGAAAATAATAAAACCTAATTAAGTAAATTAATCTTTTAAAAGCATAAACCATTCATAGTTTAGAAGACTCATTGTTATAAAGATGCCAATTCTCCACAAACTGAATTATAGATTTAGCACAATGCCAACTGCAATTTCAGTATTTTTTTTGTGGAAGCTAGAAGGGTAATTTTTAAAAGAAACATTTCATGGAAATTCAAAGGGCAGAAAACAGCCACAGCAATCTAAAAGTGGCACAGATTTGAACAACTTATACCATTTATCAAAATCTAGTAGAAATCTAAACTGGTGAAAACAGTGCGATGTTGATGCAAAGATTGACAGAGGCCAATGGGAGAGAACAGAAAGTCTAGAACAGCCTCATACAATATGGTCACCTAAAATAGTAGTTAACATGGGAAGGAATGGCCTTTACGTTAACGGATGGAAAGTCACCTGGATATCCACATGGGGAAAAAATGAATCTTGAGCCATGCCTCATGTCAAACACAAAAATTAAAAGTAGATGGTTTGTAGATCCAAACACAAAAGAAAAAAATGAGAAAGTATTTAAATGAAAATATCAATTATCCTTATAACTTTGGAACAGGCAAAGATTAAGAGGTCATGAAAGGGCTTCCCTGGGAGCTCGGTAATGAAGTCTACCTGCCAATGCAAGGGTCTCAGGTTCAATTCCTGATCCAGGAGGTTCCCATATGCCATGGAGCAACTAGGTCTGTGCGCCACAACCATGGAGCCTGCGCCCTAGAGCCCAGGGACCACCAACTACGGAGCCTGCATGCCCTAGAACTCATGCTCCGCAATAAGAGAAGCCACCACAATAAGAAGCTTGTGCACCTCAACTAGAGAGTAGCCCCTGCTTGCCTCAACTAGAGAAAGCCTGTGCACAGCAACAAAGACCCAGAACCGCCAGTAAATAAATTTAAAAAAAAAAGAGGTCATGAAAAGTGTTAACTATAGGAAACTAATGCTAAATTCAATCTTAACATCTGTTCACCAAAAGATCCTTAGAAAGTGAAAAATAAGCCATGGTGCAAGAAAAGATATATAGAGAGATACATGCATACATACACATATATACATGAAAAAGTACTCAGATGTGCATAAACTCCTTTGCTACAAATCAATAACAAAAGTAGGTATTCCAATGCAAAAAAGGGTAAGAAACTTAAATAGGTAATTAAGTAAAGTGGATATCCAAAAAATCAATAAGCTTAAGATAAGATGCTCAATCCTACTAGTTATCAAGGAATAGTTAACAAAAACCAGGATGAGATATCACTACACATGTCCAAAATGGCTAAAATTATAACAACAACAACACAAAGTGTTGATGAGGCTTTGGAAAAATTAGACATTTCATACACTTTCTGGTAATAGCACACATTTATCTAGCTACTCTGAAAACTGGAAATACCTACTAAATCTGAAGAGACGACACAGAAATTTCACTAAGTATAATCTCACCAGAAATATATATGTATGTGCGCCAAATAATATGTATAAGAATGTTCATAGTAGCCTTGCTTAGGATAGCCCCAAAATGGCAACAACTCAGCCCATTAACAACAAAATGCATAAAGAAATTGTGGTATCATCAGGCAGTGGAAAACTATACAACAATAAGGATGAATGAAACATAGCTGTACACAGCCAGACACAAAAACTACCTATTATATGATCTTGTTCAAAATCATGCAAAAATAATTTATAGTACTTTTAAGTTAAAATAGTGAAGGGAAGTGTCTGGATGCTGACAATGTTCTAGGTCTTGGTCTGGAAGCAGGCATTCTAGAAAAATAAAAAGTGCTGTGGGAAATTCATGCAAATACTAATTATTTTCTCCACAGCTTAGTGAGAAATATACTAGAATAAGCACATTGCCCATTTCTTCACTTTCCAACACAGAATGTGTTTTAATGAATCTAGAAAACAAATCTAAAAGTCAAAGCTATGACTACTTTAGCAATATGAAGAAAAAGTGCAGACTTTGTAATTAAGTCATTCTATATTTTCTTCATGTAACAAAATTTCAGTTCAGTTCAGTCGCTCAGTCGTGTCTGACTCTTTCCAACCCCATGAATTGCAGCATGCCAGGCCTCCCTGTCCATCACCAACTCCCAGAGTTTATTCAAACTCATGTCTATCGAGTCGGTGATGCCATCCAGCCATCTCATCCTCTGTCGTCCCCTTCTCCTCCTGCCCCCAATCCCTCCAAGCATCAGGGTCTTTTCCAATGAGTCAACTCTTCACATGAGGTAGCCAAAGCATTGGAGTTTCAGCTTCAGCATCAGTCCTTCCAATGAACACCCATGACTGATCTCCTTTAGGATGGACTGGTTGGATCTGACAAAATTTAAAACATATTTATTTAATTGAAAAACTGTGTGGCAGCCTATTTGTTCTACTGCATGTTTGGGAAAAGTTCCTTTTCTCTGGTGTAGAATTTTTTATTATTATTTTCTTGCTATGCCTTGAGTCATTCAAGTTGAGTTGTTTTTAGCATTAAGCAGCTAACCCAGAAGCAAAGAAAACCAGTCACAAGGGATTATCTCCTTCAGGACTGTACTAGAATTATTATGCATATGAAATTATTTAAAATTGGATAATTTTATGTGGCGGGAGGAAGAAGGAAGTTATAAATAGAGGAAAGTAAAAGATGTCACTAATTATTAACTAGGCAATATGAAAATAAAGGTTTCTATAAATAGATTTTTTATATTTTTTCCTTACACTAAATTTTCTTCCACTTCTGTTTCTTCCATCCTGTCCACATTGGTGGATTATTTATTGCTCTTTCAGTTATATATTTCAAGAGAATGAGGTGACTGATTATATTTTTGCATAGTTGCTTGGTTTAAAATGCTGTGAAAGGAATTTATTTTTAAATTTGGAACCTGTTACTATGACATCAAAAAAATGACAACAGAAAAAGCTAGCAGAAATACTCCCAACAGCACCCTTAATTCTAGTAATTATAATCCTTTAAACCTCTTGCCCTTGATAAAGCAGTTAATACCTCTAAATGAACGTAGGTATTTCTAAGAAATCTCAAAAGTCATTTCTTAAGCTTTAGTGTTCTGATTCTTCACTATTATCTTAAGAAACTCTTCCCAGATCCCACAGGTTACAGCATGAAAGGAGACTGTTTTTCTAGTCATAATTCTGAGCTGCTAGCCCTGAAATGTTTCCTCATATATTTCTTATTGATCTAAACCTTCCTGGCTATCCATTTTATTACCACTGCTTACCTTCTATTTATAGCACTATATCACCCTTCAGACTTTGTGCTAGGCCCTGTCTTTCTGTTCCACAACTGTGACTCAGTAATTGGCCTCTGGTGACCCTGAGTAAATACTCCATTTCATCCCTGTGTGTTAGCAAATTGTTCCCCAAACTTGACTTTAGTATAAGGAACTGCTCCTGAACAGCCAATGTATTTCTGGGAGTTCAGTCCATTCAATACCACAAATATTTCTTGAGTACCTACTACGTGCTCAGCACCCCGCCAGGTGCTAAAAAGAAAATGATGAGTAAAACAGAGAGATTCCTGGCCCTTCAGAAGTTTTGATGGAAAAGACAGAGCTCAAGCAAGTAAGTACATAGATATATGACTATAAGGAAAGCTGGGAACAGGAAGTATTCCAAAGACATATGATGGTTGACCTGACCCAGTCTTCAGGGTCAGGAAAGGCTTCCAAAAAAAGTAACATACAATCAAGATCTAAAGAATGATAATTAGGGAGTGATTCACAGCAGGCAGGAACTTGCATGGCAGGATAAGGATTTGTGTCTGTGAAAAAACATACTTTCTATTGGGAAATTACCAAATAATTAACCAAAGATAGGCGAAGGGGAAAAACTGAAAATTTGACAGGGATAACTAAATTAAAAATATATTTCAATGAAAGGGCTGCTTCATTCCAAAGAAGAAAAATAACCATTCATCATGAATTTTGCCAAAAGTCTCTCTAAGCCTCCAAAAAATAAACTGAAAAAGAGTCCAGAGCTTTGATAAAGACATTATGTGACATAAAATTCTATAAGCGAGAAAAATATAAGTAACAAGTGGGAAGTTGCAAAACTAAATATCAATTTCCATGATGAAGAAGTAAAGATATAAAATGTCATACATCAGAGATAGGGAAGCAATATAAATGCAGAAGAGATGAGGTTAAGGTAAACATTAAAATAGGACCATTAGAGTCCTGTTTTTAAAAAATCCATTAGAATTTGAAAGTTTTAAATATACATACTCAAATACATTTAACGTGTTACATGTTAAGTGCTATAACTGTCAATATAGGTAAACCACCAAAGGGTAAACATTTGAAGTTAGATAAATTTCATTTACAATGTCACATATCAGAAAAAAAGAGATATTTACACACATGTAAGTAGAAGAATACAGTTCTTTTTTTCACTCTTCTGCTTTATATTTAAATTGGCCAGTTTCTGTAATTTACTATGTAATTTTACATGCAATTTACTATGCTAGATAGTATCTAGCATAACTCCAACACTGACTACACACAGTTATTTCAAATTAGCTTGGACACTGGATAAATGCCTCTTATCATGGAGGCAGAAGGATAAGGCGAAGAGGTCCCTGACCTGAGCCCTGACTGAACCTCACTAAAGGCCTGGGTCACCGAACCTCTAAGACAGTGCATGCCAAGCATGAGAGTCTATTAAAAACACCTGGAGGGATTGTTCAAACAGACCCCTTGGTCCCATCTTCAGAGTTTCTGATCCAGTAGAGCTCAGGCAGGGCCTGAAAAGTGCACTTCTAACTAGTTTAGACTCAGGTAAGGCTCATGTTGCTAATATTGAGCAACTCTGTTCTAACAATATGTTTTCTTATTTGTGAAACGAGGATAGTATTGCGTTCAAGGCCCACTTCTCAGAATTGTTGAATAAAGCCAGCATGCCCTTTGAGGATATAAATTGTTTCAAGTTTTCTTATACTGAATTTCCAAGGATGGTATATTTGAATGACCAAATGTCTGCATCTTATTAATAAAAAGACACTATGTGAGAGTGGGAATGGTGGTGGTTGATCTGCTCAATCATGTCTGACTCTTTGCGACCCCAAGGACTGTAGCCTGCCAGGATCCTCTGTCCACTGGCAAGTAAGAATGCTGGAATGGGTTGCCATTTCCTTCTCTGGGGGATCTTCCTGACCCAAGGATCAAACCCACGCCTCCTGCATTGCAGGCTGATATTACCGACTGAGCCGTCGGGGAAGTACATGAATGTAGGAGAATAATGGTCAAATAGTAAGAATTCTTCCTAAGTGGCATTCACCCAAGTGGCATGGATAAACAGGAAAATCATATATGGAAAAAGGGAGAGAAAGACTACGTAATTATGTTGCCAGAACTGTTAGCAGCAACTTAGAGACACTGGCAAATAACTGCTGTCCCAGCCACCTCCTGAGTATTGCAGACCCACAAAGGCAATGAAAAGGGAAATGCCCGGTACAGCAAGGCGTCGCCACCCTGCCTCAGCACCTGTGCCAGTGTCTGCCCTGACTGCTGTGTCCTATGCCACATTAGCAGTGAGAGGCTTTAAATATCACCCTTAGAAAAGCGAGGGGATGAAATGATTACTATCTCTTTGCAGACATCTTTGCAAATAATCAGTGCAAATTCTGTATTTACAATCATAGTTGGTTCTTCCTCAGCATCTTTACTCCGTGTGAGTGCACATAAGAAGTCCCATGAGAATAGAAAATAGAAAATATCAAAAGCATTAAAGGATTTAGGATTATATATGATTGCAGAATAATTCCACTCAGGTACTATTAAAACCTGCTCAGAAACATCAATTTAGAAAGGCCTACCTAGATTGCTAAAGAGAAAAGACACAGCAGTCACCATGCATAACTGGTCTACCTCTGCCTCTCTGTTCCAGAACTTTCCAAAGCTATGGAAACCTTTCTTCCCCAGATGCTCGAAGTATCCCATGTTGCCATTTGATGTGACTAGTTCCATTGCCAGCAGCTCTGCCACCCTGAGCCACTTAGATCCACAGTCTCTATATTCTGAGTGGCCTCTAACATTGCCAAATACTGAACAGAACTAAAGAATTCCTACCTAGAGGTCAGTCTTCTCCGTGTGTGTGTTAGTCAATCAGTCATGTCCAACTCTTTGTGATCCCATGGACTGTAGCCTGCCAGGCTCCTCTGACCATGGGATTTCCCAGGCAAGAATAACGGAGTGGGTTGCCATTCCCTTCTCCAGGGGATCTTCCTGATGCAGGGATCAAACTCAGGTCTCCTGCATTGCAGGCAGATCCTTTACCATCTGAGTCACCAGCAAAACCCCAGTCTTCTCTCTACTTATGTTTAAAAAAGGGGGCACTTTTCCCCATTATTTGTGCTGCCATTTCTCACACAAATACTGGGATTCACAAACCAACAATGCAAAACCTAGGAAAATCTGGAAAAAACAGTGAAGGAGCACTTTGAATTTCTTCAAGAATCTACCTCTGAGTAAACTACATGGGACCCTTAAACAATATGAATTTGAACTGCACAGGCCTGCTTATATGTGGATGTTTGTCAACAGTAGATACTATAGTGCTATACAAATGCAAGGTTGGAAGGTTCCCAGATGCAGAACTGCAGATACAAAAGATCCATGCACAGGGAAGGCCAACTATAAGTTATACATGGATTTTTGACTGCTGGGAGGGTGGCACCCCTAACCCCTATGTTGTTCAAGGGTCAACTGTACTTCAACCTGAGCTGACTCTTTCTACATATTGTGAGTAATGATCAGGTAAAGAAAGCAGGCTTAGAGTAATATTATAAGAAGAAAATATCCTTCCAGGAAATGTTTTCTGGAAAAATTCTCTTCCATATATGGAATTGCAATGGAAAATGTATACATGATCTGATCTCAACTTATAAAAATCTCACCCATATTAAAAGACTGATGTTTTTTACTAAAGTTCCTTTACTGATTTTCATATAAAATGGCGGCATTCCTTGCATCTAACTTACCACAAGTATAAAACACTGGGCTCAATGAATGAACCGTTTACTAAAACAAGACTATGGTTTTTCCAATAGTCATGTATGGATGTGAGAGTTGGACTATAAGGAAAGCTGAGCACAGAAAAATTGATGCTTTTGAACTATGGTGTTGGAGAAGACTCTTGAGAGTCTCTTGGACTGCAAGGAGATCCAACCAGTCCATCCTAAAGGAAATCAGTCCTAGATGTTCATTGGAAGGACTGATGTTGAAGCTGAAATTCTGATATTTTGGCCACCTGATGCGAAGAGCTGACTCATTGGAAAAGACCCTGATGCTGGGAAAGATTGAAGGTAGGAGGAAAAGGGGACAACAGAGGATGAGATGGTTTGATGGCATCACCGACTTGATGGACACGGTTTGGGTAAACTCTGGGAGTTGGTGATGGACAGGGAGGCCTGGCGCGCTGCTGTTCATGGGGTCACAAAGAGTTGGACACGGCTGAGCAACTGAACTGAATCCACTTTAAGGGCTTCCCAGATGGTGCTAGTGGTAAAGAACTCACCTGCTAATAAAAGAGACCTAAGAGATTGGGGCTCCATCCCTGGGTCGGGAAGATCCTCTGGAGGAGAGCATGGCAAACTACTCCAGTTTTCTTGCCTGGAGAATCCCATGGACAGAGGAAGGAGACTGGCAGACTACAGTCCATGGGGTCCAAAAGAGTCAGACATGACTGAAGTGACTACACACGCATGCAATGCACTTTAAATGGGATATTTTAAAATCAGTATTAAGAATTAAAATGACTATTTACCTCCTTGTGACCATTAGAAAATGTAGCAGGAACACTTGTGGATTCTGTGTTTGAGGTATAATCATTTGTATAGGTTGATCAATTAATTCAGAGCAAAAGGTATGGGTGAATATTACATTATAAAGTATGCTTTTCTTAAATATGTATGGAAACTGAAGGGAGTGCCCTAGCAGTCCAGCGGTTAAGACTTTGCCTTCCAATGCAGGTGGTCCTGATCCCCAATTGGGGAGCTAAGATCCCACATGCCTTGTAGTCAAAAAACCAAAACATAGAAGCAGTCTTGTAACAAATTCAAAAAAGATTTAAAAAATTGTCCATATCAAAAACTATATATACACTATATATACACTATATAAAACTATATAATATATATATATACATATATATATGGAAACTGAAAAAAACACACTTAAAATATATTTAAATTTTTTTAAACGTATGGAGGAAAGCCATAAAGCACAGTAACAGGCTGTATATAGTGAAAGTTACAGAATAAAGAAACACTTTCCCAGTCTAAACTGGGCAAAAGTGTTGGTCACTATTTAGCTGTGCTCTTGGAGGTACTACTTCAAATCCATACTATCATTTGACTGAGATAATCATGTTTTCACCTTTTAAAACCTTCAGAAGATTTCAAAGGTAATGGAAAAGCAAAAAGGTACACTGCAAAGATAGTAATCATGCATAAATGTTAAGAGAGTAAAATACTAAGATGCTGAATGTGACATTTCCGGAATATGGCATATCTAGTAGAAGAGGGTAACAAAAAGTAAATACACACACTGAAAATCTATGTAAGTATACTTTTCATCAGTGTTTGTTGAACATCTTTTGCTCTTAAAATGATGTTTTTTAGGATCTTCCCAGAAGAGTGAGGGAGAAAGAACAATCATGTTTTGGGAACAAAGACGGTTCTCGGTATGATTTAAAAAGCTTTTCAACCTAATCAAACAAAGGAAGACCTTTTCAAAACAAGAGGCAATTCAAGAATGGTGGCTAATCAGAGGTAGGGTGAAGACACATGGGTGAATATACGGCTGTTCTTTTACTGTTATCTGGAAAGAAGTTTTAGATTTCCATAAAACACATAAACTAAAGTAGAACTGAGCCTTGAATGAGCTGTAATTACTGGAATCACAAATATTTCTGTTTTATAAATAAAGTTCCAAGCATTGATTATTACAATGAAACATGTCAGTTCTTTTGAAAGCCAAATACTTATAGTTATTGCTTTTTATGATCAGTATTTCTTATTGAAAGCTCTTGAGTTGAAAAATGGCATCCAAAATAATCTCATTTAAATGGGAGTCAGTGTGTAGTACAGAACAAGTGTAATATATTAAGAAGTGGACAAATGGGTTATTATTGCTGGCTTTCTCATGTTCTGAGTCAATAATTTAATCTCAGTGAACCTGAGATATCTCAGTAAAATGAGGATAACAATAGGATCTATGTCATACATATTATTCTTTCATTTATTAACTCACTGGATTGTAAGATCTATATGGACAGAAATCAAAACTGTTCTATCATCTTAAACTTAGTTCTTAAAATGTAACAGATACT
Organism: Muntiacus reevesi; assembly: GCF_963930625.1. Lineage (NCBI taxonomy): Eukaryota > Metazoa > Chordata > Mammalia > Artiodactyla > Cervidae > Muntiacus > Muntiacus reevesi. The sequence continues at coordinate 28,184,396 of NC_089270.1, read as the reverse complement.
CTATTGTTTGGAAAATAAATTTAAGAAAATACTTATAAAGCATCCTACATGGTCAGGCACTATGCTTAGTGCTTGGAATTTATAGAAAATAAGACAAAAATGAAAGCTACCTTCAGGAAAATCAAATAAAGCACTTTACCTGTATAAAGTAATATACAAGTAAAGTATTTCTCCTAGTGCGCTGTACATGGTAAACTAAAAATATGTTGCCCTTTAAACTTAGGGCTGTGTGATATGGTTACATCTGAGTTGCAAGAATTTAGTCAGCCTGGTGGCCCGTGGAGCCACGCCCTGTAATCACCAGGCAGAATGGATAGTTGAGAGAGGGTTCTTCCTACCTGGGGCCTGGGCTTTCCAGGTGCCTCAGTGTTAGAGGGGTTTGCCAGCCAATGCAGGAGGCTCAGAGAACACAGGATTGATCCCTGGGTTGGGAAGATCCCCTGAAGGAGGAAATGGCAACCCACTCCAGTATTCTTGCCTGGAGAAGCCCTCGGACAGAGGAGCCTGGCGAGCTACAGTCCCTGGGGCCACAGAGTCGGACATGACTGACTGACTGAACACAGATGTCAGTTGAGTCCTGCTTGCTCACATCTTAGAGGCTTGTTGGAGTCCAAAGCCAACAAAGGTCCATCTAGTCAAGGTTATGGTTTTTCCAGAGGTCATGTATGGATGTGAGAGTTGGACGGGGAAGAAAGCTGAGTGCCGAAGGATTGATGCTTTTGAACTGTGGTGTTGGAGAAGACTCTTGAGAGTCCCTTGGACTGCAAGGAGATCCAACCAGTCCATCCTAAAGGAGATCAGTCCTGAATATTCATTGGAAGGACTGATGCTGAAGCTGAAACTCCAATACTTTGGCCACCTGATGTGAAGAGCTGACTCACTGGAAAAGACCCTGATGCTGGGAAAGATTGAGGACAGGAGGAGAAGGGGACGACAGAGGATGAGATGGTTGGATGTCATCATCGACTCAATGGACATGGGTTTGGATGGACTCCAGGAGTTGGTGATGGACAGGGAGGCCTGGCATGCTGCGGTTCATGGGGTCGCCCAGAGTCGGACATGACTGAGCGACTGAACTGAACTGAACTGAAAGCTTCTCCATGATTTCAGCAAATTCCCCAAAGCTGACTACTTTATGCTTCCCTCATTCCCTGCATTTGTAGAATGCCTCCTTTACATCTAATGATATACATAACTATAACACCAAGTTTACTCCTTTCTCTGATTCCAAAGAAAGACCCTCTTTCAACACATATTTGCGGAGTTTACTTACTTGAGGTTCTTCTGGGAAGGGTGACCTAAGCCACAATCCCTTACCATTTCAGTATAACCAAACCCCTTACTGTTCCTCCCTCTCTTCATTTTCTGGCACCCCAAGCAAATCCATCCTCTTTCCTCAATTGGAAGGTTCTGCTCCTACTCAAATCCATTATGATCTTATTCTTTTGCTAACAGAGGTTGGTTCCTTCTTAAGGAGAATTCTCAAACTATATAATAAATGTAACAAAAAAAACCTTTTTTCTGCCTATTTATTATACCTACTACTTTCATAACTATATTATTATTGTTGTCATCTTTGTTAGCAGAAGCAATCTGTAATTCTGTATAGGACCACATGAACCCATCTTGTGTGTATTAATCATGCAGCCACGTCCGACTCTGCGACTCCATGGACTGTAGCTCACCAGGCTCCTCTATCCATGAAATTCTCCAGGCAAGAATACTGGAGTGGGTTGCCATTCCATTCTCCAGGGGATCTTCCCGACCCAGGGATTGAACCTGGGTCCCTTGCATTGCAGGCAGATTCTTTACAGTCTGAGCCACCAGGGAAGCTGAACCCATCTTGGGTGGGTCATTAATAGTAAGTGTTAGATCCTATGCAAGAGTAAGCTTTCATCATACACCGCTGAAATAGAAGTGCTTCCTTTTATGTAACTCGATATGCTATCTCCAAACCACTATCAACATGACTTACAATTTTTATCTGGAGTCATATAACTTATAACGGCTAACATTTTGCCAACTCTATTAATTTTTTTTCTATTTGCTGGGTAACAAAGAGCCACAAACTTAGCTGCTTAAATCAACACTTGCTTGTTAATTCAGTCTCACAGGTCAGAGTCTGGGCAGGGTAGAACTGGTCCTGCAGGTCAGAGTTTGAACAGAACTCAACTTTTTTTTTTTCTTCAGGTCTGCACAAACCTGAAATCAAGATGTCAGCCATGCTGAGGTACTCATCTCAGCTTTGATATCCTCTTATGAAGTCTGGGTTGTTGGTATATTTCACTTCCTTGTGGCTGTCTGACTGAGGTCCGAGGTTTCTCTCCCACTGTAAGGCAAGGCTTTAGTTCCTTTAGGCTTCCTTGTGTTTCTTGCCACAACGTCCCAAAGGTCGTTCACAATGTGACTTCCTATTTTCTCCAAGGTCAGCAAGAGCATTTAATTTTTACTAAAAAAAATATTGGATTCAGGTTCTGTAAGAATCAATTATTCACTCTGAAATTCTGGAAATCCATATTACTCTTATTCACTTCAGTTTCACAATAAAAATGGTGACAATCATTGTGATAATGATGAAAATCTTTAAAAGATTATTGCAAAAATCAAATGAGATCATGTGTATTACAAATATAGTATAAAGTGGTATGGCTTCCCAGGTGAGTCAGTGGTAAAGAATCCACTTGCCGATGCAGAAGACGCAACAGATTCGGGTTCAAACTCTGCGTTGGGAAGATCCCCTAGAGGAGGAAATGGCAACCTGCTCCAGTATTCTTGCCTGGAAAATTCCGTGGACAGAAGAGCCTAGTAGCCTACAGTTCATGGAGTTGCAAAGAGTAGGACATGACTGAGCCACTGAACACATAAAGTGGTATACACATGTAATTATTATTTGTATTATTGGCATTATTATTAGTCTGCTCCTAACACATTTCTGCTCCTCCCCTGATTCACACCTATAAGCTCCTGGGAGTTCCTCTTTACTAATTAACTAAAGATGAAAAACCTCTAGTATGCCTTATTGATACTTTTGTAAGACATACAGAAATTATGTTGAAGTGGACTGTGAAAACATTACAGGTCCATTTAAAGGTGAAGCTAAAAAATGATGAGAAGTGACAGTTCACAGTTGACTAAATTTAAGCACTATGCATCATTTGCTACCTTGTGTGGGAGGAGAAGCAGTCCAAGGTTAGGATCTACATGTCAACTTCTAGGTTGTCTGGTCAAGTAATCGAGTCATGAAAAAAAAATTGGAATTTTGATGACCAAGAAGTTCAAAGGAACAGTTGGGATAGAAGTTTTGGAATGTAATCATGATTAGAGGATACCTGTATCCCATATGAATCATTACCAGAAATTTCCTACAGAATAATTTCTTATTCAGATGGACAGGATAACTCCTTCTGCAGTTGTGGTTCAGTCACTAAGTCATGTCCAACTCTTTACAATTCCATGGATTGTAACGTGCTGGGGTGCTCTGTCCATGAGATTTCCCAGGCAAGAATACTGCAGTAGGTTGCCATTTCCTTCTCCAGGGATCTTCCCAATCCAAGGATCCAATCTGCATCTCCTGCATTGCAGATGGATTCTTTACTGCTGAGCCACTAGGAAAGGCCAACTCCTTCGGTACATGTCAGTTAGTCTGCTTGCTCAACCAGCTCAGCAGTGAATAAGGCTGTGCATGGGATCAACACCATGAACGTAAGCGCTTCATCTAGTCTGGTTATCTCCGCTGCTGATGGTTCAATTTGCCGAGTACAGGATCCGTCCCCAATATGACGCCATACTATGAAGGAAGATATCTGCATAACCTATTTCACATCACAGCACACATGATGTGAAATCATCTGAGTCATCCAACAAGAGCACTCAGAACTCTTCCATGACTCTGCAAATGAAGAGCTCAAAGTGGCCTTATTCTTGTAAGTCTTCTGCTGCTGCTGCTGCAAGTCTAGCACTTGCTTATTTGCTCAGTTCTTTGATTCTTTGACCTATGCAGGATTTTTTCAATTAATTCCTTATTATCTTTGCTTAAGTTAGTACAGCCATATTCTGTTGTTTGCAGGCAAACAACCCTAAGATTTTTTTGGCTTCCCGTGTAGCTCAGGGGTAAAGAATCCACCTGCCAACGCAGGAGCCATAGGAGATGCAGGATGAGGTCAAGAAGATCCCCTAGAGGAGGAAATGGCAACCCACTCCAGTGTTCTTGCTGGGGTAATCCCATGAGGAAAGGAGACTAGCAGGCTATAGTTCATGAAGTCACAAAGAGCTGGACACGACGGAGCACAGTATAAAGACTAAATGCCCGGGGAGCCATGGACCTAACTTGTAAAACCACTGAGAAATTTCCTTCCTCCTTAAATTATCATTCACAATTATCCTGGGAAGCCCTAAATCTGAGTTGGGATTAAGTGATGTACCAGTTGTTCTTGAACCCAGCAGTAGAACAAGAATTACCCATACAATGTTTTAACCATACATATGCTTAGGCAACATCCCAAGCTTATCAAATCAGAATATCTAGGGATAGAAACCAGGAATTTGTATTTTGTACAAATGCTGTTGACTAGTACGCTGCACATTAAGGATTGAAAGCTACTTGATTAGACTCACAAATTAAAATCTGGAAGCCATTGGAGAATTCAGTTGATATGATATTAAAATATTGTCCATAACATATTCAAATATATTTCTGTATCTTCAGCCACCAATGTATAAACTTTTCAACTTTTAAATTTCAGGAGAGACAGCAAACAATATCTGCCCCTTAAAAGTTTAATTTTAGCTGTTAAAAAGTTTTAAAGCATGATATTCTTTAAAAGGTTATTTCCACAGAATAATCAAGTTCATGCCAAATAATTTTATAACAATGTGGCAAAAGTAAAAATAAGAATTAAAAAGATGACTCTGATACAACTAGAATGATCTTCCATAGATTAAAGAAAGCAAAGTAATATGAAATATAAATTAACATTATACTAATGTAGCACTTTACATGATTCTTTTAACTTTATTTGCTTACCTCTTATTCACATGTACACACACTGTCTCGACTTTCTGCTCTCTTGTTCTCATCGTCTCTGGCTCTCTCTCCTGTTGCCACTTGTACGAGCGTGCACATGCACACACACACATATGATACACTTCTCAGCCATCAGAGATTCCACGCATGAGCCCATCTTGCAAGAGCTTTATATAGCTCTGCAATGTGTATAAATCACTGTAGCTCGCAGAAGAGATTCTGCCCTCTGCCTCAACCCCTTTGCTCCTCAGCCTTTCACACATAATAATGTACTCTCTACAGGTCAATCTTTTACCTTTCCTGACTTCTCTTTTTCTGATATCTTTTTAGATGTCTTTTTTAGACTTCTCTTCTTTCAGATATCACCCAAATGTGAAGAATCCTTTAAGACTTCTTATTTTCATAAGTGGTACCCACTTCTGTATATTCCTACTCTCCCCTCCCCCAACTCCATGAACCCAATGCCAAATAGATAAGGATTAAAAGAATTATAACACTTAGTTTGGCAAAGGCCAAAAATGCTGTGTAATTTTAAAGTCTGAATATACAGATAAGTCCAAAGAAGATCTATCATCAAGTAACATGTTTCTTTTTAAACAGTTATTTTAAAATCCCTCTGAGGTCTGCAGTAGAATTTAGTATGGCTTAACTTATTTAAATTATCTTCTGCTGGACAAATAACTGCCTCCCTGAAGCAAAGTTTATTGCTTTTAGCATATGAATAGAAAGGTTCTTATTTCAAGAAGAAATGTTTTGCCCACTATTTTTTATTTATAGTTGATGAAACTTCCATATAAGTGTTTCCAAATAAATGACAGCAATTCACTTCTGGTATGACTGAGTAGAATCTACTCAACTAACTCTTTTACAATAAACTGTAAACACTAAGGAAAAGTAGGAAATAAAACTTCCTGAAGTCATTGGACTTCCTGTAGATATATATATCTACATATATATATACACATATATAGGTAACCATTAAAAAATAAAGTGATACATTAAAAAGGTAAATTAAAATGAAATTACATAAAATAGTCAATTAACGCAAGAAAAGACAAGAAAGAGGACACAAAGAACAGGTAAGACAAACAGAAACAAATAGTAAGATATTAATAATAAGACATCTCTCCAACCTATCAACAATTAAATTAAAATATTCCAAACCAAAGGAAGAGATTATAAAAATGGATAAAGGACAATGTAATGAAAAGGTAGACCAAACTATATGCTAAGACTGTTTGAAAATAAAAATATAAAAAATAGACAGCATATACAAAGTGGGCATAAGTTAGCTAACTGCTATATTACTATCAGATAAAGTAATATCAGAAAAAATAGTTAAATTTATAAATTTCATAATTATAAAAATTTAATTATAAAGATTTTTTTAAACGTTGGACTTCCCTAATTTGTTAGAAAGACATAAATATCAATTGCTTTAATTATATTCAAACCTTATTCAGCTAAGTGATCATATGTACCATTTCTGATTTTCAGCCATTACACTTGCTATGAAGTTTTGTCAAAAAGCCAATTAATTTCTATGTTGGTATTCTTTCAAAAAGTCTCCAAGCTCACTCAAGGGATGCCATTCTTAGTAACCTCCCTAAAATACATCTGCCAATCAAACTACTTCCTATAATCAGTAACCAAATAGAATTTCTTTTTTCTTTCACATCTTTATTTTCATCCAAATTGTGTTTGTGTACATAGATGCATATATATGGACATATATTTACATGTATATGTACATTCTTATTTTTAAATGCATATTACATCCATATGGGTCCCCCTAACCATACTGAAGTTAAAATTCCTACTCAAAAATATTGACAAAGAACATTTTGCAAAGAAAGTAAGCAACAGAAAGCAAGAATCCTGTGCTCTTTTAGTTCTCTAATTTTAAAAAATTCACCTTATGTTTAGTGCAACAAAAGAGATGGATAATCTGAATTATTTTTGAAATTTGTTTTCAAATGCTAAAGTAAGTAGAAGAGAAGAGAGGAGAGGGGAAAAGAAGGAGAGGGGAGAGAGGAGGGACAAGTGGATAAATAGCCAGGGAACCATTACAACTGTTCTATAAGCTGGTGACAAATCACATGGTAACTAGCTTTTCCAACACTCTACATCTATTAAGTGTGAACCTGGGATTCAAATGCAGGCAGACTGATTTGAGAGCCCTCCCTTTAAACCCACTGTACCATTTCATGAAAAATAACTAGGGTATAAAAACACTGTGATGTTTTTAAGGGTTCACAATGAGGTAGATCTTCAGTACAATGAACTAGTCTTTTTGAAAATCTGATCCACAAACACATCTATTAAAAAATAAGGTAAATGATAGAAATAAAGTATGTGGTTGACACATAAGAGTTCATTTAGAAATAAAAACTCTTATTAATAGCTAATGCTCTGCAGAATCTCAAAATTTTCTTCTTCATCTCTGGTGGCTAAAGGAGTTTTAGAATAGGAAGGCTATCTAATTCATCAAGGTTTAAGAGATATTATCATGATATAAATGACCAATTAGAATTTCTTTGTAAATTCTGAGCACATTCTCTGTAAAGGACTAAATTTGATAGCTGATATAAAGTATCTGAGAACTAAAATTCACAAGAAATTTTCAGGTTAAAAGATGCTTTTCATATGAGCATTTCGTTTAATCCTCATTACAAGTATGTGAGGTAAGCATCCCATGTAATTAGACCCATGAAACAGATTCCACAGAAAGGTAAACATGCTCCCAAGCTACATGATTAATAACTGTAGAAATTAGCTGTTCTTAAGCTCATGATGTGAATCCCACACTCAGTCAACTATTCTTGCTATTTCTTTAATTGATCATAAATTATTACAAAAATAAAAACTACCTTCCAAAAATAATGGTATCATAAGCCAGGCACTATTCCGCTGTCACCTTTTGTGTTTGAATCTCCTAAGTAAAACTAGGATGCGAAGTCACCTGGAGGTTGACACTTAAAGAAAGAGAGTCAGGCATGGAGGTGTTTGTTAGGGTTGTCATGGGTGAATCCTATCTCACTTGAGTTATAGTGCCTAAGGGTAATTAGCAAAAAAAAGGCATCTACAATTTGGGGGTGAACTTGTTATAGTGAATACAGTACTATCAAAATTTCCCAGTGGCATTCACTTGAATTTGGTACCTAGAACCACTTAAATGGTATTGGCCAAAACACAAAGATGTCAGTCTCCTTCTAGCTAGTTGATCAAAAAGTTCAGACTCAAAAATGCTACTTACTGATGTCCCACAATACATAATTAACAAAAGAGGGGGAAAAAACAGTTTTTTTATAAGTGCCTAAAGAATGTTATTTAGCAGCATCAGACACAACAGAGGTAATTTTCTAACATCAATGTATAAAAGCATAAATCCAGACAATTAGCAAATAACTACTAGCAGCCAATCTCTGTCTCATTTGTTAGTGAGATAGAAAATAACTGAAAACATATTATTCATTATTGAAGAAATAAGCCATCAATCACATATGAAGAAAATATTAATATCCACCTTTGAATAGTTAATGTACTCATTCTGAGATGTATTTTTCATGTTGCAGTAGAAATGAAAGCTCTACTCTGTCTAAATCATACTGCCCTGTTCCTCTTTCTCTGCGACAAATGAAAACAATGTATAAGACATCAAGCCAAGGCCAGGAGTACAAGCACTGTTCACAGAAGAGATGCTAAGTAACTCATCCAGCAGAGTAGATGGTCTTATTTGCCGCTGGCATCGTGTGTGTTAGTTGCTCAGTCATGTCCGACTCTTTGCAACCCCATAGACCGTAGTCCACCAGGCCCCTCTGTCCCTGGGATTCTCCAGGCAAGAACACTGGAGTGGGTTGCCATTTCCTTCTCCAAAATGAAGTATAGAAAGAAAGAAAGTGAAGTCGCTCAGTCGTGTCCGACTCTGCAACCCTATGGACTGTATGTAGCCTACCAGGCTCCTCCATCCATGGAAGTTTCCAGGCAAGAGTACTGCAGCTGGCATTAAGCAACTCCAAATTTTATTTTAAATGAAAGGAGTGAAGGAGAGAAGGAAGAGGCAGAGGGACTGAGAGGCAGAGGGTACAAAGGAGAGAAAAAAGGAAGAGAGACAGGTCATTCTTAAATAAAAGCAACTGGGGTGTTTTGTTTAATCATAAATTTATACTCAACAATACAGACACAATTCTAAAAGCATCTTCTCTCCTGGAGAATAACAACATCTTCCTTAGTGGCCTTCTTCCATGTTGAATTTATAACTGTTTCCAGAAGTCTATCAAACAGAAAGACTTGCAGTGTGTATATCTGGATAAATTGTAGAAAAAGCTTCTCATAAACTTATTTATGGTCCAGCAGTGACCAACTCATTCTCAACTCTTTGGAACACAAAGCCAAAAACAGAATTCTAGGGCTGGTCAACATGATATCACTTATATAGGGAATTTAAAAAATACAAATGAATCTTACGGTTGCCAAACAAATTTACGGCTACCAAAGGGGAAAGGGAGAGGGGAGGGATAAATTAGGAATATAGGATTAAGGATTAACAGATACAAACTACTATACACAAAAGAGATAGCAAAAATATATTAACAGTTCCCTGTGTTACAGTGCAGGGAACTATATTTAGTAGTTTTGTCATAACCTATGATGAAAAAGAATATATATATATTCAGATTCTTTTGGACCATTGGTTATTATATATATGTATCTGAATCACCTTGTTGTACATCTGAAACAAACACAATATTGTAAATCAACTACAAAGCTAAGAGAGAAAGCATGATGCACTTTGTCACTCAGTCACGTCTGACTCTTTGCGACCATATGGACTGGCTCCTCTGTCCATGGGGATTCTCCAGGCAAGAATACTGGAGTGGGTTGCCTTGCCCTTCTCCAGGGAATCTTCTCAGCCCAGAGATCACACTCAGGTCTCCCACACTGCAGGTGAATTCATAACCATCTGAGCCACCAGGGAAGCCCAAGAATGCATATATGAAAGAAAAAATATATATTTATACAAATAGGAAGTTCTGGATGATTTTATAGAGTTATCATAGCCCTGAAGTTTTTTTTTTTGAAAAATTCTACATAAGAATTACAACATTTAATATTAACCAACTCATTTAAAGCCCCTAGGATTCTGCACAACTGTTACCAGAAGTGGGGTCTGGTTGCTTGCCGCTCAAAAGCCAATAAAGTGGCCAGATTGGTGGAAAAGGGAAATTAGCTTTATTTTGTATGCTGGCAAATGGGGAGGGGGCAGTGAGGGCAGACACCTGTCCTCCTCAACCCCATGATCAGGATTTGTTTCATTCCCTTGAGGTCAATTCTCAGAATCACGGCAGCTTGATTTTTGGCTATAATCTGGTCATCCTGCAGTTAACTTCTTCACCTGAGGTTTCAGTATCTATAAAACAGCCTACAGGTATGGATTAGAATACTATCTATAGCCCTTGAGAAGGAACTAAAAATCCTTGACTGTGCTTAATGACAATATAGTCATTATACAGACTAATAGTCTCCTTGGACTATTTTCCTTTGTTTCTGCACTTTCCTATTTCTCTAATTAAACTACCTTGGCTAAAGTTTTTCCTCAGACAAATGGCAGACAGAGGACATGGGGAACAAAGACTCTAGCATAGGGTCCTGCTCCATTTCATGACCACTTATATTTAAAATAATATTAAGTACCCCGGAGAAGGGCATGGCAACCCACTCCAGTATTCTTGCCTGGAGAATCCCAAGGACAGAGGAGCCTGGTGGGATACAGTTCATGGGATTACAAAGAGTCAGACATGGCTGAGTGACTAACGCTTTGGCTTTTTTCCCACATTTATTTTATGATAATATTGTTGATGATGGGCCAGCTGCTGCTGTTGCGCACTTTATCTCATTTAATTCTTGAAAGAATCCAATGAGGAAGACACAGTTTTTCCCCATTTCATATGCTGAAACTGAGGCACAGAGCTAAGTAAACTGTCTAAAGTGGAGCCTGTATTCACACAGGTAGCCTAGATCCAAAGCCTGTAATTTTTTTTAACGTATTTTCCCCACTTCATTTCCTATTATCTCATACTTTATGAAAACATAATATTCAACCAAAAATAACTACATTTCCTATACTGATTACTCATAATTTTGGCAACGTTCATGTTATTATACAGGAAGGAGCGAAAGGGTATGTTTCTCCTGTGAATTGAAAGAAGGCTTCAGTAGCGTTTCGCCCTGAGCAGTATCCAAAGCATAGCAAAAACACCTGTCTAGGAAAGCACTTCATTTCCTAGGCTGTACTATAAATACCTGAAAGCCATTTAATAAAATAAAATAAACTGTTCCTCAAAATTGTCCTGACTTCAAAAGTCTGACTTCTTAACTTTCCAGGGATGACCTCTTTTTCCTGGGCTCCTAGAAAAAAGAAATTCTGGCCAAATTTCTTTTTAAGTTCCTTTTATGTCCAAGGTGATGGAAAATCACTATGAGCTCACAGGGATAACTGATTGCCTTAGAAAATCCTACTGACAGAATTATAGAGCCCCAACAAGGACACGCATCTTTGTCCTGCTGTAATCTCTCCTCATTGGACCACATCTGTGGTACCATGTTCAGTTTTGGCACTGCCATTTAAATAGGACATTAGAAATGTAGGGCCAGGGGTAAGTAACAGAGAAGAAAACGCGTCCTTCAATAGCACTTTTCACTTCTAAAATACGAAATAGTTCATGGTTATTTATTATGTGTATACTATCCTTCTCAGTTGATGAAATGGGTGTTGGTCAAGCTAGGCTCCAGGTTTGAGGGGTGGAGAAGAAGGGAAGGAAAAGGAGGGTATTTCCAGCAGAAGACATGACATTTTCAAGGGCCCACACTGAAGAGCCAGCTTGGCAGTCTGGGAACTGAAAGTTCCGTGCAGCTGGAGTGGAGACAGTGAAGGAGACTGGTAATAGAATAAACCAGCTGGGAAAGAGAGGGTCAGATCTCCAAAGCCCTTGTGAGGCAGGACAAGTAGGGGCTGAGCAGGGATCAGTGGGAGTAGATGGAGAGGTGGAGGAGTAATGAGAAGCCACTGAAGTGTTTACAGAAGGGGCCGAGCATCGGTGACTACAGTTTGGATAGAGAACTATAGTTGTACCAAGCGAAACTGTCAATATTCAACTGTCCTGGACCCACACAGATGGCAGTTCCCTCTGGTTCAATCTCATCAAAATCTCCCTAAGAGGAAGCAGGACTAGAGCCCAGGAAACAGTTAAACAGTGCAAATAAAAAAGATGAGGGAAAACCACACAGTGACTGAGGGGCTATGGTTACTGAAGCTGAGAAGCTGGGATGACATGTCAAGGCTATAATGGATGGGATCTTTGTGCAGGAATAATAACTAACTAGAGGACCTAAAATCTCAATTTAAGAGTTTGAAGGAATCTCAGGAAACATGACAACCAACTCTAACCATCCAATCCCACCCTATTTTTATAATTAGAAAAATGATGTATTTTCACTCAAAAATCTATTATGAGTATATTCCAGACCTATGCTGACCACAATGAGTATAAAGATGCTTCAAGGAGCTTAAGACCTAGTATGTCCATCTGGAGGTTGGCTACAAGCAGAAGAGAAAAGCAAGCTCCTTAAATCTCATGACCAGAGACAAATGAGGACCAGAGCTCATATTTTCCCTGATTCCTAGAGACAAAGACGCTTTCCACCATACTCGATTGCTCAGGACTCCGAGGCTTCACCTGATATGGGCAGCTAGAGGTAGGTCTCAGCCTCACCATGCAGCTATTATAGGAGTCAGAGGGGCAGCACGGATAGAACAGAAATAAATGGCAAGCAGTTCTAACTGACCCCAGTCCTGCTCCCTCCCTTAACTCTCCTTACTGTGGTGGATTCTGGGCTCCAGGAGCTCAGGGCTTTTATGTCACTAAACCTGTTTCCCCAAGTATTGCTTGATCTATCACTACCCTACTCCGCCAATTTCTTCTTGGCCTCCTGCACGTCAAAAAAAGTTCCACCTCCGTAACCCAAAGTAGTGGGAAAACTGCATGATTATACCATAACACTGTAACTGAAAATTCACTTTATCTGAATATCCAAATTACCCTTATAATTTTGTCTCTGCATGCCCTGAAATCAAACACTGGGATAAGGTGATAGCTAAGTTTAAGGCAGTAACCAATTTTCTCGAAGAATAGCTCTAGACTGGGGAAAGTAAGAAAGAGGGGTCAAAGAATTTAAATCCTTTCATTGACTTATTTACCTAAGCCCAATTTATTTCTCTTTCCACTTCTTTTAACTCTACGATATTTCAAAGATAAATGGAAACAGCTAACTTTATGTCTAACGAAACTAGAAAGGAAATTTCAAAGCATTCTGTCTTCAAAAAAAATTATGCCTAAAACACATTCTACTTCTATCCTACATATATTTTGCAATAGAAATATTAGTTCTAATCTCCTGTCTTTCTTCCTGAGCTTCCCCCGTGGCTCAGATGGTTAAGAATTTGCCTACAATGCAAGAGACCTGGGTTTGATCCCTGGGTTGGCAAGATCCCCTGGAGGAGGGCATGGCAACCCACTCCCGTATTCTTGCCTGGAGAATCCCATGGACAGAGGAGCCTGGGGGGCTACAGTGCATGGGGTCAAAGAGTCAGACACGACTGAGCAACTGACACTTATTCTTCTTCCTAATGACCTGGAGTTTTTAGATTAATTTTTAGATAGGAATTGGAGCCTTTTACAAGATACAATCTTTATAACTCGAGTAGCAGAATAAACAGGAGAACATGAAAAAAATGGTCACTGCTTTTCTCAGATGAATAAACTTTCCTCTTTGTTATTTCAATTTTCTTCAAATAGACAAGCAGTACATGAAGAATTGATTCCATTTTTTAAAAGTTGAGCAGTTTTGCTGCTGTATCTGTGGGCCTGTTTCATCCCCAGGAACTGTACCTGCTCAGATATTCAGGACTCAGGGTCAACTGATTCTTAATTTGAAGAGAATTCTGTTCTTCCAGAACATGAGGAATTATTAGGGACTGAACTATCCACCTCAAATTCTTGTGTTGAAGTCCTAACCCCTACTTCTTCAGAATGTGACTAATTTAGAGAATCCTTAAGGAGATAATTAGGTAAAAGCGAGATCGCTAGCCTGAGACCTAATCCAATATGATCACCATCCTTGTAAGAAGAGTAGATGTAAGATGTAAGAGAGAGACACACAGGCAAAGAAGACCGTGTGAAGATGGCCATCCACAAGCCAAGGAGGGACATCTCAGAAGAAGCCAGCCCTACTGACGCCTTGACCTCAGACTCTAGACTCTGGAACTATGAGAAGATAAACTTCTGCTGTTTAAACCTCCTCATCTGGGGTGCTGAGTTGTGGTAGCCCAAGCGAATAACAGAGGGGCGGGCAAACCAGAATCTACAGGAGGACATGTCTCATTTGAAAAAGCCTACTTCATATTATAATACAGCGGTTAACATTGGAAAATAATGGCAGAAAAACCTCTAAAGCCTGGCCAAATCCAGGTGGCGGGAAGCACTGTGTTAGTGAATGCTGAAGGACAGATGGTCCGCTATTTACACTGATTTAAGATTTTTCAGCTTTATGATGGTGTAAAAGCAGTCCTCATTCAGTAGAAAGCATACTTTTTTGAATTTTGCTCTCTCTCTAGGCTAGCAGTAGACAGTATAGTACTCTCTGGTGATGCTGGCTTCCAATCAGCCATGTGATCACAACAGCAAACAACTGATATACTTACAACTACTCTGTGCCAGATAACCATCCTGTTTTTCACTTTCAGTACAGTCTTCAATACTTTATATGAGATAGTCAGCACTTCATGATAACAGAGGCTTTGTGTTGGATGATTCAACTGTACACTACTCTAAGTGTTCTGAGTACATTTAAGGAGGGCTAGGGTAAGCTGTGGTGTTCCACAGGTTAGGTGTATTAAATGCATTTTTACTTGTGAGATTTTCAATTTACAGTGGATTTATTGGGGCGTGAGCCCATCGTAGGATAGGGAAAACCTGTGCTAATGTGTAATATTTATTGAGCACTCACAGTTGGCTGGACCCAAAGAGAAGGGTCTTGTCTACATAACCTCTTTGAGTTTTCTCCACATTCCTGTAAGGTGGGGGCTATTATTATCTCCATCTTACAGGTGAGGAAACCGAGACAAAGAGATTAAGTGACATCTGTGTGATTTGGAGCCAGTCTTCCTCCAGATTTGTCCATGTTTTTGCTTCGCCAGCCCTGGGAGGTCAAGGTTGGAGAAGGGGTGGTTATCTGACCTATTATTGCTATTGCTTAAAAGATATTGGAACTTGCTATCTTACATCATGTTTTTGGTCCCACCTCCAGAGTGAAGCTATCAAATGTGTTGAGTGTGGTGAAGATGTTGCTAGTCAATAATAATAATTGCTTGTATTACAGAGCCCTTAGTGTGAGCCCTGATCTGAGCTTTGAACCTGTCTATGTGACCCTCACAGCATCCTAAGAGGTTGTGCCAGCATCTCCCCGTGGACCACCTGTAAGTGATGGGCTCTGGCACTTGTACCCCTCACCACCAGCTGCCTGCCTCCCCCATAAGCCCAGCACTTGCCCAGTATCTGCATCTGTCATGGGGAAAGGAAAAAGGGTGGCTGATATTCAAGTTTTAAAACAGAGGAAAATTTTTTCTTTTTCCCCTTATTACAAAAACATTTTATGATAATTGTAAAAAAAATGTTGAAACCAGAGCAAAAAGAAATAAATTATCCCCAGTTCCAACCCCTAAAACACATTTAACAGTAAAAAACACATGCATTCTCTCATCATCCCATCTTCCAATTACTGTCCCATTCCCAAAAGAAATATTGTTTGTGTTATCGCTATCATTAGTTTTGTCATGAAAAGTCAAGAGCTAAATCTTGCTACCCTCAAATACAGCATTTTGACATATCATGACAAAATACACAATCAATGATTTCCATATACATAACATATAAAGAAACTCAGAACCAGGGAAATGTAACAAAGATGTAAAGATCATTTATCTCTCAAAACAATAACATAGCACATACTTGTTTTAAGAAATATGTAATAGCTGCTGGATTAATGAAATTGTAAATCAGGGTAAGAAATAGAGTTAAAAATTAAGAAGATCAACTCATCAGCTTTGACACATGACTAGTTAAAAGTATCAAGGACAGCATGTGAAAGTGAAAGTGAAAGTGAAGTCAGTAATCCATGAATTAATTTTTGGAAATTTTTTTCTTTAAAGAACTGAAGTTGAAATCAAGCTATTTTCATGCAAAGAACAGTACTAAATTAAAAGCAAACAGTCTAAACAGTTCATATCTGGATGTAAATACTAGCTCACCCTCCGTTTTTTTTTACACTGATTTTCCCACAGGAAGGAACAGATTAGAGGGTGGATTACTTCAAGCACTATAACGGTCTCTAGACTGACCCCACTCTTCGAGGGAACTCTTTCAGAGGAATAATGCTAAAAAGAACAGTGAAAGCCCAAGAAAACCCACAACTGAGCCCTTCAGAAGGCCTTCATTCACCAGTCCCCATTGACTGCCCTGGCCTCTCTGGGGGAATTCAAAATAATTCACTGCCCACCATAATACTGAATTCACAACAGAGAGGAAAAAAGGTGATGGAGCTGCTTTGCATCTGTTTAATTTTTTTACAGAAATGTTAAGGGGGTTAATCTTCTACAAGTCCAGTCATGTGCTCTCACAAAGAGCCAAGAAAGGAGTCGCAAAGCCTGCCACGATTCAAAGGGAGGCTCATTGTGTCCTCTTTTCTGCACCACGTCAAAGAGGCTGCCTGAGTTCTTCTGCTTCGGGCTCTGGCCTGAATTCTGAAGTCAGTGAAGCAACAATGATGTCATCGCTTCTGAAGACCACTGTTGGTTGAGATAATGAAGATCTCTTCATCCAAAGCATTATCATTTTCATGGCACGCATTTCCTGTATTTCTTCAAATACAAATGCATACTATGCGTTGGAAGGGGTGCCACATCTTCCTTTATCTTTTGCATTATTGAAAAGGAAGCATACTTCAATATGTTTCCCTCCCACTGAAACATATCATTTTTAGGTTTAGCCAGAAGGTACTATTGTATTAGAGTACATTTAAAAGGGCAAAAATGATTACATTTTTTTACTGAGGGATAGGTATATTATTCAATTAATATTCTTATCCTAAAAGTCCAACGTGTTAGGCAACATAGTCATTTTACAAGGAAGATCCACTTCTCACCCTTTTGATTCTCAATATATGTATATAAATGGCTTGGAAGAGCATATCGAGTTACTCAAAGAGAATTAAAACAGTTTGAGAACAGTTTCCACAACGCCAATTTTTAAATAATGGACCCTATTGAAAATCCTTTGCAAACCTCTCTGGGAGAGAAGGGACAGCACAAATAAATATGTACATATATAGAAAATTAAATTCAAGAAGCTTTTAGACCTATTGATGCTCTTGCAGATTATGATAGTCTTCTTTACAGAGTACAATTTCTTTAGAAAAAAATTCTGTTCAGATCTTTCTGGAAGTATCTGAAGAACAATGACCTTTTTAAGAGACTGAATATTTTCTCAAAGTACTTTCTACCTCCCCTCTCTGAGATGTGTTAACGGTAGGCTCTATTTCAATCACATACAATGCCAGTTATCAAAAAGTTGACCTCCCTTAAATTATTATACATAAGAAACTTGAAGTTTTTAATCTTTAAAATTAAAATAAAACTTTAAAATTAAAGTAAAATTTTAATCTTTCTTATCAAGCGTCTGTTGATGAGATTAGATGAAAATAAGAGGTAATATATGAATTAAAACAGCCAAACCATGTGTGCTAGAGGTTGAAGTTAATTATCTCATTTCATTGAGTCTCATATATGAGACAAATATTATCTACCTTTCAGATTCTACAAAACTGAAGGCAGACATTTATTCTCTTCCCAAAAAGATGGTCTAGTGGTTACCAGCTAAAGCCTGATATAAAGACACATTTCAACATCTTAAAAAAAAGAGATATGTGGGCTACCATATCTAAGGACAAACAAGAAAGTAGAGTAGGGGAAAATGTATGTTCATGGAATTCAGAGTTCAGTACAGTTCAAAGTAAACAGTGTATAGTGGGAAACGGGTGTCACTAATGAACAGTGAGAGAGAAAAAATAGGTAAACAGATTCCAGGTGCTGCCTGAGGACAATGCTAAAATGGTTATAGTCTATTCAATAAGGAATGGGGAAAGAAAATTACCTAAAAATTACAAGTTTTAGACTACATAGTGATATTATAAGTATTTCAGTTCACAAAGGTTATCAAATTTTCCATCAAAAGCAGCAATCTCCAAAGCAGGATACCAGTGTACTTACATTACAGAGATATGCAAAAATATGTTCTGGAATATGGAGAAAAAAATAGAACTTTTATCAAAGTTATCTCTGTTATATTCCTTTTAATTTCTATCTCTGAGACTGTCACGTATGTTACACATATTCTGTAATATATAAACTATAGTCATACATTTGTGTCTATGCAAACACACACACAAACATAGTGTAGGTACATGATCCACAGTTTGGTAACATCTCAAAATGGACTAGAATGATCTGGGTTTAGAACTGGAGAACAATCAGGGGACCGCTGCAGTATTCAAAACAGGCAACAATTAGGTTCTGAACAAAAGTAGAAAATTGGAGACTGAAGGGGCTATCTTGAGAGCTTTCTGGGTAGATAACTTGCAGGTCTTGCTTGCCAACTAGATAAAGGATATGGAAATCAAAAGGATTAACTGGGTGGATACCAGTACCATTCACTAAGACTAAAATCTAATATAAGAATCAGGGAGCAGTTTAGGAACTGGTTGATGGTTAGAGAGAAGTTCAGTGTTGGCCGTGTTGAGTTAAAGGTCTTTGTGGGAAACCTAAGTGCAGGTAGCTTAAAAGTTGTTGAATATACAGTCTTGGGAGTTTAAGAGGAATGTAGATGATATACACGACCATGTAATTCTCCCAAAGATCGCCAATGGTACAAGACATGAGAAAAGAAGAGGGTGACTTGTGTGAAAAGGATGGGAAGGGGGAAAATTATAAAGGAAGGAGGCTAAGAAAGAAATCCAAGGACGACTCCAGTCATGAAGCCCAATGGAGGTGGGGGTGGGGGGGTGGTGTAAGGTCACAGGGAGGTAAGGGGAGTAAAAGTCAAAATGGAGCGGCATAGTTTATCATTAAAAAGTTGTGCTATTTATTTTGAAAATAAATGAAATACCAGGAGCTGAAAAACAGATCTCAATAAATTAAGGCAATAACTCATATTATAAGATGGTAAATGGGAAAGGGTAGAAATGAACTTTTAAGAACTATGAAATTTCAGGGGGAAAAAAACAAAAGAAATTTCAGGGGAAAAAAAAATAACACTTTCATTAAAAAAATGACTCTCAAGCTGGATAATAAACACTAAATAGAGGTGACAAGAATATATTCCAAAAAAGAGTAATAAAAAACAAGAGACACAATAAGGAAGCTTATTTAACATTAGATATCTCTTCCAAAGTTACATCTATCCAGGCACAAAAATCTCTTTTTACTTCTAATAAAGATGAACATGTAACATTACTTTGGAAGCACACTGAGTTGGAATGTGTTGTTGTTCAGTCGCTAAGCCAGTCCAACTATTTGTGACCCCATGGATTGCAGCACGCCAGGTCTCCCCGTCTTTCATGGTCTCCTGGAATTTGCTCAAATTCATGTCTTTTGAGTCAGTGATGCCATCTAACTATCTCCTCTTCATCCCCTTCTCCTTTTGCGTTCAATCTTTCTCAGCATCAGGATCTTCCCAATGAGTCAGACTGTTTATAATTATTCCACGATTAAAATTTTAAAATTTTTTTCTGTATAATAATTTAAAAACTAAGCAATGCATGTAACAGAGAACCCTTATCTCTGCCCCATCCCTGAATGCTCTGCTCAGAGATTGAGTAGGGGTCAGGGATAGCATATGACATTCTGCTGGGCATGTTAGTTAAAATTTTTTAATGTTAAATATGCAATGATAATAATGATTATAGATAGTCTCACCTGAAAGTGGCCCTATAAAAATGTTTTGCTCTGCTTCTTAAAATGCATTCAGTCCTCCTTTTCCATACTGGAGTAAACATATTGGATGCCCTCATTATATGGATTTCTCCAGTAACCACCAAGCTGCCTCCACCCTGTCACTTCTCTATTCTATACTCCATGTGGATGGAAGATACATCTTCTAAAATATATATCACTTCTGCAAGTATACTGGGGGTTTGCTGTTGCTGTTTTAATTTGTAAAATACGGTCTCAGCACTCTGGCAATCACTGGCCTTTCTTGAAACAAATATGAGAAAATGATACAAACTACTGTTTTGGCAGTGGTAAGGAAGGATAGGGAAAGAAGTGAGAGAGATTATGAATTGACTGCCCATCCTGGGTAGGGCAGTACCTAACCAACAGCATCTTGCGTTGGCTGAAATTTACATCTTTTGGATGAAGAAGTGAAATCTAGAGTTGTCCAAAGTACGTAAGGTCACAGAGCTAATCAGCAGCAGACCTACTGTCTGAACCCAAGTTTGGCAGGCTCCAAAATCCATACCAGAAAGCCTCATGGACATTCAGTTAAGGTGATACCAGAGGCCATGAAAAAGAGTATCTTTTCTGAAACTACATATGATGAAACTGAATATGAGGAAAGGAAAAGAGACTTAAAATTACTGATCAGAGACAGGAAGGCCACAGTGAGTGTGACAGAAGTCAAGAGAACAGAAAACTCAAAGAAACGATATGCTACCAAACATCGTAAGAGGCCCAAGAGAGTAAGAACTAAGAAAAAAGAATCTGTTGAAATGTTTAAAAGTCTTTCAGTGTCTGGAGAAAACTACTTATGTAAAGTGCTGAGGATGACAGCCAAGCTGAGGGGGAGTTGGATAAGAGATTATGTGATAAGAAGGGAGTAAAAGAAGATACATTCTTCACAGAAATGTGGCAACAATGAGAAAAATATCTACAAAGGGGCCAAAGGGCCCAAATGTCAGCCAATGAAGACAAAGGAGACCTACAGCATCCAACTGTACACTTCACTTAAGACCCATGAGCATTTTTATGAAAGTTCCGAGATGAAAAATGCCTTTAGAGTAAGAAGAAATGAAACGCGTGGCAGATGCCACAGTGACTAAGTAAGCAAAGTCTACATAATAAATCTGGGGGACCCCTTCTGTGCTCTGCACCCCATTTCTGATTCTTTTGCAGTGACCACCCTTGGACACTCAGACCATCAACAGGGACTTCATCATAAAGTCTGGGTTTGATAAGGTGAGGTGGTAAGTGCTCCTTCTGGATCATCTTCCTTGGAATTTTCTCCTATGAACTACAGAGAAACTTTGATGCTTTTTGTCTGTTTCACAGGTTGTCCTACATAGAATTTCCTTTTTGATCTTCCTGACAAATGTTGGAAAGTTCCTTTCGTTCAATTTTAAAAGTACCTGCAAAACCTGCACGTTGGCATCAAATTAAGATTTAATATTTAATAACTTAAATAATTTAAATTTAAGACTTAAATTGAATAATTTCCCTTGGGCAAAGTACTGAACATTTCTGCATATTAGAATCAATCACTTATTCATTCAATCAATATTTATTGAAGACCTGTCCTGTGCCAGACTTTGAACAAGCCATGTTGGGCAAACAAGAAAAATCAGAGTAATCCTACCTATGCCATGTCACATAATTCTCTGTAGAATCAAATGAAATACAGCAAATAAAAGAATTTTGAAAACTGTCAAGAAGATACATACCACTGTAACTCCTTGGTTTGTGTTGTGCCAAGAGCAATTAGTCACATACAACTCTTTACATTCAAATTAATTAAAACAAAAAATTCAGTTTTTTCAGTCACAACAGTCACATCTCAATTGCTACATATGCCTAGGGGTTACCATATTGGATAGCACTGCGGTAGAACATTGTCATCATCCAGAAAATTCTATAGGAAAGCAATTTCCTAGAAGCTGAAAGAAGAACACAAGAGTATTTGCATGACACCAAAGGGAGAAAAACAAAAGTGATGCTGTGATATAACAAAGTACATGCTCAAAGAAAAAGAGCTGGTGATTCTTAGAATATCATGAAACTATTGCAAAGGAAAAATGTAGTCATGATAAAAGAGTAGTAAGAGATGACTTTCACTGAGTGCTTAGTGAGTGCCAGGAACCAAAACCAAGTGCTTTACAGATTAATCCAAAGACAATCCTTTGAAGGAAGTACTACTATCTTCTCTGCCTTATCAATGGATAAAGGAAACTTGAGCCACTAATGGGTTAAGTAACTTGATATAGGTCACAAAGTCACTTACTTGGAAGCCTTTGGGCTAAAACTATACTAAAGAAAAAACATGTTTGCCAATCAATAGCAGCTAAGACACTAAATCAATCTGGTTGAATTAGTTATTATATAAAAAAACAAACCAAAAAAAAAATCCTTGAGGTAACATGATTTATATATGTGTGTTTTCTACTTTTAGTTATTAATAATAACGTCATCATCACATTATCACTATTATGTCTCTACCTAAACTTTTGTCTTGGTTCCTTAGGATTGTCTTCCTTTCTTCCCGGTCATCACTTTCAGGCATCCTTCACTATCAGCCTGAAGTCCCACAAGCACTTCAGCCTTCACCGATAACTCTAAAGTCACCGAACATGTTCCCTAGATCAGTTGTTAAAAAGCTAATTTTGTAACTGATTGGTTTAATTGCATTTTTTAAAATCAATCTTGGTGTGCATCTTTATCAGTCTTGGAAGTATGGCTTTCCCTGGTGGCTCAGATAGTAAATAATCTGCCTGCAATGCAGGAGACCCAGGTTTGATCCCTGGGTGGAAATGATCCCCTGGAGAAAGGAATGGCCACCCACTCCAGTATTCTTGCCTGGAGAATTCCATGGACAAAGGAGCCTGGCAGGAGGTCATGGGGTCACAAAGAACTGGACAGGACTGAGCAACTAACACTTACTTCCTTACTTACGGAAGTATATTATACTCTAAGGGAAAGCATATGTTAAGTACCCTATAAATAAATAAAAATAATATATTTTCTATCATCAAAACTACATGTTTCCCTAAAACTCACTATTAATAATAATACATTGTGTCTGCATACTCTGTGAAGGCATAAGCTGTAGACACATATTCTATCTCTGATAAATATTTTAGTTTTCTAATGAACGAGCTGAAAAATGTGAGCTTTCCCCCCCTTCTCTGT
Source organism: Muntiacus reevesi (assembly GCF_963930625.1). NCBI lineage: Eukaryota > Metazoa > Chordata > Mammalia > Artiodactyla > Cervidae > Muntiacus > Muntiacus reevesi. The sequence goes on along the minus strand of NC_089270.1, from coordinate 28,161,084 downwards.
GAGATAGGAAATAGTCAAGATCATCTAAAAGAGACATGTTAGTACCCCTGTATCAAAAAAAAAAGTCACTGCTTCGATTTTCTGATTTCTTTAGTGTTCTAAAGACCCAGTTTGAAGATCTAATTTTAAAACTGGCTCAAGAGATCATATTCAAATGCTTGAGTCTGTTTTTACAGGATATCCTTGGCTAACTTTAAGAAATTTAACACAGTTGGACTGTATTCCTTTGGCTATGAAATACCTTTCACAGGAATGGCCATTAAGGTGGGGTTAAAGTATGTGTGCAAAGGGGTGGAACAGAGAATGTGTGTGATCCCATCTTAATGTAACATGTTCTTATATCAAAATATGTTTTCTAAAATAACCACTTATACTTTATCTTTATCCATAGAAATACAAGGGCTATTCTCAGTGGATTAAATACTGAGCACTTACAATTTCCCCCTCCCACTAGTTTTTTTGCTGTCTATCACATTTAAGCTGTTCTTTTTAAGCTATAGTTATTGGAGCTGGGGACTGAAGGTAAGGGACTGCCTTCACGACTGTTCTTATTAATTTTTCCTTTGTTATTGCCAAGAACTGAAGAAGACTAAAACAGATGACCTCCCTATTTGTACTGAAGGATGGTTGGACATGGTACCTCTGTCACTTTCAACACCATTATTCTATCTCTGGACCAAAAGTTAGAAAAATCTGCAAAAGTAAGTAACTGGGTTTCTCAGGACTATATTTATGCTACTGCTCTCTGATTTGCATAAAAGTCACTTCTTGTTTTAATCATATCATAAAGAAAACATCAGGATTCTATATTCACAAGGAGAATAAATTTGATATCTTCTTTTAATCACAAGTACTATAGAATTCAAGATAAAATTCCATATTTTCAGATATTAGCTAGAAAAAGAAAATAACTATCAAGTAAGAATAAGATTCCAAATTTATATATATAGACACTGGAAAACTGAAAATTCCAAGGTTCTCCTGATGACTCAGGATGTCAAAACTGTATCTGTGATTCATTTTAGATTACAAGTCATGAGGTAAGTTATGCTTGGGTTATAAACATAATATTTATTTTTTCTGACATCAATTCTATTTTAATCCTGTTTTTTTTTTTTTTTTCTATTTTGTACTTGACATCTTATTATTCTTCATCCCAAATTACATGTATATAGTCAGAGGGGACAGGATTCTAACAAAAGTCCTTTCAATAACCCTTTGATATATACGGTTTTTGCAACTACAACAATGTGAATTCCAGAAGTAATCTATGACATGGCAATGATATTTTAAAAATATAATTATTTTTTCTCTGTCTTCATGCATAGACAACTTGCTAATGACCCCCAAACTCTAGCTGGAAGACTGGAAAGGGAAAGGAAAGTGGCTGTTAGATACCAAGAATATAAAGAGACTTGATATTCAACTTCTGTAGTTCAAATAAGGTTTTTCATAATAAAGAGAACTGTAGGTTAAGAAAGAATTAATTTTCTAACTCTTCATAGTTCTCACGTAACATATCAGTGCTAGGCCTGGAAACCACAATACAGAGGTTGTTGTTGGTTTTTTTTGTTTGTTTGTTTGTTTTTAAATGTTTTCCTCCTATAAGAGAAAGTCCTGGTTATCGTTAGTCTTAATCATGAGGCTAGAGTAGTGAGGAATAAGCATTTAATTAGAAGAATAAAAAGGCAAGCTTGGCCCTTTTGATTCTGGACTGCTTATGGAGAGGACACAGTGATTCTGATTCCTTCCCAGTTCCCTTCAAGGCAAAATCTCAAAAGAAGGGGCACAGCGCTAAAACACACAGATCACTGAGGACCTCCAAGGGCCAAAGCCCGCTCTCCCGCTCTATTCTAGGCACACCGGAAGGAGAACACTTAACTTCCGGGCACAGAGACCCAGTTGCAGCCAAGGAAGCCATGACACCCCCTTGGTTCCCATGCTGTAAGAATGGCATCCCCAACTGGATGGGCACGAGTTTGAGCAAGCCCTGGGAGTTGGTGATGGACAGGGAAGCCTGGCGTGCCGTAGTCCGTGGGTTGCAAAAAGTCAGACACAACTGAGCGACTGAACTGAACTGAAAAATAGCACCATCTGAGCTTCCTGGGGAGCCTGTCATAAAGGACTGCTGAACCGCCATGATGTGGTCCCACACAGAAGCTGAGGGCTGATCACATGGGCTGGGAAAACAGTCCTAGCCGGAGCTGAGGGAGGTCGGCTGCATCCCTGGGAGCAGATGGAGTCCGGTTGAGAAAGCCCAGCATTGAATGCAAGTAGGTCTCACAGTGGCCAGGCAGACCAGGAATATCAGTCCAGCGAGGCCCACTCAGCCAGCCAAAGAAGCCCACAGACCAGTTAACACATAAAACTTCTGTACAAAATCAAAACGGGATGCACTCCACATTTGGAATATCTTTTCTTTTTCTTCTTTTCCCTCCAATATGTGCTACAAAGTCACCATTCTATTAATAAAAGGAAGGCCCAATTTCATAACCCCTACTACTTAAACTCTTGGCTTCCCAGTTCCTTAAGTTCTATTCAGAATACCAAACTTGAATTTAATTCAGATTATTTGCGTTACTTTATCAAACTTGTCATAAGGTCACATGAGGAAGAAGCAGAGCGGAGTGAGGTGCTACTAGATACTATGAGTTGACCTGACTTCTGGGTCTCATTAAAACTGGGCCTTATAACTAGGAAAGATGAAAAGTCCACAAAAGTTGGGACTTTACTCAAGAATAAAAATCTGGGTGATTAATATAATAATGATTTTGTTCAACATCAAAGCTTATAGATCTCAAATCTATAAAAACAATTCCTATGTATATCATGAAAGTTCATTAACAATTTGTAGAAGTCTGAAATAACAGAATGTTAGAATACGTCTTCCATAAATTTAAGTGGAAGAGAACTAGAGAGTGACAATGTTTTAAAAAATGCCCAGGGGAACTCAAATGATAGCAACCCCTATAACAACTACAAATACTTCCTCTGACTTTTCAAATGTTGGGTCATCACAGATAAGAGAAAGGTGTTGAAGAGACAAAATCAACGTATCTAACCTGATTAAATTAATTATACCCCCTTTAAACATAAATAGGAAGTTGCGCCTACTACACCGAGCGCTGATTTCCTCTGGACTTCCTACTGGATTCAAAAGCTAACCCCAGCATCACAGAATGAGAGGGGGCAATGTTTATTTGCATAAAGTTCATATATTGATTTTATCTGCATATGTCATCCAAAACTGGGAATGGAGATATTTGAAAGCTGTCCTAATATCTTAATTTCTTGTTACCTAAAGGCTGTTCAATGACATTTTACCAGTACAGAGCACAGGACATAAAAAGAGTCTGCTTTTATCACTCATTTGTCTCACCAAAAGGGGTTTAAACATTGCTTTTCTCCCCTGAGTATGCGAGGTAAGACCTGATAAAACTAAAAATATGAAAACAAAACCTGCCAACATCCTGAAGCAGATGATTGAATTTAGAATGTAAAAAGGTTTAGTCCCACACAGACTTTATTCTTAACATTCAAAAACCACACAGAGATCTATAAATCACACCTAAGAGATATAAGCCTTGAGTATTGGCTTATACTCAGGTAGCATCTAAAAAACACTTAAAGACTATCCTTTGGACAAGAATATACACAAAATCTTAGGATGCTTGGTATTATTAATCAGAGCTCTGAAATAATGAACAAATAGCACAAAACCAAAAGAACAAGTTAATGTGGAACAGCATATAAGTGGTTACAATAGTTGTGAAAGATGAGAAGAAAACCAGACCAAAAAAAAAAAAAAAAAACACAATAATTTGAATCAATGCCTCTTATCAAAAATTTTGATAGTAACCCAGCAACTTTGAATTCTCAATACCAGTTGTGCATTTCCATATTCAGTACCTTATTAGAAAAAATATGGACTTATATTTTGTGCACTTTAAGCCTGGTCTATATAAACACTCCTTTCATTGTACCTATTCATGAAGAGATAGAATAGGCCTAGTAAGACATGTTAATAAGGGAAATAAAGTATTAGCTTTCATGTTTCACATCTGAAAGCTCCTTTAATCTTCACTCTGCTTCCTGATTATATAATAATTCAATCTTCAGTTGCCTCCTTTTGTCAATAATTATTATAAATACCTAGGTTATGAAAACATTAAAAAAATCAACCTAAAAAGGAATCCCATAAACATCATTAGTATTTCTATGTGAAGCCAATGGGAGTAGCTTTGACAAATAGCTGATCCTTAAATTATATTACAGACTAAACTATGCAGCTGTGAAAATTTTATCATTTAACATCTACCTAAAAGAATATTTGCTATTGACAGAACTTAATGATTTAGTAATATTATCTTTCTTGCTTCATTCATAAGAAAACATCTGCGAAAATTAAATTCTCTTGTTTGATTTTTTTTTTTGGGGGGGTGGGTTACAATGCCCACCAAAGTTTCTCTTTGATTAGGGCATAGGTCATGAGAACTTCCAAATACAAAGGATTACAGCACCTACTGATGTGTCTACAGATCAAGGAAGGACTTTGTGCCTAGGAAGTTCCTAGTGTCACTAAAATAAGGAATAGTCTTCCCATTATTCTAGTTCTTGTTTCATAGTTCCATTCCCTGGCAACCAGGAGCAACTCCCAAATCATTTCTAACTTGCGCATGTTTCCCACCTGGGACAAAGACACTCCTTCACAGCACCATGACAACCACACCAGCAACGCAAGCACTTGGGTTCATGCAGGAAAATGAAAATCCTGAAAGGAAGCTAGGAGATAAAGGCTTACTATTCCTTGTTTCCCACTGGTAGGAAGTAATTACAAAAATTACTTTAACACAAAGCTTCTGGTGAATGAATAGTTTGTAATTTGAGGGGAGAAGCCTAAGGGCCTAGAGATTAAGAAAAAAATTATGAGAAGCTGAATGATGTCATACAAGTACAGTCTACCCCACCCCCCAGGAAAATAGACTACCTAAAACAAACTACTTATTGATGACAATGTAGACATTCTTAAGAGATGATCAGACATGTATTTTCCTTTTTCTCTGAGTTTAGGTTGATGACTAATTTAAACAGTGATGGTGAATTTTATGACCCTTTAATAGTTTATTAGCCATGTTTTTACCAAGTAAAATTCAAATCAGTAATATATAAAACAATTTTGTCCAAACTAAAGAGGCCAAAAATGGATGTAATTTCCAAACTCCCAAAGCAGAAATCAGAAAAAGAAGTAAATTCAACTCTTCCCCCATGACGAAGTAGACAAGTTTCTTTATCATAAGCATGCCAAGTTTATATTTGTCGTTTAATGAAAAGAATAGTATTCTTTGCCAGAACCTGGGTGTGGTATGTGTTGTGAATACCTGCCAGTTCTGTACTGGAAGATATTATTTATATTGCCAAATACAAAACTGTTTTAGGTCTTATCCTCAAAAGAATAATTCTAGAACAGAGCACTGTATTTGTGACTTTATAAGTTTAAGTTCAGTATATATTTTAAACAGATATTTATATTTTTCCACATTTCAAAAACAATATAACCTCTTTAAGGGTCAAGGAAAGAAAATCTGTGCAATATATGGAAATGACTGAGGATTTGCTGATGTTGTTGTTGAATTGTACTATATAATCTATCATCTCAACAGGTTCAAAGCTGTGACTTTTAATGGAAACCTAGGCAAATATTTTTAAAGATAAGGAATCAAAATAGATGTTTGCTTTCAGTCAAGTGGAATACCTTAAGGCTCTTGAGTATGTAGAACCATATTTTTTTTTCTTTCTGTGTTTGTTTTGTTAGAAGATTATTTCTTTCCTATAGTGATAGGTAGCAAAGATCTTTCATGGGTTCCCAAAGTTGTTCGATGTTCATTTTCTGATTCACACTGATATGGAGTTAGGAATGAGAAAGTAAAGGCAAGCAGAGACACTCTAAGCAACCGTGAGCCAATATCTGCTACCTGACTCCCAAGATCACTTCTACCCACCCCTACTGCAACAGGTAGGTAACAACAGTCATGCATTGACTTCGGGACATGATTTTTAAAATATACTATGCATTTTTTTAGCGCACTTACTGTCCCAATGGATCTTCAAAGTTAATATATCCAAAATTATTCTCATTTGCCATTCTTCATCAAGGCTACTCCTGAATTCTGGAAAAAGAATCCTCTAGTCTTTCAAATTAGGATTCTGAGTCATCCATGATCACTCTTCCTCTCTCTTTACCCCAACAACTACTCTATCAAATAACCCCATATATTTTACTTCAATCTCAACCCAGTTCAGCTCCTTCTCTGCCACTCACTACCACTCACCTAGTTCATGTCATAATTGGTTTTAACTTAGAACACTTGCAACAAACTACAGACCTCAAATGAATGGCAGTTCTGAACTGCTAAACTGACAAAGCAAGAAATGTGGCCAGGCAATGTGTGATGACTAGCAAAGTAACAGCAGAGTATTTATTTACAAGGGCCCCACTGATGAAGGGATAGAAGTGCCTTGCTTATGATCACAGCTCCTCCTCATGAGTGTTTATATTAACCTATTAGAGAAATTTATGAAGACCATGGCCCTCAAATACATTTCTTTCTGAGGAAGCCTTACCTCATATATTTTATTCTTCTTCCTATAACTCATTGAAGATACAAGGTGGCAAGATACACCTTGTAGTTCCTAAAATAACATCCTATATTGACCCAAAAAATTACTATTTTATATCGTACTATAGTTTTCATTTATAAACCAATATACCTTTAACTCTGGAACCTGTTTAATTTTACATTTCAGAATGCTGGAATGAATTATAAAAATATATTCTTAATTTTCACTTGGAAAGTATTTAGTCCATGAAAAATCTTGGCTCTCAGTCCTGAAACCAAGAAATTAAAAGAATAATTTAAATGTTATAGTATGGTATTTCAGGTTCTAAATTTGAATCTCTATTTACCCTAGGAAGATATTTACACTTTTAAAATATATCATTACAATTTAAGACTCTCCAAAGGCGGTAAATTGATAGCACCAGCAACTCAGTTCAATCAGAACTGCATAAATAAGAAAATAAAAATTATGAAGTTCATACTAAGGTTTATCATGGAATATTCTAAGAGAACTGAATGGCTCTATTTTGGTTCCAGTTTTAAGGTAACTGGGAATTAACAAAGGTACCCCTTTTGCTTTGACCCATGACTGCTGAAAACCTTTCCAAAATATATTACCCCAGGTTGTGGCCTACTTTTTACCATAAAGTAATCCTCTATTCGCAATTGGAAAACTGTTTTCAGAGTCTGTCTTCTTAAAAATTCCTCATATAATTTCAGTATACTGATACTGATGCTACTGGAATTTACATTTTTAATGGTCTCCTAAAATAATGTCCCAAATTAATTATATCCAATTCTTTTAAATGTATATACCTTGACACCTAAGTTATTTTGTCTCATTTAACATCTAAAAATACAATAGGTATTAAATGTAATATTTCTTACAATTTTATTATTTCAAGAAAAAAATGATCTCTCTTCTCCTATATATATCAGACTATTGGAAAGCACCAGAGGCTGCTATTTATAGAAATAGATATCTTCAGAGACTGCAGTGGAGGAACAGGGTACAGTTTGGTGAAACTACAGTATGATAGATGGAGCAGAGGAGGACAGTCACAGAGACTAATCTGGTTTCCAGTCCTCCAAGACCATTCTATAGTCTGTGGGGCTTTTCTAAAAGATGTTTGTTGCTTCAAAAAAGATATTAGATACTTTTAACATAAAACAATCAGGATTATAGAAAAAGCACTGTATGCTACTATCTATCCTTTGATATAACCATCTTTTGATTTAGATTAACATTTCTAAAGCATGAAGATATTTATAAATGAGAATTAATGACAATGCATTCACAACACGTGAGAAAGCAATGTCTAACTATTCAACTTTAATAAAACTCCTATCATGTCAATTTCTGCACAAAATAATTAATATCAATACTTAATAATAATTACCACAGCTAACATTGATGCAGGACCTATTATTGCTGAGGGTTACACTCAGCAATCTGTGTGAATTATTTCTAATACTTATTACAACTGTGTGATATATATTTTTGATCTCTATTCACAGATAAAGAAACTGAGGCTCCAAAATGTTAACTACTAATCTAACAACTTATGTTGTAGAGCTATTGCTCACATTATTATTATTACTGACATTATTATCATTATTATGTCTCTCTAGCTGCAGAGTGTATTTCCTTCCTATTATACCACAGTGATCCCCTCGGATAGACACATATTTCATAGCACTACATTTGTTAATACAGACCTATTGTTTCAAATCAGAAATCTCTCAAAAAATTTTCAGGTCATGTTAATTTTAAATGCATTTTAAATGGTACTATTTCAATTAATGTCACACATAAAAGGGAGATGGTGGCATCTGAACCTCAGACTAATAACTAGGCAACAGCTCCCAGAAGACATCATTAATCTAGAAGACAGATGGCTGCTAAATTAAGATTATCTGTATCCCTGACATTTCCCTAGGGGAAATTTCCATTGCCTTTAATTTAGAAAGTTGGCCTTACAAAAGAAAATACAGTTGACCCTTGAACAACAGGGGTTTGAACTGCCTGGGTCCACTTTTAAGTGGATTTTTTTCTACAGTAAATACTACCGTACTGCATGATCCGCTGATTCCTAGTTGGTTGAATCCAGAGTTGGTTGAATCTGAGTATGGGGAACCTCAGATGCAGAGGACCCACTTGTAAGGGATGAGGCTATAAATCATACATGGATTTTCAAGGGCAAGAGGATTGACACTCCAGCCCCAGTGCTGTTCAAGGGTCAATTGTATAGGCTTTTTGAGATTTGGTTAAAAAACAGATTCCCATTATTCCTTTATTTTCCATAAAGGGAATTTCAATACCAAACTTATAAAAACATCTCTTTAATACCAAGTTACTTTACAATCTCATTAAAAAAAAATAAACAGAAAACCTCAACAGGCAATAATTCACTTGACTTTAGTGGCCTAGCATACCTTAAAATAAAATTTGATAGAATCATTCAACTAATTGTCACTTTTACATTGTAAAAAGTTTTGCAAAATAGGAGAAATCAAATAGCATTCTTATTTTCAAATGTTATCTATCACGCTAGACTTCAAACAAAATACAATTCTTTGCTGTGTCAATATATCTCATTTTAAAAGTTTTAAAATAATATTAATAATGCATAATTTAGATTATCCTGAAAGACACACTTTGACATTTTAACCCAAGCTAAAGATCATTTTTAATGTGAAAATTTAAAGGAAATAAAAAATAGCAAATTAGGAGAATGATGCCTTGAAATAAAATAATACCTGTAATATGTATTTTTCTTATGCATTTAAAAAATGGCAAGCCATATTTCATAATTTATAAATATAAGCTTCTTTTGCTTCTTCCACATTATACAAAGGCACATGCCTATCACATTCTCTTAACTGATGGGAGAGTTGTTTTCATCATATCTTAGAATCACAGTTAACCATTGAAGCTTGTCAAAGATGCCTACCTCTGTAGTGGAAGTCTTGGGACATATCTATGGGAGCCCGTTCTACTGCTGATCTCTTGTAGACAACATGAATCCTTCCTTTTTCTTCCTCCATCTGCTTACCTCTTTCCAAGGGTTCAATGAAATACTCATCATTATCACTTTTTATCATTCCAGCCTAGAGAAAACATAAAATGTGTTATGTTAAAAGAAACATCATCTTTAGCTTACAATTAGTTTTTTAAATGGTAAGAATACAATTTTTGAAAACTAATGAATTTTCATTCCACTTTTGGTTATAAATTCAAACTGATTAGTTACTGTTAGTTGCTCAATTGTGGACAACTCTTTGCAACCCCAAGAACTGTAGCCCATCAGGTTCCTCTGTCCAGGGGATTCTCCAGGCAAGAATACTGGAGTGGGTTGCCATTCCCTTCTCCAGGGGGTCTTCCCAACTCAGGGATCGAACCCATGTCTCCTGCATTGCAGGCAGACTCTTTACCATCCAAGTCACCAGACTGAAATGATTAAGCTACTATAAATATCAGTTTTTCAAAGGTAGAAATTCATATATGGTAGGGATAAAATATTCCTAGGTGTTGCTGATCCTATTTGTGACGCCAGTTGTCTTGCTGTTCATACTGTTTGCTGAACCCAGGGTAGGCGATGCAGGAAATCAGAGGCTGGACGAAGACGCAAGGAACAGTAGGAACTGCAGACACATTTACTTCCTCCTGGCTGGCACGGCAGCCGTAACACAGCTTCTCTCCTGGCTGATGAAGCAGACAGGAGAGAGGCAGCCATAGCAGCAACCATGACATAACCATAGCGTAGCCATAACATAACCTCATATAACATAACCGTGGGTCGCTCCAATGTGGCCCTGATGCAGCAGCAGCCAGGGCTTTGAAGTTCATAACAGGCATACCACACAAAGGAGCCCAAGGCCAAGTGAGTACCTTGTGAGGCGCATGTGTAGTGCCATGTGATCTCAGCCATTACACACCCCTGCAAAGTCACTGTTCACAGAACATGGTGAGAGTGTGGGGCAAGAGAGCCTCACTGGCAGCATCTTGTTAATTTGTTCTTTCCCTACATAAGGTAAAATGGACTTCCCAGGTGGCGCTACTGGTAAAGAACCCACCTGCCAATGCAGGAGACATAAGAGTTGTGGTTTGATCCCTGGGTAGGGAAGATCCCCTGGAGGAGGGCATGGCAACCCACTCCAGTATTCTTGCCTGGAGAATCCCATGGACAGAGGAGCCTGGCGGGCTATAGTCCATGGGGTCACAGAGAGTCTGACATGATGGAAGTAACTTAGCACACATGGACATAAGGCAAAATAAGAGCTTTACATAGGGTAAGAATAAGAAAACCATACAATCTATATAATTTCATCAGTCTATAGATGAAGCACATTTCTGTATTCTACTTGGCATTTTATCTCTAAAAAAAACTTACAGGAACATAAATTCAAGAAAAATCTCTGATTACCCATAGTAACCCACTGTGGGGCTGTTGTCCACTGCTGCTAAGTATTTTTATAACCCGTTTATATCTTCCCATCATATCACCATAGTATGAGAGAAATGAGTTCCATGGGGCATTCCATACATAAAGTTACTTCTGTCCTTAATTCACCTCAGTTTCATTGGAAATTCTATATTTCTAGTATTTATTACTTTGAAGAGCTAGCTCAAATTTTGCCCATATTAATCTAATTTCATGATTTTACCTATTTCTTTCCTTCTCCAGCTTCATCCTTTTGAACGAAAAGGTTATCTGACATTCAGTTCCTTTCTTTCACCTCCCTGGTATTTTTATGACTCTGCTTCATCTTTGACTTATTTAGAAAACACCAGGAATGTACTATTCACTACAGTTGGAGAGAAATGATAGTTTGTCTGAAATTTATTCTTCATTAAGTATCGAGTCCACATTATGTTCAAATAGCTACACCTCATATTCCTATTGTATAGATCATACACTAATTGTTATTTTGCTGTTTTAGTCGCTAACTCATGTCTGACTCTTTTGCCACCCATGGATTGTAGACTGCCAGGCTCCTCTGCCCATAGGATTTCCCAGGCAAGAATACTGGAGTGGGTTACCATTTCCCTCTCCAGGGGATCTTCCCAACCCAGAGATCAAACCGACGGCTCCTGTATTGGCAGGCGGTTTCTTTATGGCTCAGCCACGAGGCAAGTTCCACATACACTAATGTTGTTGTTTGGTCACTCATTGGCTTCCCACCCTTTGCGAGTCTGTGGACTGCAGAATGGCAGGCTTTCCTGTACTTCACCAACTCCCAGAGCATGCTCAAACTCATGCCCATTGAGTCAGTAATGCCTTCCAACCATCTCATCCTGTCATCCCCTTCTCCTCCTGCCTTCAGTCTTTCCCAGCATCAGGGTCTTTTCTAATGAGTCTGCTGTTTGCATTGGGTGGCCAAAGCATGGGAGCTCAGTTTCAGCTTCAGCATCAGTCCTTTCAATGAATATTCAGGATTGAATTCTTTCAGGACTGATTGGTTTGATCTCTTTGCAGTCCAAAGGACTCTCCAGAGTCTTCAAGAGTTTGACTCCAGAGTCATCACAGTTCAAAAGCGTCAATTAATACTTCAGTGCCCAGCCTTCTATATGGTGCAACTCTCACATCCATACGTGACTATTGGAAAAACCATAGCTTTGACTAAATGGACCTTTATTGGAAAAATGATGTTTCTGCTTTTTAATATGCTATCTAGGGTTGCCATAGCTTTTCTTCCAAGGAGCAAGTATCTTTTAATTTCATAGCAGCAGTCATGATTTTGGAGCCCAAGAAAATAAAGCCTGTCACTGTTTCCATTGTTTCCCCATCTATTTGCCATGAAGTGATAGGGCCAGATTCCATGATCTTAGATTTTTGAATGTTGAATTTTAAGCCAGCTTTTACCCTCTCCTCTTTCACTTTCATTAATAGGCTCTTTAGTTCCTCTTCACTTTCTGCCATAAGCGGGTGTTATCTGCATATCTAAAGTTATTGATAGTTCTCCTGGCAAACTTGATTCCAGCTTGTGCTTCACCCAGCTGGGCATTTTGCATGATGAACTCTACATATAAGTTAAATAAGCAGGGTGACAATATATAGCCTTGATGTACTCCTTCCCCAATTTTGAACCAGTTCATTGTTCCTTATCCAATTCTAACTGTTGCTTCTTGACCTGCACACAGGTTTCTCAGGAGGCAGGTCAGGTGGTCTGGCATTCCCATCTCCTTAAGAATTTTCCAGTTTGTTGTGATCCCACAGTCAAAGGCTTTAGCATCATCAGTGAAGCTGAAGTAGATGTTTGTCTGGAATTCCCTTGCTTTTTCTATGATCCAAAAGATGTTGGCAATTTGATCTCTGGTTCCTCTGCCTTTTCTAAATCTAGCTTGAATGTATAAAATTCTTCATTCATGTACTGTTGAAACCTAGCTTGGAGAATTTTAAGCATGACTTTCCTAGCATGCAAGATGAGTGCGATTGTACGGTAGTTTGAACATTCTTTGGCATTGCCTTTGCTTGGGATTGGAATGAAAACTGACCTTTTCTATTCCTGTGGCCACTGCTTATTTTTCCAAATTTGCTGCCATACTGAGTGCAGCACTTTCACAGCGTCACCTTTTAGGACTTGAAATAGCTCAGCTGGAATTCCATCACCTCTACTAGCTTTGTTCGTAGTGATGCTTCGAAGGCCCACTTGGCTTCACATTCCAGGATGTCTGGCTCTAGGTGAGTGATCACACGATCATGGTTATCGGGGTCATTAAGATCTCTTTTGTATAGTCCTTCTGTGTATTCTTGCCACCTCTTCTTAATATCTTCTGCTTCTGTTAGGTCCATATCATTTTTGCCCTTTATTGTGCCCATCTTTGCATAAAATGTTCCCTTGGTATCTCTAATTTCCTTGAAGAGATCTCTAGTCTTTCCCATTCTATCGTGTTCCTCTATTTCTTTGCTCTGATCCCTGAGGAAGGTTTTCTTATCTCTCCTTGCTATTCTTTGGAACTCTGCATTTAGATGGGTATATCTTTCCTTTTCTCCTTTGCCTTTCCCTTCTCTTCTTTTCTCAGCTGTTTGTAAGGCCTACTAAGACAACCATTTCACCTTTTTTCACTTCTTTTTCTTGGGGATTTTTTTTCTTTTCCAGTTTTATTTATTTATTTTACTTTACAATATTGTATTGGTTTTGCCATACATTGACCTGAATCCGCTATGGGTGTACATGTGTTCCCCATCCTGAGCCCCCCTCCCACCTCCCTCCCCATCCCACCTGTCTGGGTCATCCCAGTGCACCAGCCCCAAGCACCCTACTTTCTTCAATTTAAGTCTAAATTTTGCAATAAGGAGTTCATGATCTGAGCCACAGTCAACTTCTGGTCTTGATTTGGTGACTGTATAGAGCTTCTCTATCTTTGGCTACAAAGAATATAATCAGTCTAATAAAATCTAACATTACATAGACTAATATAATGAATATTAAATTAACATTACATGCACTAATATGGAATATTAATTTTATTAGCACTATCTTTATTTGAAAACAAAGTTGAAAAAATAATGTATTAATATGGAATTGTAATTATGTGAAAATATTGATCAGATCTAAGTCATATTCTTCTTCTGAGGCTCTTATTTTATATTTTCAAATGTGAGGTCACTCACTCTCATGGAATGTAGGCAAGGGGAAGGGAGGATGATTCCCACCCCTTCTAACTGATGGTCTAATGGTTCTACTGCTCCGTGTCAAGCAGCACAGACATGAAATGTAGGTAAACCTTGCCCCGTAGCATCTGTTTTCAGCAAATATGCCTATGACTACTGCTTTTCTGTTGCACTCACATCTGCCCCCATTTTCTATTCTGTCTTCTCCTACTAGATACATTCTCTCCCCCACTCCCTCTGTGTAAGCCTCAGAGGGTATTCTCAGAAGCTCTGATATCTCCATGTGCCATCTCTACATCTCCCTAACTACTGTGCACATTCAATCAGCCTTTGAATTTATGTCACCTTTACAAGGAAATATCACTACAGCTTTTTCACAGTGGTTAGTTTTACCCTCTTGAAAAAACGTCTATCCTTCCACTACAAAGAACATTGAGCTAGTGGGCATTCAGTAGTAATGTTGATCTTCCAGACACAACTCCAATATCTGGAGTTGTTTCCTCATCTGGTCAATTACTTTTCCCCTAGTGCTGTACTGAAAAATGCTTTTTTTCACAAGCAGCCTGATTAGATCTTGACCCTTCAGAGTTGTTCCTCTTGTTAATGGATTCATCTCCTCTACAAACACAATTTCCAACATCTTTCTCATGCTTTTCAATTTTCGATTTATTCTCTTTAGCATTAATGTCATATTCTTAAATCTCTTTTCCCCAGTAATTTTGAAATCACATTTTTGCCCTGTTCACTCATGGATGGGTTAATAGTGTTCATAGATAGTGAAAGTGAAGTCACTCAGTCGTGTCCGACTCTTTGCGCCCCTATGGAGTATAGTCCGCCAGGCTCCTCCATTCATGGGGTTTTCCAGGCAAGAATACTGGAGTAGGTTGTCATTTCCTTCTCCAAGGGATCTTTCCAACCCAGGGATCGAGCTCAGGTCTCCTATATTGTGGGCAGACTCTTTTCCATCTGAGCCACCTGGGATAATGTTCATAAAACACATGCAAACTAAGCATAAACATAGTAAACATATAAAAAGTTAACTAACAGGACCACATCCAAGGCTGAAATGTCCAGCCTCATTACTAATGCTATCTGTTGATGGGAGGCAGTGTTAATCGGTTTTATCATGGAAACACAGGTCTGTTGTATATCAAAGTCTACAGATTGAAGTTTATCAGTATTTCTCTTCATTCAAGTCTTTTTTTTTTTTTTTTTGCCCTAAATCCATTCAGTCAGTGTTCTGCAAATTCTCTTCCATTCTTTTCCCATCTATTTACACTGCCACTTCCTTAGTTACAGACCTCATCATTGCTCATTTGGATTACAGAAATTGCCTCCTATTGTGAGACTTTCCATAGATCATAACGATTCTCCAGATGAGTGCCTAAACCTGAGTGGAAACAGGGGTCACTAAAGCAGCCAGCAACCTCTTAGCAATGGGCAATGACTACTGGGGACACTTGAAAGCCATGGAGAAAGCAGGAGGATTAGCCCACATGCCATTAAAAATCATTTCTACATACCTCTTATTGGAAATGTTCAAATCTCAGATCCCATGATGTTACTTTCTCCACTAGGTAACAGGTAAAATTTAAAACATCCAAGAATATTGGAAATAAAAGCAAAAATATACAAATGGGACCTAATGAAACTTAAAAGCTTTTGCACAACAAAGGAAACTACAAGCAAGGTGAAAAGACAGCCCTCAGATTGGGAGAAAATAATAGCAAATGAAGCAACAGACAAAGGATTAATCTCGAAAATATACAAGCAACTCCTGAAGCTCAATTCCAGAAAAATAAATGACCCAATCAAAAAATGGGACAAAGAACTAAAGAGACATTTCTCCAAAGAAGACATACAGATGGCTAACAAACACATGAAAAGATGCTCAGCATCACTCATTATCAGAGAAATGCAAATCAAAACCACAATGAGGTACCATTACACTCCAGTCAGGATGGCTGCTATCCAAAAGTCTACAAGCAATAAATGCTGGAGAGGGTGTGGAGAAAAGGGAACCCTCTTACACTGTTGGTGGGAATGCAAACTAGTACAGCCACTATGGAAAACAGTGTGGAGATTTCTTTAAAGACTGGAAATAGAACTGCCATATGACCCAGCAATACCACTTCTGGGCATACACACTGAGGAAATCAGATCTGAAAGAGACACGTGCACCCCAATGTTCATTGCAGCACTGTTTATAATAGCCAGGACATGGAAGCAACCTAGATGCTCATCAGCAGATGAATGGATAAGGAAGCTGTGGTACATATACACCATGGACTATTACTCAGCCATTAAAAAGAATTCATTTGAATCAGTTCTAATGAGATGGATGAAACTGGAGCCCATTATACAGAGTGAAGTAAGCCAGAAAGATAAACACCAATACAGTAGAGTAACACATATATATGGAATTTAAAAAGATGGTAATGATAACCCTATATGCAAAACAGAAAAAGAGACACAGATGTACAGAACAGACTTTTGGACTCTGTGGGAGAAGGCGAGGGTGGGATGTTTCGAGAGAACAGCATGTATATTATCTATAGTGAAACAGACCACCAGCCCAGGTGGGATGCATGAGACAAGTGCTCGGGCCTGGTGCACTGGGAAGACCCAGAGGAGTCGGGTGGAGAGGGAGGGGGGAGGGGGGATCGGGATGGGGAATACATGTAACTCCATGGCTGATTCATGTCAATGTATGACAAAACCCACTGCAATGTTGTGAAGTAATTAGCCTCCAACTAATAAAAATAAATGAAAAAAAAATAATAAAATAAAATAAATAAAATAAAACATCCAACCCCTCCCCAATCAAAATTTAAATGAGGTTGAGGCAGTGTCATTGGCAAGGCAAAAGCTGGATCACATAACCTCTGATAACTCCAAGGACAGGAAATCTGAGAGCCTGCCTTCTTAAAAAATTTTTTTCATTAGAATATAGTTGCTTTACAATGTTGAGTTAGTTTCTACTCTATAGCAAAGTGAATCAACTATACAAAAACATACATCCCCTCTTTTTTGGATTTCCTTCCCATTCAGTGAGAGCCTACCCTTTTATTCATCATGTAAGCAAAGTTTAATGAAAAATAAGAAAATCTTATCTAAACCACTCTACTGGATACCTTAGCAAAACAAAAATTCTCAAAGACATGGTTCACCTACCCTCCAGCTGAGGGCAATCTAGCCAAATAAATGAAATATATGCCTAAAGGTATTCAGTGATGTATATTATGAAAAGTCCAGGCAGTAAATGATAACGGCAGTTGAAAGTCAAATAGGGGAAATTCTTTGCCCACAAGCCAACTGTCAAAGGAGCTCTTGATTCTCCACCCAAAATCTAATTTCAGCTGAAGTCACCCGAATGCCTATGGGAATTTCATGTTGGCCATTGTTATTGTTCACACTGTCTCACTTTTCCATGTAGCACAGCAGCCAAAAATTACTCTTTCAAAGTATGGTATTATTTTAGACAGGCTAGAATGTGATAAACATGGACAGACTATGTAAACATCAGGTGCTGCTTTCCTGCTAACACAGAAGCTCAGAGTATTTCTAGGTCAGCCGAGGGGGGCTCTGCCCCACAAGCCATGTGGGTGTCCAGACTGATGGTGATCTGCCATTTCACTACGGGCTGCGGTGTTTGCCCAGCCAGAAGGGGGAACAGCAGGAGGAGGCCCCCATGGAAGACCTTCCTGAGCTGGCCCTGGTCATGTCCCCGGTACCGCTCACTGCCATGGGCAGGAGACAGTCGCACGGCTGGCTCACAGCCAACTGCAGAGAAAGTCAGGAAACGGAATCTGGCTGCGTGCCCAGGGAGGAGAGACAATGGATTCTGATGAACAGGTGGCCGTCTCAAGCTCAGATAAGATCATGTCACTCCTTCGCGTGAAACACTTCAGTGGCTTCCCACTGCACTTAAATCCACACTCCTTCAAAGCCTGTATCACCCCAGCCCTGCCTATGGACCCCCAAGCACTGCCCCTGTTCCCGTATTTCCAGTGCTCCAGCCTCAGGGGCCTGTGTCCAGTGTCACTCTTCTTTTTGATATTCCCACGCTCTTTATGGCCTCAGACCTTTGAGACGTTGTTGGTTCTATTTAGAAGTTTCCTCTCCCACCATGCCACATGCTTCCCTTAGGCTGGCTGTGTTTTATTCTCCAGGTCTCAGTTTAAATGCAGGTGATGCAAGAGACATGAGTTTGATCCCTGGGTGGGGAAGATCATTTGCAATCAGAAATGGCAACCCACTCCAGTATTTTTGCCTGAAAAATTTCATGGACAGAGAAGCCTGGCAGGCTACAGTTCATGGGGTCGCAGAGTAGGACACCACTGAGTACAAACGCGAACGCACCATGATCACAGTTTAAATGCTACTTCCTTAGAAATTATTTTCTGACTTCCTCACCCGCATATAGATTAGGTATCCCCATGTAAATCAGGGTCTATCTTTTAGCCAATTCGTCTGACAGAGCCATGTATTTTCTTTCACAGCCCTTAACACATATCCCGGGTTGAGTCACCTAAGTGTTACCTTTATTATTTTCTGTCTCCCTCATGGCACCGTTGGGCTTCCCTGCTGGCCCAGATGATAAAGAATCCGCCTGCAATGTGGGAGACCTGGATTCGATCTCTGGGTTCAGAAGATCCCCTGGAGGGCGTGGCAGCCCACTCCGGTATTCTTGCCTGAAGAATCCCCATGGACAGAGGTGCCTGGCGGGCTACAGACCATGGGGTCACAAAGAGTCGGACGTGACTGAGCGACTAAGCCTACAGCACTGTCAGCTCCTGAAGGGGACTTACGCTTCTTAAGTCACCTTTGTCTCCTTAAGCACCAGCACAACGGCCACACAAAATATGCCTTCAATACATTTTTGATGAAAAATGACATGAATGCAAGGTAAAGCGGGCGGATGGAGAATTTTTAGAGGTTCTTGGTGGTCTTCAAAAGATAGGAAGATTGCTATGCTGGCGGTGTGAGAGAAGGCGTTAGAAGTGAGACAGTTCAGGCTTGAACAAAGGTTGTGAAGAACAAAATCCCAACACATGCTTGAGGGCAGTGGGTACCCTGCTCATTCAGAGCAGAGTCTGTCCAGGGCAGCTCTGGGAAACGGGTTAGGAAGATTTGTGTCACCTTGTATCTGAATTTTTAACTTGTAGCATGGAGAACAACTAAGGTTGATCAGATGGGGTAAAAGGAAGTGGGATTGTAACAATAATTTTTATTTATTTATTATTTTGTCTGTGCTGGGTCTTGTTGTTGTGCAAGTGTTTTTTTGCAGTTGTGGGGGGGGGCGCTACTCTGTAATTGCCATGTGTGGGCTTTTCTTGCTGTGGATCTCCGCCTTTAGGGCACAAAGGCTTCAGTAGCTGCTGCATTTGGGCTCTGTAGTTGTGGCTTGCAGGCTCTCAAGCACAGGCTCAATAGCTGTGGCTCAAAGGCTTAGGAGTTTCACCACATGTGGGATCTTCCCAGATCAGGGGTTGATCTTGTGTCTCCTGCACTGGTAAGCAGACTCCTTAACACTGAGCCACCATGAAGCCCCATGAAGTGGTGTTTTAAGATTTATCTGAGGATTGAGTTCCAGATGGAAGAAAGACTAGAAAACAAGCAAGCATGAGGCTAAAAGTGCAGGTGGCAGAAGTGGCAATGGGAAGAGAAAAGGGGAAAGAGAAAGAAAAAAGGAACAAAGTCAAGAGTGATTACAGGAAAAAATAAATACTTGGTCACCTGTTAACGTGGAAGCTTCCTCTGCTTAAAACCTTCCAAGGGGGACTTCCCTGGTAGTCTAGTGGCTAAGACTCCATGATCTCAGTGCAGGGGACCCAAGTTCCCACATGTCACAACTAAGAGTTTGGAGTTCACAGGCTGCAACTAAGACCCAGTACAGTCAAATAAGGAAATAATTTTTAAAAAAGCAAAACCTTCCAAGGATATCCATGCCATGCATATTAATAATCAAAGTTCTCAAGATGCCCATTCTTGGCACCACCATCTCCTGGGCCTCATCTCTCTACTCTTGCCCTTGCTGGTTCCACTGTAGCCACAACGGGCTCCCTGCTGATCCCTAATGCCCCAGGTAGGGGCCTTTGTTAAGGCCTTTACACTGGAAAGGCACTTCCACTTGTATTTTCCCTTCCTGAAATCTTTCTCCCCCTGGAACTCCACATGTCTAACTCCTTCACCTCCTTTACCTAAGTAATGCACACCCTGCTTTCCCCACCCAGCACCCCAAACTCTCTTACCCTGCCCATCTTTTCCATTGCACTCACTGCTTTCTGATGCACCAGCTAACCTAACCATTGATCATGTTCCTTGTTCACTGTCAACGCCCCAGCAATATCCTGCTTGTCAGGAATTTACTTTCAGTCTGTTCTGTTCATTCTGTATCTCAAGTGCCTAAAACAGTGCCTGGCACAAACTAGATGCTCAACAAATACTTACTGGATGATAAAAAGAGAAGCAAAGATAAAGGAATGGAAGAAGGTGCAATCTCCAAAATTTTGAAGTTGGGTGACTAGGAAATTAATGCTTTTGCTCACAGAAATAGAAAAGCTAAAGGAGAAAGCTGATTAGAAAGGCAGGAAGATGATCAGTTCATTAAGCATGTTTACTTGTGATAAGGGTGAAGATACCCAACATGCAAAGGAGAGATGCAGAATTTTTATTCAGAAAAATTGCCATGGCCACAAACATATTAGAAATGGGATACTTTCTCAAAGGCAATAGCTAAAACTGTTGGGGAAAAAATGAACAGGAAAAGTTCATAAAGAGATCTGAGGGAGAACCAACAGCAAATCTTGGGGAAAGTTCACAGAACCTCAGAATATTACTATACAGGAAATTCCTAAGATCTGAACTCAGGACCATGGTCTACAAGGTCCTATATGGCCTGAAATTCTCTATTTGTTTTGCTTCTCCTAACACTTCTCATCTTGCTCTTTTTGCTCTAGCAATATGGCCCCTAACCCTACTGCTCCCACCCCTACAAGCACTTTCCCCACCTACATAAATTAGCTTCCCCTTCTTTCTCTATCCTAGCCTTTTTTCTTTTGAGGCATTACCTCAATTACCTACATGAGTGTCTGTCATCCTTTTGGGACACAAACTTCAATAAGCATAGACTGTGTCAAATTCACTGCTGTATCTCAAGACCCAGAACAGAGCTTGGCTTGAAGCAGGTGCCTAGTATTTGATGGACACTGGGAGAGGAGATTAATGTAAAAAGTGGACAAGTGAAAATAAAACATCTTAGAAGGAAAATTTTAAAAATGGCAAGAGAGGTGGGAGGAAAACTGAGTAGTGTGTCATGGGCATCAAAATAGAAATTTCCTCAACATCAAAGCAACTGCAGTGAAGAGGACACAAAAGATGAAGGCTGTGAAAAGGAAACTTGAGAAACAAAAGTGATGGAGTAGTGGGGGCTGAAGAGATACTACAATGAGTTATGAAAGGAGCAGGTGGTAAAGCCACATCTATTTCAGATCCTAGACTGTTCAGAGCCATTATAGGTAGATTCTCATCCTGCTCTTCCCACCACATCATATGGATTTTTTCTTCCTCAGTAGTTACCAAAAATGGAGCGACTAAAGATGGAAAATATGTGTGTTTATGTGCATGCAATGGAATATTACTCTGCCATAAAAAAGAATGAAATACTGATATATACTGACATTTGTACCATGTATGGACTTAGAGAATATTATGCTCAGTGAAATAAGTCTGACAGAGAAAGACAAATGCTATATGATATCACTTATATGTGGAATATAAAAAATGAGACAACTGAATCTATACACAAAAAAGAAACAGACTCACAGACATAGAAAAAAAAAACTTACATTTACCAAAGGGGAGAAGGGGAAGAGGGTCAAGTTAGAAGTAAGGAAACAAATAGATACAAACTACTATATGTAAAATAGATAAGTAGTGAGGATGTACTCTATAGCATAGGAAATTATAGTCAATATCTTATAATAACCTACAATAGAATATAATCTACACAGTATCATAAGTGAACTGTACTTCAATTAAAGGGGAAAAAAAATCTCGTGTTTTTAGACAAGACTCACCCATGCAAAAAACATCAGTACTCATAGTTAAGTAGTAAAGATTCTTTTATCCATAAGATATTCATTTAGGTAGCCAGGCATTCAACAAATATATTTGGAAGCTCAAAGACCATGAATTGTTGCACCCTAATATTAAAAAACTCACACTCCTGCTCTCGGTCCTCACAATTTTATTTTATAGGATACAGTGGAGTGATTTAAAGGAATAAAATCCAAGTATAAAATTAGGCAGTTTCAAACTATGACATTCTAAGTACTGGTTGCTTACAATGTTGCCAGAAATTTACAACTTTTAATTATAACTTAGAAATGTCACACATGAGATTACATATGTCCCTGAAAGATTCTGTTTAAACAGATGCAATAATTTCTTATGTATCTTAAATGTTATTTAATTTATGTATGGTGTGTGCTCATTTGCTCAATCAAGTTCAACTATTTGAGACCTCATGAACTATAGCCTGCAGTTCCTTTGCCCATGGAATTTTCCAGGCAAGAATACTGGAGTGGGGTGCCATTTCTTACTCGGGAGGATCTTTTTAACCCAGCAGTTGAACCCATCTCTCTTGTGTCTCCTGAACTGGCAGGCAGATTCTTTAACACAAGCACCACCTGGGAAGTATGGTATCAAGGCAATATTTCATAAATTTCCCTTTATGACACAAAACCTCCACATCTACCCTTCTGTGATCTTATATAGCAATACAGGAAATCTTTATGGCATTTCTCAAACTATTTTCCAAAATTTAACACACATAAATTTTTAAAATATCTACTATATTTAGTACAGCATGAAATTAAACATATTTTTTATTAAATTTTAATTAAATTTTCACAGAATTCCTTTGACATCAATGTAGAGAGGCTATTTATAAAACAATGATCCATGCTATAAAGCCAGCTGCATAATTACTCTGTCATCTGGTCACCTCTTCCAGCTACATCACTCAGCTCAAACACTGCCAAGAATACAGAATTAAGCCAATAGCTCAATAATAGCTTCTGAGCATGGAAACAACCATCATAAAGGCCACCCTCCTCATTCACTAGATGAGGTCCTTGCAGTCATATCTGACACCCAATTCTACTAAACCAAGTTAGATGGTTTCCTAATCCTCATCAAAATGCAAATGGCAAACAAAAGTAAGGGGTGTGAGGTCCAAGGAGTTTCAGCTGAGATAATGTCCATGAATCCCCTTTGTAAACCATAAAGACTTAACCACAAATGTGAAACTCTAGTCCTTATATATCGACAATAATAAACAGCAGTCACTAAGAAAAGACTAAATTGTGTTCAACTTGGTTTAAAATGAAAATCAATATAAAAGACTTTTAAAGAAGAATTTAAACAAGATTTCCTAAGGTTTTTTGAAAATTCTGTGCCAGATATTCTAAAAATCTTCTGCTATGGAAACCTTCTATTTTCAGCTGTGACACCTAAACACTGCTTTAATGCAATGATTCTCAACTCTATGAAGAAAGGAAAGGAAAGCTAGGCAACTTTTTTAGAGTTCCAGGAAATATGTACCAAATAATGTGATACATAATTGAAGCTGAAGCTAACTAAATACCCATTATTTTGTGCTAAACTGGTTACAATCTTAAACTAGGTCATAAATAGGAAAGTAGTGATGTTTTAAATGCCTGGTTTGTTTTAACTGAACTACTTTAATTAAATTTAGTTTAGTTTTAGATGTCTAGAAGAACATTGAGAAAAATTTATATTCATGTTGTGTATGTATGCAAGAGAGAATAAATGCAGATGTAATATTTAAGAAAGACTATCATTATACCTTAGTGGTACAACAAGTCCATCTTAGCTCACGAAGGTTCATAAAAACATATTTTGAGATTTACCATTTGACTATGTTGCTTCCTCCAATATCTACTCTATCCCTATATCAATAAAGCATGTTGCCTAATTCCATTTTATCATTAAAATGGACAGATGTTATTATATGAACATGATTTCAATACTTTTCCTGAATTTCAGGAAGTATTTCAATGTCATCCTCCAAATTCCTACAGAGTAGGCAAAATATCTGAGAAAGGATGGAAAAGAGAATAAGGAGAAATAACACAGCTCTAATTGTTAAAAGCATGATTTATTTACATAATAAAGCTTATTATTTGGGATGCACTTGGATAGAGCTTATAAAGATTAAGAAATAGCTAATATAAACTCCAAACCATGCCACTGGTTACTACAAAACCTTCCCTTATTCGAAAGTCAAAAGTAATCTTTATTAATTTTGGACTCCCCGCATTGTATCTGTATTTCTATGGTACTTATCACTGTCAATCTTTTACTATAATTATTTATGTTAACTTTGCTAGTACGGGGGAAGTAAGAGATGTTGAATAAGATGTCAGCTGCACTAATATATAAATGTAATCAAATTCAACATTCATTTTTGGGGTTGGCTGGCATTTCATTTAACAATAATCCTTCTGGATGCTGAATCTCAACAGCATCTAACATAATCCTCTGCAAACTGATTTGACACTAAATGAACGCTTGCAGAATCTTTTTCATGAAGGGAGTGGATACTCCAGTCAGACAGGTGTTATAATTGGAGTCCTTAAAAAAAATCCTATTTGACTCAATAATCTGTACTCAATTAATTCATCTTGATTCAGTTAATTGCTAAAGCAAATGGGTCTAACTTTAACCAGTGACATTAGACACTGACATCACCATATCAGTTCCTTAGTAGGACAGCATAACCTCCAACCCTCTACTGTCTGATTTTTATCAAAATCTAGGTTGCAAGAAATACAATTCTAGGAAGATTTCCTGAAGGTGAAAGGATTTTCTATACATCTAGTCAAATTGCTTTTTTTTTTTTTTTATCATTTCCATCACCAGTCCTTTCCCCCATTAAGCCAGACCACCATTATTCTGCCCCCTTAATAAGACTGTTTTTAATCAGCTATGTAAAGCGCTAAAACATCACCCTATGAAGAAGGAGATTATACAAAAGGGTCCTAAGAACACTGTCTAATAACAGTACGCTTGTTGTTGAAGACCTCTCTCAATATCCTACACTCTGTTTGCTATGTGAAAATCCAGGGGAACAAAAAATCTCAGATTTTAGTAATAGTAACAGATTTGCTTCATTTTTACTTGATCAACACTTCATATGATGTAATTAACCAATATCTGTGAGAAAACTCGGAGTCAAATTTGTATTCTCTCTTCAAGACGATCTTGTGTCATGAAACCATGGATACTGAACTTTTTTGGACATTAATTTTCCTGTTCTTGTTTTTCCTTCTGTTTTCAATATTTTACTGTGTGGATGCATATAAATGCGTATGTTTACCATATTGAAGGAGGCAGGTACTTGTTAAGTTAAAGTACAAGACTATATACTGCAAGGTAAAACTACGACATAATGGTTCAATTTGAAACAAGAACACATTTTTCTGAAAATGTGTAAATTATAGCATTAAATGTATTAACAATGTTTATTTAGCATTATTCAATGTTTCACAAACATCTGAGTATTCTTGAAAAGTTAAGGATAAATTATTTTTATTATTTTTCGCAAAATGTGACAGTTTATAACTCTAAATCTTACTTTCCTCTAATTTTCTAATGATTTGTGGTGTACAATATAAAATATAAACATTAAATGCTTTTATGTTTAATTTGGATTTTGTATAGGGAGGGATTCCATCTATATTAATAAATACACATATCCAAGCTATAACCTCAATAATATTGGCAGAGGACTTATATGAACCAAAACAGCATATTTTCTGTTATTTCCTCTCATTGCTCTTTGTAAAACATAAGGCAAACCAAACAGCACTGAAACATGTACATTATCATATGTGAAACAGATCACCAGTCCAAGTTCAATGTATGAGACAGGGGGCTCGGGGCTGGTGCACTGGGATGACCCAGAGGGATGGGATGGGGAGAGAGGTGGGAGGGGGGTTCAGGATGGGGAACACATGTACACCCATGGCTGATTCATGTCAATGTATGGCAAAAACCACTATAATATTGTAAAGTAATTAGCCTACAATTAAAATAAATAAATTAATTTTTTAAAAAAGAAAAAAAAACCAGTATCAACAGCAACAACAAAACTGAATCAAAGCAGCCAATAAGAGGGGAACAAAAGAGCAAAAAATAATTTAATGAAAAAAAAAAGAAGAGACATTAGTTCAATCAAGCTTTTGACTCCAAATTCAGCAAAATGAGACAATGTACATGAGCAAGAGGCAGAGAAACAGTAAGAACTTCGAGAAGTCCTTGTATCATTCACTATACAGGAAAAATCCACACCAGGCCTTTCTACATCTTCAGTATATGTGCCTGATATAGATATGCCTCAACAGTCATGATAAATGATAAATTTGTTGCTAAATATGCATAAAGGTAAAATATCCCCAAATGTTAAGGCACAGAAAATACAGTTATTATCTTTCACAGATGGAAGCATAAAATTGAAACACTGAAATTGTGCAATGCTCTTAAGTACCTTTTGCAGTTTCAAAGTCATTTTAATGACTGAACATCCTAAAAAGAGATCATGTGTACAATGGCTTACCCATAGCTATATGCTTGTACAATCCCAGAGAGAAAGGATGGGACACAAAAGTGAAGAAGAGGAAAGGGAGTGAAGGAGACTGAATCTGGAGATGGATGCAGGGAGGCAGTCCCCCTACTACAAATTTCAGAAGGTCTTAAAAGTATCTCGTAAAATGATTTTCATAAGCATCTAACATTTGTGGAGTTTATGGCATATAAATACTTCATTCCTTTAAAGAAAACTTTTGTTCTTTTTCATAAAGAGAATTCATCCCTACTCTATCTGATTTGGTTTTTCATGTTGAGTTTTTAATGTAAATGCATTTTAATTAGTGATTTCCCCAAGTCATGAAGAGATTTATAAGTATATACAAAAGAATCACTTAGAAAAAACTTAAATTAGATGACTAAAAGCATCAAAGACTGCGAACCAATTCAGAAAACCAGTGGATCCCTCCTGATCAAATGCTCAAGACTTTGTGATCTTGTAACATAGCTAACTATACAAAAATGATCTTCATGACCCAGATAATCATGGTGGTATGATCACTCACCTAGAGTCAGACATCCTGGAATGTGAAGTCAAGTGGGCCTTAGGAACCATCACTACAAACAAAGTTAGTAGAGGTGATAAAATTCCAGTTGAGCTTTTTCAAATCCTAAAAGATGATGCTGTGAAAGTGCTGCACTCAACATGCCAACAAATTTGGAAACTCAGCAGTGGTCACAAGCATGGAAAAACTCAGTTTTCATTTCAATCCCAAAGAAAGGCAATGCCAAAGAGTGCTCAAACTACCGTACAATTGCACTCATCTCACACGCTAGCAAAGTAATGCTCAAAAGTTTCCAAGCCAGGCTTCAACAGTATGTGAACCATGAACCTTCCAGATGTTCAAGCTGGATTTAGAAAAGGCAGAGGAACCAGAGATCAAATTGCCAACTTCTGCTGGATCATCGAAAAAGCAAGAGAGTTCCAGAAAAACATCTACTTTTGTTTTATTGACTATGCCAAAGCCTTTAACTGTGTGGATCACAATAAACTGTGGAAAATTTTGAAAGAGATGGGAATATCAGACTACCTGATCTGCCTCCTGAGAAATCTGTAAGCAGGTCAGGAAGCAACAGTTAGAACTGGACATGGAACAACAGACTGGTTCCAAACAGGAAAAGGAGTATGTCAAGGCTGTATATTGTCACCCTGCTTATTTAACTTATATGCAGAGTACATCATGAGAAACTCTGGGCTGGAAGAAGCTCAAGCTGGAATCAAGATTGCCAGGACAAATATCAGTAACCTCAGATATGCACATGGCACCACCCTTATGGCAGAAAGTGAAGAAGAACTAAAGAGCCTCTTGATGAAGGTAAAAGAAGAAAGTGAAAAAATTGGTCTAAAACTCAACATTTAGAAAACTAAGATCATGGCATCTGGTCCCATCACTTCATGGGAAGTAGATGGGGAAACAGTGGAAACAGTGACAGACTTTATTTTGGGGGGCTCCAAAATCACTGCAGATGGTGACTTCGGCCATGAAATTAAAAGACACTTATTCCTTGGAAGGAAAGTTATGACCAACCTAGACAGCATATTAAAAAGCAGAGATGTTACTTTGCCAACAAAGGTCCATCTAGTCAAAGCTTTGGTTTTTCTAGTAGTCATGTATGGATATGGGAGTTGGACTATCAAGAAAGCTGAGCACTGAAGAACTGATGTTTTTGAACAGTGGTGTTGGAGAAGACTCTTGAGAGTCCCTTGGACTGCAAGGAGATCCAACCAGTCCATCCTAAAGGAAATCAGTCCTGAATACTCACTGGAAGGGCTGATGCTGAAGCAGAAACTCCAGTACTTTGGCACATGATGCAAACTACTAACTCATTGGAAAAGACCCTGATGCTGGGAAAGATTGAAGGCAGGAGGAAAAGGGGATGACAGAGGATGAGATGGTTGGATGGCATGCTGCAGTCCATGGGGTCGAAAAGAGTCCGACATGACTGAGCAACTGAACTGAACTGAACTGAACATACCTAACTGACAGGCTTGAAGATTAAGCAATCCTAGCTTAGAGAGCATAAGGGAGGAATCTCACTTGGTTCACACAAGATGTGGGTTCTGATCAGAGGTTTGCTACTAACTAGTATGACTTTTGAAAAGTCATTTAAGTTCTGTAGCCCTCAGTTTCATTATCTGAAAAAATACAAGAGTTTTACTAGATTAATCACGAAAATGACTTCCAATTAAATTATCTTCCAAGGGTAGAGCTCCCAGGAAAGATGTGTATTTGAAAAGCTGTTCTCTGCCAATATCCCAAGACCCATTTATTCCCATGATAAATAACTTGAAATGATGATTAGATTAATGTAAAGTAGGTCACAAACTTTAGTGTGGCAAAGAAATTAGGTCCCAACCTCAGAGATTTTTCCATGTTTCAACTCCAGAGAGTCTGATTCAAAAAGACTGGGATGCAGATCAGAAATCTGCAATTTTAACAAGCACTTTTTAAAAAATGCTGCAAATAGTGTTAGTATGGAAATTATAGTTTGAGAAAAAACTGCTTAAAAATAATGTGCCAACCAAAATTAGTTTGAGGATGTTTATTCCCTTATGCTAAAACAAATTTTAAGAAGACTATTTAAAGAAAACATGACTAAATGGAATCTAGGAATTGAACTCTACATAATAGTCATCTACTGAAGATATTAATAAAATATGTATATTTATCCCAAGTTTTTAACAGTTTGAAGAATGAGTCGGACTATCTTCATAGTTAAAAGAAAAACTAAGAATCACAGTCATTCATTTAGTAGAAAATATACATATACTAACAGCTGTCACAAGAAAGAAAAAGCTTTGTAAATTCCAACAACTAAAAATAGTTTAAGAGGAATGTTAAATCCAAAAGAACGTAAAGTTTTGATCTTGGAAATTATTCAAAATAGCATTATAACATTATAGCTTCCTGGTGACTCAGACAGTAAAGAACCTGCCTGCAATACAGGGAACTTGGGTTCGATCCCTGGGTTGGGAAGATCCACTGGAGGAGGAAATGCCAACCCATCCCAGTATTCTTGCCTGGAGAATTCCATGGCTAGAGAAGCCTGGAGGGCTACAGTCCATGAGGTCACAAAGAGTCGGACATGACTGAATGTCTAACACACACACTTAACATAAAAAGAAATACCAAACTACATAGCCATTCCAAATCTTCTTGAGTCAAAGAGATTAATGATTAATACTTATTTTAGCTAGCTTTGTGCATTATACTAAATTTGGGGGATATATATTGAAGATATATTTACTGTTCCTAAAAAGGTAAGCTAGCTCACAATTAACAGCAATAAAATTAAAATTAGTAATGACAAGTATAATCTAAAGCACTGAAATGCTGCCTGCAAATAGGAATTCAATCTGAATCACTTCAAGTATTCTTTCGATATTTTTCTGCCATTAGGTGGATACTGGCAAGTTGGATCATGGTCATTGCCTCACACAGCAGTATTTCTCAAACTTTAAAGTATAAATGAGTCAGTTGGGGATCTTGTCAATATAGATTCTAACTGAGTGGTCTGAGATTCTATATTTTGAAAAAACTCCCAGGGGATGTGGACGCTTCTGGTCTTTGGATGACACTTTGTGTAACAAGGCTGCAGGGCATTTCAATCGCATTGAGTTAAACAGAGGAAATCCTATGAATCAGACACAGGTCAATGCGGTAGATTTAATTTCCAAAGATGGTCCACAACACACAATCTCATTCCACATTGCTTCCCTCAGTGTGACTTCACCACACTCCCATCTAGAGGAAAATTTTAATTGCCCTCCCTGAAACTCAAGCCAGCTTTTGCGATTCACTTGTAATGAAAACAATGTGGAGGAGGTGTCATTGAGTGATTTCTGAGCCTAGTTTGGAAGATATCTTGAAGCTTCTGCCTCATCCTCATACAGCACTCTCTTTTCAAATGCTTCCTCTCAGATCCAGCTGCCGCACCATGAGACCTGAGCCACAAGAAAAGGCCATGGATAGGCACCCAAGTAACAGCCCAAGTCTTTGGATCACTCATTTTAGTCATCAGATGTGTGGATGAAGAAACCACCACATAATCCCAACACTCAGCAATTCGAATCACCTCCCATTCTTTGGAACCTTCTCAGATGAGGACCCAGACATTCTGGAGCAAAGACAAATCATCCACACTTGTCCTAGCCACACAAAAATCCAAGAACAGAATAAAATAGCTATTGTTTTACACCCAAGTTTGAATGGTTTGTTACATAACAATGAAAAACAAAGAATGGAATTAGAGTTAAGGTGGAAAAGCACGTAGTGAATGAAAGCAAATATTTGATCCTTACACATTGTTTTTAATTGTTTAGACTAAGCTGTATAGCTAAGAGAAGGAAAAAGTGAAGGTGTTAGTCGCTCAGTCGAGTCCAATTCTTTGCAAACCCATGGACAGTAGCCCACCAGGCTCCCCTGTCCATGGAATTCTACAGGCAAGAGTACTGGAGTGTGCCTCCATGCCCTTCTCCAGGGGATCTTCCAGACCCAGGGATGGAACCCATGCCTCCTGCATTGCAGGCAGATTCTTTACCATCTGAGCCAGCGGGGAAGCCCTAGATAGGCAAAGTCTGGTGACAGATGTAAAGCTGCCAAAACTGTTACAAGAACTTAAGGGAAAGTATGGCCAGAATAGAAGGCGAGTCCTCAGATCATGCAAGAGATTATAACAGAAGTCGAATAGGGACAACAGCAAAGAAACTTGGAAGGCATCAGAAATAAATTAGGTGGGAACCTGAGACCATATAAAGGAATTAAAAATTGGAACATGAACTGCTAAGACTGTAGGATGGCTTCTGGTCTCATCAATGAAGCCTCTTTCACTAGACTAACGAGAATAAACCATAAAGCAAATCATAAATCAAACTAGAGAGAACAATGGAAAAGTTTGCAAGAGAAAAATGAAAGTGACAGAATTAGAACATGCAAGGGGAATAAATAATAATGTGAAGAATGGATTATGGCACAGTGCTAAAATGGCTCATTCAGTGCTCCAGGAATTGGGACATAAGGAGGAATACGACAAAGTCCTACCCAATAAAGCTTCAAAGACTAGTGAAGACAATAAACAAAGTAAGTAAATAATGTACTTTCATACAGTGATAAATAGTATAAAGAAAATAAAGCAGAGTAAAGGACAGAGCTACTCGGGGGAGGAGAAAGGAAAGACATGTAAGATCTCTCTATACTGACTATAACCAAGAAAGAAAACGAAAAGCAAGTAGTAATAAGACAAAAAGGTGGGCGTTACTATGGATAAATTATCAGCAAATGAGAAGAAAGCCCAAGGCAGCTTCCTAACCACAATCTGATCGGTGTTCCGCTCAGAAAGTTGGAAGTCATTCTTGACCTTACTGAGACAAAGAAGAACTTCATTTCCCAGTGTTCACTGCAACGAAGCGTGTCCAATACTAGCCAATGGAATGTGGGTGGGAGTGATATATGCCACTTTTTAGATTGGCCGTAAAGTCCTCCATGTCAGTAAGTGAAAGAAGAGAAAGTCGGGTGTTTGTCTCCATCTCTCCTCACAGCATATATCTGAGGGTGGTGGTGTCTAGTCCCCTTGGCTACCCTCTTCCATGGTCCCAGCTTTAACACCACTTGGCTTTTTGAGATCTTGGGGCAAAACACCATTTGTTGTTTGATGGGCTCTGAGTGCCTCCCCATCCCAGTTCAGTTCCCTTAACCTTGCCCACATCCTGTTAAAGAGTCCCTTTATGAAACCTATCTAGTTTAAACCTTTTAAAGAATGTCACTGCTCCTTACCAGGACCTTGATGGATATGCTAGTCCACATCATTCAACATTTGAATGAAAAGTATAATACCTAGGTCATTAAAAGAACTAGTAAAACTGACAGAGCTTTAGAACTGAAGGTGACCTTGGAAATCACCTTGAGTCCATTAACCTTATTTTTCACTCGTGGGATCAAGGGCCAAGGCTGCATTTCCCTTTTACATTTTCTAGATAATCATTATATTTAGTTCACACTGGAAGAAAGTATATGCTAAGCTTTTTATATATTTCAGGATATTTATTTATATTTACAATATATTCAGGGGAAAAGTAACAAAATGTTCTTCTTGAACACTCAGAAATACTAGTTCTGCATTGGAACAACAGTCATCTCAGCTGGAAAGCAAAGAACATGCACTGCTCAGCTCTCATTCTTTCAGTGAAACCCTACTCCGTTTATAGAGCTGCCAAATGGCCGAAACAGCCCAAAACAGTTTACAGTATTGAAATATACTGACTTTTTTCCTTGATGATCTTCTTATGATGGAAAAAACAAGTTTTAACCACATCTGACCCTGATCATTAATGTCAGCTCCTGATCAAAAGCCACACCCTGCCTGCAAGTCACATCAAAATGCCAAAGCATCTCTCCAGCTAGAAGTTCGGCAGCAGCAAATGACCATTATCAAGCTCTGTGGATGAAGACTTTTTCTAGCTTCCTCCATTTCCCTCTAAGCTTACTCTTGCTCTGCAGCACTCATCTCGTATCTTGTGCATCTTTTAATGCTCTTGTTCTGAGAAGCTAAATTAACTAATGCTATTCCAAGAAAATAAGAAGACATCTGTCGTAAAAAGCTATACCATATTGCAAAGCCTCAACCTCCAGGTATCAAATATGAGGCCAAAGCATTCGTTATCTTGAATAACATTTGTTGGCCTAATGTGTATCTGCACAGAGTCTACTGTGTTTCACATGTTTTGTTAAATCCTCCTGAATCTTTCCTCCCACACCTTTGGTCTGTGAAACAGTGTCACACAAACATCATCTTATCCAATAACAAAATTTACTAAAGTTATGGGCTGTCACTAAAATACTCATCAATATTGTAAACTTGATTAAGCAACGTACATATGCATAAGACCACTGGTTAATGCTTTTGTTATCTTTAGATTGTATGTGTATATTAAAGGGATGTGATAGAGATTAGAAAAATATTTGTCTCTTTCAACAACAAAGCCATAATTTGTATAGAATGGTTGGTCTTCCTTAAGTGAGCAAAGTTGCATTTGTATTTTCCGGCGCTCTCCATCACTTGCATTACTGCCTGAGCTCTGCTTCCTGTTAGATCAGCGGTGGCATTAGATTCTCACAGGAGCGTGAGTCCTACTGTGTAAACTGCACATGCGTGGGATCAAGGTTGTATGTTCCTTATGAGAAATCTAACGCCTGATGATCTGAGTAATAAATCAAAATTGCTTGCAGATTCATATTCAAAACTCTATCAGTGAGTGGCAAGTGACAATTGTATAACTGTTTCATTATATATTACAATATAAAAATAATAGAAGTGCACAATAAATGTAATGCACTTAAATCATCTCAAAACCATCACCCTCACCTCATTCTGTGGAAAAAAAATGTCTTCCACGAAGCTGGTCCTTGGTGCCAAAAAGGTCGGGGACTGCTGGATTAGACTAATAAGGTAGGTAAAATCCCAGCGAAAGAGTAACTAGCCAATATCCGTTCATACACACTATCAAATGCAAATGGCAATCCTCTGCCTTCAAATCCATGCTCATCCTGATCTTCAAATGGCCCTTAAGGGCTTTGTAAAGAGACTGAAGTTGGCCTGTTTCCTGAGATTCATATGTTGCAAATAAAACAGAGCCTCTGTTCCCCAGGAGAATTCAGTTATGCAACTAAGTTTTCGAGATCTAACTAAATGGTACTGTAAAAGATAACAATGTCAATATACACTTAATATAGCCCATTCCACATACATTTGCTCATTCAGCCTTTCAGACAACCTTATGCTATTTTAAA
Organism: Muntiacus reevesi; assembly: GCF_963930625.1. Taxonomy (NCBI): domain Eukaryota; kingdom Metazoa; phylum Chordata; class Mammalia; order Artiodactyla; family Cervidae; genus Muntiacus; species Muntiacus reevesi. The sequence continues at coordinate 28,126,386 of NC_089270.1, read as the reverse complement.
ACCAAAACTCAGGGAACTTAAAATGATCCGTCTGAAGTTACACAGTGAATGGCGAAACTAGAACTTGAACCCAAATATTTCAACCCCTAACCTGATGCTCTTTCTACTGATCTTGGAACTGTAAGAAATGCAAATTCTGGAGCTCTACTGCAGACTGACTAAATCAAATACTCTGAGATTGGGTCCTATGGGAGGCAGAATTATAAGGTAGCCCCCATTAATCTTATGATTGGCAAAGATTTGAAAGAAAGATAATCCCCAGGTCTTCAAAGTTATGGAGAAACAAACACTCTAAATTCCTAAGGAATTATGAATTATTACAGCCTTTCTGGGGATAAATTAACAATGTAAATCAAAATTCTCAAAAAGGCATATATCTGTTGACTCAGCACTTCCACTTCTAGGAATTTAAACTTGTACATCCCAAGTGGACACAATAAATAGGAACTAAGTAAATCAATTATAGCACAGCCACATTAAAATTAGGTTCTCGATGCATTTTTACTGCCATGGAAAGATGCTGAGCTCTAATGTTTAGGAAATAACAGAATGCTGTGGATAGTCTGCAACACTAGAACCGTCTAATATCAAAGATGTATCAATTAACTTCATCTAACATCAAAGATTTATCAATTAACTTCCTAAAATAGTCTCAAAGTAACTAAATATTTGTAAAAGAAAGCTCTGCATAAATTCATTGTAACACAAAGATTATCAGATCTCTAGTTTTTGAGCCATGGATCTATATCTCCCTTAGATGATATTGGGATTTTATGGCAATGATCATAATCCAACTTCTATCACAATGTATTACTTTCAACAGGCATTACTTTGCCGACAAAGGTCCATCTAGTCAAAGCCATGGCTTTTCCAGTAGTCATGTATGGAGGTGAGAGCTGGACCATAAAGAAAGTTGAGTGCCAAAGAACTGATGCTTTTGAATTGTGGTGCTGGAGAAGAGAGTTCCTTGGATTGCAAGGAGATCCAACCAGTCAATCCTAAAGGAAATCAGTCCTGAATATTCACTGGAAGAACTGATGCTGAAGCTAAAACTCCAATACTTTGGCCACCTGATACAAAGAACTGACTCATTGGAAAAGACACTGATGCTGGGAAAGATTGAAGGCAGGAGGAGAAGGAGACATCAGAGGATGAGATGGTTGGACGGCATCACTGACGACGGACGTGAGTTTGACCAAGCTCCGGGAGTCAGTGATGGACAAGGAAGCCTGGTATGCTGCAGTCCATGAGATCACAAAGAGTCGGGACACGAATGAGCAAATGAAGTGAACTGTTTAGGTTGAACAGTTGTTAGTTAAACATAGGATATATTCTGTGGGGGTTATGTGGTCAATAATTCACCAGTTCCAAAGTTCACAGCCAGGTCTCCACACTGGTCCACTATGAATCTGTCCTCATGACAATAGAAGGCAATACTAGGATAAGCTCTCCTAGAGTCACATGACTCTGATTATTTCAGTATTAACAATAACTCAGACTCACAAAGTGAAGAAAACAAGAATCCTTTCTGACCTACAATTGCTAGGTAGAGTCATGTGGCATATATCTGTATTCATAAAGATCAGTAATCGGTAATATAGGAGTAATGCCAAGACACAGGCAGTTTTGGAGAAACAATAGTACCCTTACTACTTATAAGATTCTTTCCGCTTAATAGAATGGACGTTAGTCTGATGGAACTGTTTCACACCTTTGTGTTCTCATAAGTGTTGCTGTTGCTGCTCTTTCTTCTTCCTGTTGAGTTTTAGCTATCATGATTGAAAGTAAAGTAAGCCAGAGTAGACTGACAACATTCTCCTTTATAGAAATTAGGCCACAGGGAAGAAGCATGACTACACGGTGAGATAAGAAGAGTCAGACAAGAATCCGTGGTCCCATAAACAAAGTCTGTTGAAAAATGTATGATATTGTTCAGAAATAAAAGTCCCTTCTTTAACATAGAAAAGTTCTAAGTCAACATTTCTCAAACGTTTTGGTATCAAGATTCCTTTATATACCTTAAAATTATTGAGGATCCTTAAAAAGCCTTTATTAATGTAGGTTTTGCTTCTCAGTACTTATTATAATACATTATAAACTAAGACAAAAATTTATAAAATATTTATTAATCCATTTAAAAATTAATTCATTACATGGTAATATATATAAAACATTTAATGAAAGATAATGAAGATTTTCAAAACAAGGAAAATTCAATGAGAAGACATACATTTGTACAAATCTCTTCATGCCTGACTTAGTTCATTCTCTGATCTGCTTCTAATTTAATCTGTTGTAAATATCTCTTGCAGTCTCTGGAAAACGCCACTGTAACATGAGTGAGTGAGAATGAAAGTCAAAGAAGTGAATGATGTCTTAGTATAATTATAAAAATAATTTTGAGCTCACAAAATCCCTACAAGTGTCCTGAGGACACACAGAGAGCAGCGTTTCTGGCTTACCTGGGACTCTCTTAGTTTTGAGAGACTGAACCGAACAGAACTGACCCTAGTTTTGGGTTTCCCAGGTAGCACTAGTGGTAAAGAATCCAGCTGCCAGTGCAGGAAGCTTAAAGAGACATGAGTTCAATCCCTGGGACGGGAAGATCCCCTGGAGGAGGGCATGGCAACCCACTCCAGTATTCTTGCCTGGAGAATCCTATGAACAGAGGAGCCTGGTGGGTTACAGTCCATAGGGTCACAAAGAGTCGGACACAGCTGAAGCAACTTAGCATGCACGCATCTTAGTTTTAGCACCAAAAGTCCAAAGTTTGGGGAAAGCCATTAGTCCAGGCAAACAAGGATGAGTCACCCTCTCTATAATATACCCTAAGATTAACAGTGCTAAAACAAAAACAAAAAGATCAACTTGCTTAAGATCATAACATCAACTAACTACTGCTATACATTCAAAATCACAAGTCTACCTAATTCATGGCTACACTTATTTCTTGTTAGTTTTATACTTATTTGAAATCAGCAGAATCTGCCAAGGAGCATACACTTAAACATACGCAGAGCAAAAAGATTTGATATGTTATATTAGGAAAAGTCAAAATTAAGCTCTATTTAATTTTTTGTGGTTTGGAATCCTGGGACTGAACCAGTGTAACTTAATAAATGTCTATTAAAATATATTATTTTTGAAAGAAAAATACTACATGTCATTGCACTAAATATTTATTTACAAAATGCAAAGAGAATTTGTAGTATTATAGTAACTAATTACCTTTTGCAACAACAAAGTCTTTACCTTCCTGAGAATTATTTCATTTTTCAAAAAGCTTTACTGAATAAAGTATATTAAAGTTGCTTTATGACATTCAAGTGCCAAACCACACGTTTTCCCTCCATCACCTTTAGTTCCTTTTAAGTGAAATTGTGTATGAATAAGTCTTTAGTCAAATAATGTAGTCATCTGTTTCCCTCATTTTTTCCCTTCTTTAGATGAAGTATTTCTAAAATGTTATGTATATAACAACTAACAGGGATCAGTATAATCTTTTAACAACTCCTAAGGTTCTTTTTTGTATAAAACATGAATGACAAAATCATATTATTTACATTAAAATGTTATAAGAAATCACCATCGTAACCAGGTTTTTCTCCATATGAGATATTTTACATTATTGAATTGGCAATAGGCATTCATTTCAAGCTCAAGACATTTTTCTTGCCATCTTTCTCACAAAATTAAATGTGTACCTACAGTTGCTATGTTACTGGTATAAGCCTTACCTTGGCATAGTTATCTTGTTTAAATAAATCATTTTCTAAAAAGGTGTTCGCTGAAACCTTAAAATGTATTTCCAAAAGCAATAATCCCCTAAAGAAAAAATGTGACTTCCTTCTCCAATTTTTTTCGTTAAGTTTTTCTCACTCTTAAATTCTCTACAGACAGGTTCACTAAGACTATGATATTTATGCTTTTTTAAGGACGAATTATGTCATATACTGTCAATGCAAAATTGTGGAAGATATAAAAGCACATTAATTAACAACTTTTCTATTTCAGACACAGAAAAAAGTAAAATATTTTACAGTGAAATACCACCAGCACTTCAAATTTCACAAAAAGTCACTTGTAATTGTCCCAAAGAATGATAACTATATAATATCAACAATGTAAAAATGCATTAAATAAGGCAAGTGAAAGATGAGTTTCACCATATTTTTCAAACATATTTCAAAAGAGACAAATGTCCGAATTCCATTTTATGATCAGTCATTAAAATCTGGTAAAATATTAGAATTTAACAGACATTTTTATTGTACATCAACTGCTCTACAGCTGACACGTCACACACACTAAGATCCCTGACATCAGTTTCTCCAAATTTTAGCTTAATTCTCCACAAGGCCAGTCAACTCCTTGGGGGTATGGAAGGCGGGAATCACTTGCCTGCTTAAAAACTGCCATGAATATCAGTTTCCTGGAAAAGAAAGTTTGAACCTCTTTTCTTGGCATAGCATATGATGTTCACTCAGTAACCCAAGCGCCATATCTTTTGCCAATTCATTTCTCCAGAAAGTAGACCTTGAGTGCCTTGCAGCACCTGGTCCACCGTGATGCTCAGTTACACTTTCTGCAGTGGTAACAGCAACATCCTTACAAGCTTATGCCCATGTACCTTGGACACACTCTTCCTTCCTCCTGTTAAGATATAGCACAGTGCAGGTGAGAACTTTACACAAGAGGAACAATTCAGGAAAATTAAGAATATTCACTTGGTCAATTTTGCCCACCCATAAATAAAATAATGTTATTAAGTCCTACAGGAGAAAAGTATGTCCATTTCATTTGGATTTCTACTCTTGCTAGAAAGATTCTGGTGAGAAACTTACTACTTTTGTGTGTGTGTCTTTTTTTATTGAAGTGAAACTGACATACAATAAAAATATAGACCTTAGGTGTTCAGTACAATGAGTCTTCACACTGCAAATATGAAACAGACATTAAAAACCAAGTATAGGACACAACTGCCAGAATCAAAAGGTTCTATCATGTCCCTTTCCAGACAATTTCTCTCTCCCATCCCCGGGCCACTCTTTCTATCAATATAGACTTTTAAAAATCTGTTCTCAGACTTCATATAAATAGAACATACATAGTGAGTGGGGATTTCTGAATCTGATTTCTTTCACTCAGTATAAAACTTTTAAGATTCATTCATGTTGTTGCATGAATCAGCTTCTTACTATTATCACTGAGTAGTATTCTACCTAGATGAATATACCTTACATTTTTCATGTATTTATTAATACTTTGTATATCTTCTTTTATGAGATGTCTTCTCAGTTCCTTTGTTCAGTTCCAATCAGTTCCAATCTGATTTTTAAAATTGGATTGTTCATCTTTTCATTAGTAATTTGTAAGATTCCTTTAAATATGTAATATATTCAGATACCATTTTCAGACATGTATGTTGTAAATACTTTCCCTATCTGTGGATTGTCCATTATTTTAATGGAATCTTACAATAAGGAGACTTTTGATGAAGTCTAATTTGCCAAAAGTTTTTATGGTTACTGACTCTTGTGTCCTGTTTAAGAAATCACTGTCTACCCCAGCACTTTCTATTTGAGGCTTTGTGTTCTAGGTACACATATAGGTCTGTGATGCATCTCAAATTAATTTGATAAATGGAGTAAGATAGAGGCAGAGGGTTCATGAAGGATTATTTGAACCGTGTCAGTGTTTGGGAGGGACAGACATTCAGTCCTGTGCAGACAAAGGTGGCGAGGTAAGGGGGTTTAGCATAAAGCCCTTCATTTCTCTCCTCTGAAAAGAGGCTGAGTGACCTCACCAGATTCGGACCTCAGGGTTCAGGCAGAGGAATAGGTAACACCTTGGTCTCTATGCCTTCCAAAGGAGTTGATTTAGAAATCGCATGGTTTCCAACTCTTGCATATACCCACAGATTACACAAATTTTAAGTATTCTTGGAATTTTTGTTATCAAAAACTGAAACATCTGATTCTTGGTATAATGGTTTTCTCATCAGAGATTCCATTTCCTTCATGAGGAAAAAACAGAACTCAGAGCTGGTCTGGATTTAGTCATCAGTCAACTTAATATGACAGCTATCAATCTAAACAGCCCTAGCCTTTTTCTATACAGAACCATTTTCTGGTGTACCCCAAAACACATTAAAATGAAACAGAAGCCTTAATAAGAAGTCCTCAGTAGGTGACTATATTTGCTGATCCTGAAACCTACTGATGTTGAGGTCAACATAACTGAGAAACTCTTATGTCCTTTTCCTTGTGGTCACCTGATTACAACTGCAGCCCCAACCATCATGTTTTCTTGGTTTCTGTGAGTCAGGATTTCAGAGGGGTCAATAAGGATGGCTGGAATTTGTTCCACGACTGACTGGGAAGACTTAAAGGACTGGAAGGGATTCAAATGGCTGAGGTCTATCATCCAAAGATTTATACTTCTGGTACCCTGACTGACATACCTCAAAGTCTTGCCTCTCTACATAGCTAGGGCTTCTCACAATGTGGTGTCTGGATTCTGAGAGAGACACCAGAGGGGGGTACCCAAGAGGAATCACCTAGATGGACAGCACTGCAGAGCCACTGCTTTGAGAGTTAAGACACGCAGCATTACATGAAAAAAACGTACTAGTGCATTTTAAAATTAGACCAAGAAAGAGAGAGCTTTCTGATTTTTCTTTTTAATCTTGAAACAGATCGTTGGCTACTACTTGGGAAGTTACTTGCCACTCATGTAGAAAGAGCTAACAGATATCCTTGAATTCAAAAACTAGACCCGCCACTGGAATTCTCTGACCTTGGGGAATCACCTAATATCTCCAAACTTTTCTTTGGAGATATAATACACTTCTGTGTATTATAAATAAAATATTGTGCATTTTGTTTGTTGGAGATATAATACACTTATATTAGTGTATTATATTAATACACTAATAAGAAATTATTATAGTTTATACTAATATAATTGTTGTTTAGTCGCTAAGTCATGCTCAACTCTTTGCAACCCCGTGGACTCTAGCCCACCAGGCTCCTCTGTCCTAGGGATTTCCCAGGCAAGGATACTGGAGTGGGTTGCCATTTACTTTTCCAGGGGATCGTCCTGACCCAGAGATTGAGCCTGCGTGTCCTGCATTGCAGGCGGATTCTTTACCAGCTGAGTCACAAGGGAAGCCCAAGAATCCTGGAGTGGGTAGGCTGAAAAAAATACCTTTTTCAGTGGATCTTCCCAGTCCAGGAATCGAACCGGGGTCTCCTGTATTACAGGCAGATTCTTTACCAACTGAGCTATCAGGGAAGCCCCCCACCACTCCCCATTAGAAGATATGTATACCTAAAATTCCCTCTCTCACTGGGGCAAAGCCAATTTCTTCCACATTTTTCACAGTTCCATTATAGCCCCTTAACACAATGTTACAATTCTGCATTCATTCACCCAACAAGTATTTGTTGAGTGCCTACCTCATGTCAGGGCTTCCCAGGTAGCACCAGTGGTAAAGAATATGCCCGTCAACGCAGGAGGTGCAAGAGACGTGATTCAATCCCTGGGTGGGGAAAAATCCCCTGGAAGAGGAAATGGCAAACCACTCTGGTATTCTTGCCTAGAAAATTCCACGGACAGAGGAGGCCGGTGTGCTACAGTTCATGGGGGTACAAACAGTTGGACACGGCTGAGCATGCACGCCATTCATCCATCCATCCAAACCACATGTCAAGGACTATGTTTGAGAACATATGTACCTTGTTTGAGGCACTACCATTACAGAGCTTACCCTCTAGTATTAAAATGTCTATATCTGCACCTGGTTGTGGGTCACCACTGCATCGTATTTGGCACATTCCCTCGCCACTGATAGATTCTCACAAATGTTTGTTGAATTAATTTTTCACAAAAGATAAAGTAGATTAAGTCTTGTTCACAGCTAGCTCATTGTTAGGCAATTCAGCACAATCCATGTTTAAATAAATTAATGCAATTTTAACAGGTAATATTTCCATTTAGAGGAATCTGTGATATGAGAGATACTAGAATGGGAAGATAAATAAATACAGAAAAAAAGAAACGTAGGTCCAGGAAATCTCATTCATATTCTCCGTTCAAAAAATTTGTTCCCTGGTGGCTCAGGAGTGAAGATTCCGCCTTCCAAAGCAGGAGACACAGGTTCGATCCCTGATCTGGGAAGATCCAACATGCCAAGGAGCAGCGAAGTCCATGTGCCACAACTATTGAGGCAGTGTTCCAGAGTCCAGGAGCTGCAATTACCGAGCCTGTGTGCCCTAGAGCCCGTGTTCCACAACAAGAGAGACCACCACAATGAGAAGCCTGCACACCACAACGAGAGAGCGACCCCCGCTCATTGCAACTAGGGAGAGGCTGGCCCTGCAGCAGCAAAGACCCAGCACAGCCATCAGTAAATAAATAAAATTAGCTTTACAAAATCTTGTTCCATGTTTTTACTATTATTAGGTCAACTCTTCCTCAAAATCTTGACAATATTAAAAATAAAAAATGATAACTGGCCATTCGGTGATCCTCTATGGTCAATCAAGTGTGATCCATAGGTTACCAGTCCCAACCAACACAAGCCTAATGGGCTACAGAACAGTTACCCAAGGGACAGAGAGCCACACAGTTATGAAACTGAAACACTCAGGTAAGTAATCACCCTATGGAGTGGACAGTTGTGTGTATCACCACATCCTGCAGGAAGCTTAAAAAGCAGCTCCCTTACTGCCTACAGCGCCAGCAGGCAAGAAGACACACATCGCGAGGCCACTGCCGTGGGTGTCTGAGCGAAAATGGGCCGGTGCTGACTTCCTTTCTGAAGAGAAATACAAACACATAAATGCACAGACAGTTCCTTCTCCTGTTCCTAGAAAAGCAAATAAGGAAAGAATTCCCTGCTACTCTCACCAAATTCTAAATTGGGAGGTAAAAGAGGTACGCAAATCTCAGAGTATGACGCATGATAAAAATGTATTCCTCTCATGTCTTTCCAAGGTCATAAAAAATAAGTTTGTAGCTGTCATCATGGTCTTATCCTGGACATTTAAAGATAAACATTAAACACCTCGGGGTATTTTTTTCCAATTTAAATATAAACCCAGGTTTACAATTTCTATCTGTGTTAAAAGTAATGTGTTCACATGTGAATTTCTCTAACTTTTTAAATCCAAGGATTTAAGTGTATGAGCATTTGTGTTTGGATGCGTCTTTTCTTTCTTTTCTTCTTCTTGTGTTGTATGAAGCTATAAACATGTTTTAAGAATCAAGTGATCAGTTAGCCTCACACATAGACATGTCATTTTAAGGCTGGATATAAAGAGGAAAATAGGATGATAAACTTTTAAATTTATCTATTTGACTCTGCAAATTGGAACACAAATTGGAGGAAATAAAGGATAAATTCAGATTATAATAGTAGATAACTCATAATAGCCGAGAATTCAGATCATAATACTAGGTAACTGATAATAGCTGAGATGTGGAAATGAGCCAAATGTCCCTCAACTGAAGAATGGATAAATAAAATATGATATAGCCATACAATGGAATACTATTCTGCAGTAAAAAATAATGAAGAACTGATATGTGTACAACATGAAGGAACATGCTAAATGAAAAAGTCAATTACAAAAGTACACATACCGTATGATTCAATTTGTGCAAAATACACAGACTAGGCAAATCCACTGAGACGAAACACATAAGCTGTTGCCTAGAAGTGAGGAGGGAGGGAAAGGAAAGGGAGGAAATGGAGGGTGACTGCTAACAGTACAAGGTTTCCTCTGGGGTGATGAAAATGTTCTAAAATTAATTGTGGTAATGGTTGCCCAATTCTGTAAATATACCAGAAACCACTACATTTTTAAACAGGTCAATTGTATGGTATGTGAATGATATCTCAATAAAGTCAGTATAAAACAGATAATACTTTGTAGCAGTAAATGACACAGGCACCCACTTTGTGTAGGAAAAAAAGAGCATGAAATAAATTCTTATCCAGGTTTATAAGCATAAATCCGGGAGGATGGAGAGGGAGGAAAAGCTAGGAAAAGAATTTTCTTCAGTCTAATGCCACAGTGACTGTGTGCAATGAACACATTTCCTCTCATTCAGTTAATGCAGCCAGCAATATTCTAAAAATCTGTGGCAAAATTTCCCAATCTGCTTCAAAGCCTTGGTTACATATACAGTCCTTAATAATGTGAGTAACAGGGGGAAAGAAGTTCTATAAAAGAGAAGGGTCTTTAAAATGTATTCAAAAGGCTGAATAGGAAAACAGAGTCAACAAAAACAAAATATCACCTTTAACAGGAAGACCTAGTTATAAACAGCAGACCAGCTAACCAAAGGTAATATACATAGGATAGAGGATCTTCCTTAAAGAAATCATAGGCCTAAAACATCCAGGGTTAAACTGATGATTAACTAGTGTCAATCAGTGTTAAACCCACTGCAGAAAAACACAATTGAGTGCTTCCACCTTAACTACAGGATAAAACTTTAGAAGAAAATTTGATTTCCATACCAACCATGTCACATGCCTTTGCCTATGTTCATGAATCATTAAAGAAAGGTTTTGGTTAAATATAAAAATCCCACGGAGGTGATATTACAGACAATGCTAAAGGTATCACTGACGGGTAGAAGTTGCAGATAAATTAATACAAGGATGCTTAGAGCTGTAAGTAACAGAAAAGAACACTATGTGAAGCAGAAACAGGAAATTATCAATCATCTCATGTACAGGAAGCTGTATGAAAGGAATGCTTTGCTGTTCAACTGACCTCAACAGAAAATCCTTCGATGTTGTATCTATTCTCTAGCGATTCTCCTGATGTTTCCAAGGTAAGTGAAGCAGACCTAGGTGTCAACTACTGGCAATTCCACATCCATAGGAAAGAAAGAAGGAAGGAAGGGGGTAGGGAGGGTGAGAGGAAGGAAAAGAGGAAGGGAGGAAGTAAAGAAAGAAAGTAGTGACTTGATGTACCCTTCATTGGAAAAATATCTTTTCAGAGGTCCCCTGGTTGACTTTCCCTCAAGTCCCAGAGCCAGGATCAGGTCACATGACTATGCTTAAACCAACCCTTAGCAAAGAGAATGAGACCACAGTGACTGGCTCATTCTAACCATGATTTGCTCCTGGAGCTGCAAAGAGCAGTCACCCCCTAAAATCCACTGGGAGGGTAGAACAATGAACAAAGGCAGACTTGTTCCAGGAAGAAACATTCAACAACTACAAAATAAAACTGATAGGAGTGACATGTGATCCAAACACCATCTCACACACAGGACAAAAGGACAAATAAATAGGCTGTACCCTCCAGATTCGGGAAGGCTAGCATGAAGTCTTCAAATATGTGAAGGACCACGAGAGACAGAAGATCTCTGATCAATTTAATTTGAGGCCCTACAGACTATTAGCTCTCCATCAATATGTGCACGGCAGATTCCTAAGACGGCAGTAATTAGACCATTCAAGTAAAGATTGATTCACCATCAATTGAGGATGCAGTCTGTGGATTAAACATTGAACTAGCTAATCTAAGGTTTCTTGTACCCCCTTCTCTAGTTTGGCTGAATCAAGTTTGTAGGAAATTTGCCCACAATTTCCTCCCTCATTCTCCTTAATAAACCTGCCAAATCAAATTAAAAACCTAAAACCGATATTCTCAAGTGGCAAGAAAAGAAACAACAAGATGATTTTTCATAGTTCAAGCAGCCTTTTCTTGTATCAGACAATAAGTAAAATGAAGACAATTCAGAGGGGTCTAAAGCGATCCTAAGCATCAGTACCACATGCCATCTCTCTCATCGTCTTCAATCATAAGTCCACCCCTGTCACAGGCCACTCTTGTTACGGTTGGTCTAAGTAGAAGAACAGATTGCTGATCATACCAGGGCTCTGGCTTTAGCCAGAACTGCCTAAACAAATACCAATGTCTGAGAAGTCCTTATGCCTTTCTTTGTTGTGACTCTAACTGCCAACATGAACAAGCAAATGGAGCAATTACACAATGTACCATTGAGACCCATGGGGGGAGCCCATTACTTCCAATTGAATCCCTCTTCTCTGCCAAGTCCTACCTTCCAATTTCCATTCTGACTTATTTTCATGTGGTTAATATTGACAATTATTTGGACAAATAATATGATCTCAACCCAAATGTCTTTGACCTTAAGAACAGACCTTCAGTCAACTGCAAGCAGTTACTGAGTTCATACTCAATGACTGCAAACTTTGAGTCAGGACACTCTCCATGACACCACATCTGAAAATAAATTTAATAAAATATAGATGTAAAATCTACTTAGGTTTTGCTTGTGTTCAAAAATCACTCAGATTTTGACGTGTGAAGTGAAAGGATCTAAATTTAATTGAGAAAGACTTTTCATTAGACACCACCCATCACCTCAAACACTTATATTTTCATTTACACATTAGATTCATTTCAGTTCAGTCACTCAGTCATATCCGACTCTTTGCAACCCCATGAATCGAAGCACGCCAGGCCTCCCTGTCCATCACCAACTCCCAGAGATTACTCAAACTCATGTCCATCTAGTCGGTGATGCCATCCAGCCATCTCATCCTCTGTCGCCCCCTTCTCCTCCTGCCCCCAATCCCTCCCAGCATCAGGGTCTTTTCCAATGAGTCAACTCTTCACATCAGGTGGCCAAAGTACTGGAGTTTCAGCTTCAGCATCAGTCCTTCCAATGAACACCCAAGACTGATCTCCTTTAGGATGGACTGGTTGGATCTCCTTGCAGTCCAAGGGATTCTCAAGAGTCTTCTCCAACACCACAGTTCAAAAGCATCAATTTTTCGGCGCTCAGCTTTCTTCACAGTCCAATTCTCACATCTACACATGACCACTGGAAAAACCATAGCCTTGACCAGACAGACCTTTGTTGGCAAAGTAATGTCTCTACTTTTTAACATGCTATCTAGGTTGGTCATAACTTTCCTTCCAAGGAGTAAGTGTCTTTTAATTTCATGGCTGCAGTCACCATCCACAGTGATTTTGGAGCCCAAAAAATGAAGTCTGACACTGTTTCCACTGTCTCCCCATCTATTTCCCATGAAGTGATGGGACCAGATGCCATGATCTTAGTTTTCTAAATGTTGACCTTTAAGCCAACTTTTTCACTCTCCTCTTTCACTTTCATCAAGAGGCTTTTTAGTTCCTCTTCACTCTCTGCCATAAAAGTGGTGTCATCTGCATATCTGAGGTTATTGATATTTCTTCCGGCAATCTTGATTCCAGCTTGTGCTTCTTCCAGCCCAGCGTTGCTCATGATATACTCTGCATATAAGTTAAATACGCAGGGTGACAATATACAGCCTTGATGTACTCCTTTTCCTACTTGGAATCAGTCTGTTGTTCCATGTTCAGTTCTAACTGTTGCTTTCTGACCTGCATATAGGTTTCTCAAGAGGCAGGTCAGGTAGTCTGGTATTCCCATCTCTTTCAGAATTTTCCACAGTTTATTGTGATCCACACAGTTGAAGGCTTTGGCATAGTCAATAAAGCAGAAATAGATGTTTTTCTGGAATTCTATTGATTTTTCAATGATCCAGCGGATATTGGCAATTTGATTTCTGGTTCCTCGGCCTTTTCTAAATCCAGCTTGAACATCTGGAAGTTCTCGGTTCAGGTATTGCTGAAGTCTGGCTTGGATAATTTTGAGCATTACTTTACTAGCATGTGAGATGAGTGCAATTGTGCGGTAGGTTTGAGCATTCTTTGAGATTGGAATGAAAACTGACCTTTTCCAGTCCTTGGCCACTGCTGAGTTTTCCACATTTGCTAACATATTGAGTGCAGCACTTTCACAGCATCATCTTTCAGGATTTGAAATAGCTCAACTGAAATTCCAACACATCCACTAGCTTTGTTCATAGTGATGCTTTCTAAGGCCCACTTGACTTCACATTCCAGAATGTCTGGCTCTAGGTGAGTGATCACACCATTGTGATTATCTGGGTCGTGAAGATCTTTTTTGTACGGTTCTTCTGTGTATTCTTGCCACCTCTTCTTAATATCTTCTGCTTCTGTTAAGTCCATACCATTTCGGTCCTTTACCGAACCCATCTTTGCCTGAAATGTTCCCTTGATATCTCTAATTTTCTTTTTTTTTTTTTTAATTTTATTTTATTAGTTGGAGGCCAATTACTTCACAACATTTCAGTGGGTTTTGTCATACATTGACACGAATCAGCCATTGTAAAGATCTCTAGTCTTTCCCATTCTGTTGTTTTCCTCTATTTCTTTTCAATGATCACTGAGGAAGGTTTTCTTATCTCTCCTTGCTATTTTTTGGAACTCTGCATTCAAATGGGTATATCTTTCCTCAGTCCTAACATGACTGAGCTACTGAACTGACTGACTGATGCGCAATTCGCTGAGATACTTAAAAGAATTTTTCTAAATTTATCAATAATAAAAATATAATTTCAAAGAGCCATGATACTGAGTTACTTTTCTACTCTCTTGGTAGGATATATTACAAAATTGTTTTAACATGAAGAAGCAATTTCAGGGTAAGTTCACTTCTCATTAAAAAAAGGGAGAAAAAAAAATGTGCAACAGCTGTTTCAATTAATAAAATTGCTTTCACTGAATTTTTTCAGTGATATTTGTGGCATTTTTTAGCTGTTTACTTTGTAATTTTCCATGGTTTCTTTCTTATTCTAAATAATCACATTAGTACCTAACTTGTAGTAATAATTTTATATTATTTATCTTTAAAAGAACCCCTACATTGATTAAGCTTCAGATCACACAAAACCTAAAGCCACATTAGACTCATTGTTGAAAATGCTATCTTTCCTTGGTCTCTGGGAAATTGTACTCTTCTCATTTTCCTCCCACTGTACTGACTACTCCTTCTCTGTGTCACTTACTACACCCTCTTCTAGCCATAAAAAACCCATACTTCATGCAGGGAGTCATGAAGAGTCTGTTCTGGACCTCCTTCTCTTTTCTGACAGTTTACTTCCCTTAGCTGATCCCATCTAATCCCGCAGCTCTAAAGAGCATTTTCCAACTGTTGATGTCACCTCCATCTCCAGCCTTAACTGCATATGAGACTCCAGTCTTGGTTACACAACCATCCACTCAACATTTTCCACCGGAACATCTCAAACTCCACGACCAAAACAGAACTCTTGAATTTGCTGTCTAAACCCACTGCCTCCCGAATGGTCCCCATTTTAGGAAATGGCCCATCAGTGTTTTGCCTCACATCTAACTTCTGAGCATTACCACTCTTTCCTCTCTTTCTCTCACTCCACAAGTCACATTAAGTCTTGTCAAACTACCCTTAACACATATCCCAAAGCCATTACTCCTTTCCATCTCCCTTCCTGCTGCTATTACAGTCCAAGTCACCACCGCATCTCCTCTCAAAAACAAGGCTCTCCCTTAGACAGCAAGGTGCCTATTCCGTTCTCGACACAGCAAGGCAATCTTTTTTAAAAAAGTAACTCGTACCACATCATCCTTCTGTTTAAAATCCTCTGTGGTACCTGAAACTAAATGTTTTGCGCTAGCTTACAAAGGTATACAATGACTGCCTTCTCCCCATTTTATTGACTTATTAACCCAAAGTTCACCTTCTTAGCAGTTCATCTCTGTCTGATATGTTTTACTACCCAATCCTCCTGATTTTCCTCAAATCCCACACTTTTTTCAGCTGTCGACCTAAATATCATCTCTTCGTAACCACTTCAAATGCCATTTGATCCCTGGGTTGGGAAGATCTTCTGGAGAAAGGAAAGGCTACCCACTCCAGTATTCTAGCCTGGAGAATTCCATGGACCTTATAGTCCATGGGGTCGCAAAGAGTCAGGCACGACTGAGCGACTTTCACTTTCACTTTCACATGCCTCGGTCAATTCTTGTCATGTTACTCCATTTTATTTCTCTGCATCATACTTAGACCATTGAGCGACTGAATTGAACTGAATCTGATTGTTTTCTTGTATGTTTATTGGTATGCTATACATCTCTCTCTAGAAATCTTGCCTGTTATTTTCATCCTGGTGTTACCACCAGCTAGAAGAGCGCTTCACATAACATCTTAAGCCCTCAATACGTTACTCTGGAAAATGACATGATAATGTCATTGATGTCAGTGATTCCAAGTCTGCCTCAAAGATTGTGTTATACTGTGCAGTTTGAGAAAGGGGTAGAAAAGGCTGTTATCACATCTTTCTTCATATGATCACTGCTTGGAACTTTTTTTTTACTTCACAGAAGCATTGAACAACATAATCAGCTTTGTGGTCATAAATATGTTCCAAGAGTCACATGAGCAGGCATTGCCACTATAGAAAAGAGGGTAAGGCACTCCTATACTAGAAAAAAAGAATCCCACTTTGTTTTTCAGTGAGATTTATTGTGTCTGTGAAAGAGGCATCAAAGATACAAAGACAAACATTTAATCTATTATATGACTATTCCCAAACTGCTGTTCTTAGCAGAATTCTTTCATGGCGTGGTGTTTTATCTTGCCTATGGAGAGGGAGCACTGATTTGTCTTGGAGAATGTATTTCTAGAATTTCAGTGATGGCAATGTCACAAATACATATAAGGCCTGCCATGATTATCCCATCTAAGAATGTCTGTGTGTTAGTCATCCACTCAGGTCCAATTCTTTGCAACTCTTTGTAGCCTGCCATGCTCCTCTGTTCATGGGATTTTCCTTCTCCAGGGGATCTCCCCAAGCCAGGGATATAACCTCAGTCTCCTGCATTGCAGGTGGATTTTTTACCACTGAGTCACCAGGGAAGTCCTATGAAAGTGAAGCTACTCAGTCGTGTCCAACTCTGTGACCCCATGGACTACACAGTCCACAGAATTCTCCAGGCCAGAATACTGGAGTGGGTAGCCTTTCCCTTCTCCAGGGGATCTTCCCAACCCAGGGATCAAACCTAGATCTCCCGCATTGCAGTCAGATTCTTTACCAGCTGAGCCACAAGGGCAGCCCAAGAATACTGGAGTGGGTAGCCTATCCCTTCTCCAGTGGATCTTCCTGACCCAGGAATTGAACCGGGATCTCCTGTATTGCAGGCAGATTCTGTACCAACTGAGCTATCAGGGAAGCCTGGGAAGTCCTATATGGTGAACTACAATTAATGGCAACTGTTCTACTACTGCAAAAGTGTAGACTCCATGAAGCTTCCATCAGTCAGCATTACTGGTCCAACCCAGCTGGTGGCTGGGTGCCATCACCACCATCTCTCTTACCTGCCTTGCTAGAGAGACCTTCATAAGGGTGCCAGCAAGAGGGACCAGAGAGACAAAAACAGCATGTGAATGTTTCTACCCACCACCACCCTCAGAAAAAGAAGAAGTAGGAGAAATAAGAGGAGGCGTGTGTTGGTCGGTGGAGAGAGATAAAAAGAGGAAGGAAGGGAAGGGAAAGGGAGAGGTGGTGAACTGTGAGAAAGAATGGAACAAAAGAAAGAAAGAGAAGAAGGAAAGAAGGCAGGGAGGGAGAGAAGGAGGATGGAAAGGAGGGAGGAAAGGAGAGAGAAAGACAGAAAGAAAGAAACTGCCTCCAGATAAGGTGTTCCAAAAGAAAACAGCACTAACACACAATTTCCATTATTTTCACTGAAGAGACAGACCTCAGACAAATGAAAGGACAACATACCTTTTCATGAAATCATCTACAGACCTTTAGGACAGTCAGAGCCTAATTCTGGCTAGAGAAGTTGGCCAGATATCTAAAACTGGAGAAGATCAAGTCTGACCCAATCCTGGCTCAATCTGAGGATTCTTGAAGGTCAAGTAGCATTTAACACAAAGTGACTGCCTGGCTAGAGTGAATCTGAGCTACTCAGAACAGATGTCAGAAGAAAAAAAAAAAAAAGAAAGCAAGACAAAAACAAAACAATTGATAGTGGGAAAAGATTGGCACAGATTTCTCAACCACGTCTGAAGTCATTTCTTATAGGCAGATTCCAAAATGGTAGCAAGCCATGAGTATACTAGATGGCCATCAAAAGAAAATATATGAAATCAAATATTTAAAAGATAAGTGTGGACACACTAGTGGAAAAGTTAGCCCTATCATAATACCAGTATACTTAGAAGTAAGCCCAGTGCTATCTTATGACGTAAATTGAATATTTTTCAGACACAGAAACTTGTAGTTACAGATACAGAAATAGACTGATACTGGGGGGAAGGGAGTTTGTTACACTAACTGACTTCAAATATTTTTCAAAATTAAAAGTAATGAAACAAAAAACCCAAACCCGAAATATTTCTGAAAGGACTTCTTCATAAATAAACTATACATGCTGAAGGAAATATAGTCTACTCGTTATGTTCATATGTAAACTGGACATTATTGAAGGTTTTAAACAATAAGTGATAGTCTCAAAGTTTGAAGGTTTTTTCTTTTATTCAGGAATCACATTTATAAAAACAGAAACTAACTACAAAATTAAAAGTTTGAACTTAAAAATCTTAAAACATATTGGTCAGCTATAAACTTTATCATCTGTAAAGTATCATCTATCACAATAGTCATTTTATATTTTCTGTATTAATATAAGTAATAGAATATAATGTAATACAACATAACTAAGTAGATACAGTCGTGGTATGTATACCAGTCAGTGAACATACTTGGGGTATTATTACTTCCATAAAACTGATCTTCCTTTTTCCTTCTCATAAACAAATATTGTCCCAATTACTTTGAGGAAGTATAAGCTAGAACTCAGGTATTTTACGTTTCAAATTGCTTCCAACTGAAGCTATGTGCTTGAGCTGCCATACCTGGCCAGGAATCTGCACATTAGTGCATGAGTCCACCTGCCAGTAAGACGCTCCTTTTCAAACTGCCTCAGTAACCAGCCTCTATCTTTCAACTAAATTTCTTAATAAATCCAAGTCAGTACTGGCCTGGGGCCCTACAGTTCTCATAACACATATGTAGACTTGAGCCAGTTTTATGCATCAGAGCTAATGGGTCTCTGCAGCACAGTCGGTCTTAGTCACACACTCCTTCCAAATGAGACATGCTCCCTTGCCTCCCACTGCCATCTCCTTCAAAGTGTCTCCCACAACTTGAATTCACTATTTTGGCTGCAACTGACTCTTAGACCCTTCAACAGCAAAGAGATCAAAGCAGTCAATCCTAAAGGAAATCAACCCTGAATAATCATTGGAAGGACCAATGCTGAAGTTCCAATACTTTGACCACCTGGCACTGGAAAAGACCCTGATGCTGGGAAAGACTTAAAGCAAAAGGAGAAGAGGACGGCAGATGATAAGATGGTTAGATAGCATCACTGATTCAATGGACATGAATCTGAGCAAATGCTGGGAGATAGTGAAGGAAAGAGGAGCCTGGTGTGCTGCAGTCCATGGGGTTGCAAAGAGCTGGGTACCACTTATCAACTGAAAAACAACGACAACTTGCCCATGTCAAATTGTCAAGTACTGTTCTATCAGGTTTCAGACTGATGATATCCCAAGAAGTGTAGCAGATTTTATCTCAGAGAACACTAAACAGGAAGAATGACATTTAAAGATGTCAAGGAGGGGCCAGGGGAGTGGGAAATGCCCCTGATTCCATTGCTGTCTACTTTGACTCTACTTAGAAATTTGCTATGACATTTACACATCAAAAGATCTTAAGAGTCCCACTGTGAAAGAAACCTGGGTGCTTAACCAAATGATCCCTAAATATATTTGACTACAAACCTTTGCTTTACATTTCATCATTTCATTCTTCTTACTAACTATCCACATTTTAAAGAAAACAGGCAGAGAATGTCCAATACCTCTGTGGAAACTCACTTATATATGGAATCTTAAAAAAAAAAAGTGGGGTAGCTCCTAAAGAACAGAATAGTTTGGTTGTTGTCAGAGGCAGGGAGTGGGAGGTGGACAAAACAGTGAAGGGGCTTAAATGATACAAACTTCCAGCTATAAGGTAAATAAGTCATGGGGATGTGATGAACAGCATGGGGGCTATAGATAATAACACTATATTGAGTATTTGAAAGCTGCTAAGAGAGTAGATCTTAAAAGTTCTCGTTATAGGGGAAAAAGTCTATATATAGTAACAGACTGTTTTGCAAAATACACAAATAGAGAACCATGTTGTACACCTGAAGCTAATATATGTTAATTATACCTCCAAAATGCAGAAATAATGGCATCATCCCTGAGGATAACTGCACTTATTAAGAGGTTCCTGATGAATCTTTGATAACATCATTTCAGATTCCACGGCTATTGGTAGTAGAAATAGTTATAGTCAAAGAATCATTCCTAACACATATTGAATACTCCACCTAGTAGCTATAGAGTCTGCCTGCTATTAAAAACAACAGCTAAGATTTATTGAGAGTTTGGTGCATAGTGTTCAGGGTTCCAAGTACTTACATATATTTACAAATTCAAGTCATCTAGCAATCCAATATGTGCTATCCATATCAGACAGAAGAGGAAATGGAGGCATGAAAATGTTAAATCACTTAAAGGCAAACACTGCTAGCATGGGGTGGTAAGTGAAAAGTGTTAGTTACTCAGTCCTGTCCAACTCTTGGTGACCCCATAGACTGTAGCCTGCCAAGCGCTTTCTTCCATGAAATTCTCCAGGCAAGAATACTGGAGTGGGTTGCCGTCCCCTTCTCCAGGGCATCTTCCTGACCCAGGGAATGAATTGGGGTCTGCTGCACTGCATGCAGATTCTTTACCAACTGAGCCACAGGGAAGCCCTAGTATGGGGTGGCAGCGGGATTGAAATCCCAGTACCTGGCTCCAGAATTCAAGCACATCAATATCTTTAATAAACATTTAAAATGAGATAAGTCCGTTTGGTTAGGCAACTACTTTTGGAGAACCAAGTAACACAATACAAATACCGTATGGTCCCAGTAAACACAGTTGTCTTTGAGACTGGCACTAGTGGATTTGCTTTCCCTTTGCTTGTGAAAAAAAAAAAAAGTGTGTTAAAACAAGGACTAGAGAGAAAACTCATTAGGGATGATTATCATATTTAAGTACCACAACTGAGCTGTGGGAGTCAAAAAAAGAGACTCCCTTCCTTCAAGAATAGCAAATCTCTTTCAACAATGAGAAAAGGAAGAATTGGATAGAATTTGACTCTAAAGGTTGTATTAACTTTATCTATTTGCTTGGCAAAGATGGGAATATGTGTAGACACATACACATGCTTCTGAACCTTTGTAACAAATATGAATAAAACTAATATTTTACATTTATTCACAAAGACTGAAAGCATTCTGAATTAAAAAATTGATGAAATAAGTAAATTCTATACTTCAACTAGTAAGGATTGGCCTTTTCATTTTATGGCACTAATTTTTTGAATTAAGTACTGAATCTTGTCTTACTATAAAAAAGTACATTTATTGTGTAAAATTCTGAAATATTAAATATCATCCTAATAATTCCCCCGACCAGAACATTTTTGGTTTTACAAATAATTCACTCTAAAATGATTTGCTGCTGAAACACTTAGAACTACTACATTCAGACAATCCAAGGGTATGAGAATTGTAATTAGAAAATATAGAGTAAGAATTACTGTCATTTTATTATTAATATTTTATTAATATACTCATATCAATATAAATGTAGGGTCATATTTGAATTCAAACCACCCCATCACAAGTGTACATTGTTGAAGAGGTTTATAATGGTTTGAAACACAAGCTTTGGAGTCTGACAGACCTGAGCAGAAATTTCAACAAGTTCAGTGTTCTCATGGATAAAGCTGAGATCAGTACAGAAATCACCCCAGAGAGTCACTTCAAGGATTGTGGGCTCAACGACTCAGCTCAAGGTTGACATGGAGCACTTGACATTTGCGAGCTGTTATTACTGCTATTCTTATAGTCAGTAGGCCTTGTCCTAAGTAATATCACTTTAGTTTAAAAGTGACCTGAATAAAATATAGTATTGATAGATTGAGAAGACCAGAAGAGGCATCTTAATAGTACTAGGAGGATGAAACGAGTATAGAAACTAACCAGCACTTGATCTGGATGTGTATGAGTAGAGAAGAAGAAACTGGGTTTGAAACATACGAAGATAGAATCTGAACTGTGAAAAATTCTCCCATCCCTCTGATGTGTAAAATTTAAGTGAAGGAACTGATTTTCATCAGTGGCTGCTCAAAATGGAAATGCACCCTGTTGTAAAGATACTTGATAATTCAACTTATACAATTAGGAACGCTGTGTACAGATTTTTTTCTTTCACAATGAGAAATGTATGAGATTGAATTTATCAGAACTGTTTTGCTTGTAAGGCACAATCCAATGGCCATACTACAAATAATAAAGATGACTGCGTGAACATGTTGTATGCATCTCAATTTTCATTAATAAAATTCTGATCATGCTAATAGCAAAAGTGACAACTTTCCATATTCTCTGCAAAAATGATTTTGCAAAACCATTGATAAATAAAGAGGCAGTGTGGGAGCAAAAAATTGGAGGAAAAAAGCATAGAAACATGTCAAGCAGCCACTTAATAAGAACATTATGTGTCTTCTGGATTTTGAGATATTAATAATATTTGTCAACTTTATCAAGTTTGTCATTTTTATGATTTTTTTCCCATGCCAAATAAATAGTCAATATTGTACCTAATTTTACACAAGTTTCACACCCCACAAAACCTGAATCCATCAAACTTTAATATACCCTCTACCAGAAATGTCCATAGAGAGTTGCCTAAAGGTCCATTATATTGTACAGCTAAAGAGAAATACATTTTAAATCATTTCTAAATTATTTTTAGAAGTAGCAAGATCTGCTGAAAATGCTGTTAATTCACTTACAAAATCACTCACTTAGCCCTACCAGTATTCATGTCTTCATAAGCCCTGTCTTTCCCGCTAACCCACCACTGGGAGAGGCACTAAGGAGAAAATGTGCATTTTCTACATACATGCTGCTAAGAATGGTAGGCTCCTCTTGCATGACTTGTTCATTATCTATACTTGCGTATTTGCTTCTTCACTTGTTCTGCAACTTGGCGCTCAGTCATGTCCAACTCTGCAACACCATGGACTGTAGCCCACCAGGTCCTTCTGTCCATGGGAATTTTCCAGGCAAGAAAACTGGAGTGGGTTGACATTTCCTCCTCCAGGGGATCTTCCTGACCCAGGGATCAAACCCGCACCTCTTCCAGCTTCTGCATTGGCTGGATGATTCTTTCCCACTGAGCCACCTGGGAAGCCCAATGATCATGTACAGATGTGAGAGTTGGGCCATAAAGAAGTCTGAGCTCCAAAGAATTGATGCGTTTGAATTGTGGCGCTGGAGAAGATTCTTGAGAGTCCCTTGGACTGCAAGGAGATCAAGTCAGTCAATCCTAAAGGAAATCAGTCCTGAATCTTCATTGGAAGGACTGATGCTAAAAGCTCCAATACTTTGGCCACCTGACGCGAAGAGCCAATTCCCTGGAAAAGACTGATGTTGGGAAAGACCAAGGGCAAAAGAAGAAGAGAGCAGCAGAGGACGAGATGGTTGGACAGCATCACCAACTCAACGGGCATGAATTTGAGCAAAGTCCGGCAGACAGTGAAGGACAGTAGAAACTGGTGTGCTGCAGTCCATGGACTTGCAAAGAGCTGGACATGACTTAGTGACTGAACAACAGCAATACTTGCTCTGCTTTTAAACAGAGTGCTTCCTGTGCAGCGCTCCACGGCAACACAGGGAGGAACTAGAAAGAATCAAAAGACAGAAGAACGTTCTTGAGAAACTTACTCAAGTGAACATATTCAAAGTGACATGCATTGGAAGATAACCATCCTCAATTGGTAGAAAAAGTCATGGGAGGAAATTACCCAAGATGTAAATAATAGAGACCTTTGAGTTGTAGGGTTGTGAGCACTTTTTCTCCTTTTATGTCTCAAGTTCTTTTGGCACGTCTAAATGCAAAATGAAATCAAGATGTGCTATATTTATAATGAACAACAAAAATCAATAAATGACAAGTGCTTTTTCTAATAATCCAAATGTCCTACATGAGGGAGTAAATTTTATCAGGCTCTGGTTGCCCACTGTCGACAGGCATTCCTTACTAGAAACTGGCAGAACATAGCAGAGATTAGAGACAAATCATTTACTTTTACAGGCTGAGAATCCTTAAACACACATACAACAATAGTAACACTCAATTCACTTGCAACATAAAGGAACAAAATCAATTTTAATTTTAATAGATTTGGAATGTTCAGTGATCTGGTATCTAGGCAGGTAGAGAGGAATGATAGTTGCTCCAAATTAGACATTACATGCTTCTGGAATTAGTTAATACAGGTTGTTGAATGTTTTACTTTTAAATAGAAGTGGTTGTTTTACTTTAAACAGAAAATAGTCATTCCTAGATAAATCACTAAAGCATCTTTTGATGTCTCCATGTCACCAATAAATAAACAAATATTTATTGAGGACTTACTATGTGCTACCCACATGCCTGCTCTATCCCCAGCCTGGAGCCACACTACTATTCCATTTTACCGAGTTGTAAACACAACACAGCTAGGGAATGGCAGGACTAAGATAAATCAGATCCCACAGTTAATTAGTATACAGTAATTAAGTCTTCTCTTAGAATCACGAAAAACTGATCCAAAACCAACATTTATCCTTAAAATGTATAGCACATTTCATGTTCTTCTTTCATACTCTCTCTGCTTTCTCGTTCAGGAAACAAACTCATTATCTCTGTTAGACAATTATAGTGAAGACAGTAATGCATCTTTGGGAGACAGAATACAAAGTGAAGAGTGAGGAATCACAAATGACGGGGAGTCCTTGGCACTGACTGTGTCTTTTGTCATTCACGGACTGAAGTCTGCCCCAGATTGACAAGAGAGCAGAACTTAATCGAGTGAGTTCAACACTGGTAATATTCGGAGGTGGAGGCAGTGGTCTTCATGGTGAAGAGGAGGAAAAAAAGACTGATAAATTCATTTTCTTACTGAAGAGGAGGGAATCATAGGACTGTGTTTAAGATTATTAGAAGGTACATCACTGAAATAACAGGTTTCAAATATCCTGTTGGAACATCAGCCAATCATCCAGAATCCTACATTCTCCAAATTACAGTCAATTAGTCTCTCCTTCTTGCCGCCCCCATCCCACAGCTCACTCTCTCCCTCTCTCTTCTCTCTGTCTCTGTCTCTCTGAAATACAGCCACTTATGCAACTACAGACAAACTGAATCATGCTGTTAATTAAAAACAAACATAGACCAAACGTCCATGCCCTCCTTGCCTTAAAAACAAAAACAGCAGCAGTCAAAAAAATGCTAAGAGTTAAGCATAGGAAATTAATAAAAGAATAGGAACAGAACATATGGTCAAAACGCTGTATCTTAAAAGGTCTGACCCTGAGGTCACTTGGTTAAATAAATGAAGGGGTTTTGAGAATATGAATGCTTTATAACTTTCTTTGGATCTAGTTTTCTTTTGTGGAATTTGAGTGGATGATGATTCCATGAATCACTGAATGAATGATGAAAACTATGAACTGTTTTAAAAATGGTCCTATGACACTTTTTTTCCTTTCACACTCTAGGCTTTTCTAAGATACACTGAAACCCTCTCCATGGTCCCCAGGTTAAGAACTTCTAAAGTAAATAATTACTGTGATTATAAATGGGTATGTAATGGCTAACTCCAGATACCAGAAAGGGTTTCTGCTCATATGTGCCACCCCATTTTCAGTAACAGTCGGGCTAAATGTAACAAGGACTTTGAAAGAACACTTAAATATTCTATTGGAAACTGGTGACCACAAATGATGCAATGTTATCAAGCTCGGTTTGTTTACTGCCCATAGGGCATCAGTTGCCAAATACTGGCAGAACATACGAAATATTAATGAAAAAATGCTAATGAAATACAGCTTTGTATACAAAAGACCTTTTAACTTTTCAGAGGTGTTCTACACACTGCAAAACATTAAATATAAAACTACTATTAGAGAAAGAATGTATTACAAATGCTCAGGACCAAGATCAATTCTAATTTGATTAAGTCTGGAGTTGGATGAAGGATGAGGACTCTGTTTAAGGAAGAAGTCTAGGATGAGAGAACAGATTGGAACCAGAGGATAAAGCTTAAAGATAACTAGTAACTGTGTAGCTATTGGATAAAAATTTTAAATCTCCAATACTTTGGCCACCTGATGTGAAGAGCTGACTCATTAGAAAAGACCCTGATGTTGGGAAAGATTGAGGGCAGGAGGAGAAGGGGATGACAGAGGATGAGATGGTTGGATGGCATCACTGACTCAATGGACATGAGTTTGGGTGGACTCTGGGAGTTGGTGATGGACAGGGAGGCCTGGCGTGCTGCGGTTCATGAGGTCGCAAAGAGTCGGACACAACTGAGCGACTGAACTGAACTGAACTGATCTATGTAATATGTCAACTCTGAGAAGGTCATACAAATCCACACAATCAGAAATACTTTTGAAAAGAAATACTTAGGGACAAATGCAAATTATCAAAACTAATGTATATAGCAGAGCATCATGATTAAGACATGGAATTTGAAAGCTGGACAGACCCATGTCTGAGCACTGAGTCTACCTCTAAGAAACAGTTAACTTCCCAAAGCCTCAGTTTCATCATCTGTGAAAAGGGGATAGTTATAAGACTAAATGAGAAAAAGAACAAGAAATCCAGTGACTTGCACATATAAAAATCTCAAATTACACTTATTATTACTAACAGTTATCATCCTAATATCAGTAACAACACTATTATCATAAAGCTATATCAAAAGTATTCTAGTATTTTAGTATTCTAGTATTTTAGTATTCTAATAACTTAGATTAAATTTTTTAACAGACCAAAAAAAGTTAAGTATCAAGAGTATCTCCTTTTTTATTTCTTTTTTACTGTCCATTAGCTAAACTTTAATCAAGATAAGGTCATCTTACATAGTCAGAGATTTCTTTTGTTATTTACTAGAGCTGCTCAAGATGGATTTTCTAGTTTATCCTACCCCTCTATAAAGTAACCAAGCTGTGGAAGGAATGATAATTAGGTACCACATATCATATGAATGTGTGTGTATGTGTTAACAATTTGAAACAACTTCAAAAGTCACCAGAATTTCAAAAAACTGACAGAAGAAAAAAGAGTTTTAGGATGCCAAAGTTTTAGAGACCTCACATGAAGAAAGATTTTTAAGATACTAAGATAGCAACAATAATAGTAAGTGGTCCAAGCTCAAAGATCTCTAAATTCCTTGAAAAATTAATGGGATGCATAATTTATAATAAAATCATATATTAATAAAAGCCATAAACATGCTATTACTCTTCAGAAAACAGACTCAGAATTTTTTTTAAAAAAGATTAAAATAAGTTGTTACCTGTATCTAAATCTGAAAAATACTTTTAGTCAAAAGGTGTTAGAAAGAAGCAATTGCTATTACTAATGCCAGATAAGGTTTAAAAAATACCCTTGTTTATTTTATAAAATCAAAGGAATATTCAAACTTGGAAAGTTATCATAAAAATTGATGTCACCCATTCATAATCAAGAGATATAAAAATGTTTGAGAAATTTCCCTTGGGAATTCATTATAAGGCTGTGAGTCAAAAGTATCATTAAACCAACCATACGCACTCAGACAGTCACTGAATCATTACCTATGAAATCTCAACCAGAAAGAAGCTTTGTCATAAAGCAGAGGCTAAATATATTTGGAATAGTCAATTAAAATCAACAGTCACAAATTGAGTATGTTCTACATGCCAGGCACACAGCTAGCATAAGAGCCTGGCTCATAATACAGTCTCACTCTAACATATCAATTTGATGAAATACAATACAGTCTTTAGGAAGACAGCGAAACAAAGCAGATATGTCTTCATGGCAAAAGTTAATACATAAAGATATGAAAAGAAAATACAAAATGCAGTGATCTGAATCATATAAAAAAGTGGACCTAAAGTGGAAGTTAATTATAGGATGCTCATTCATTCATTATCACCACTCTTAATTTGACAGGCTACTTCTCAGGCCATCTGTTATTCATCAAATGTCCCCTTGAAACATTTTTTTTTTTCTTTAGTGGACAGGAGAAATTTTCTCCCGTCAGTTCCATCTGTTTGTGGCGGCATGTGCTACAGGAGCACCATAGATGCTACTATACGCAGAGAAGGTGTGAGCAGCATATAGAGACTCTCAAACTGACAGACACACCCCCTTTAAAAAGAGAGGGTCTTGTAGGCAAGTGAATTTTAAAGGCACTCTTATGACCAATGGCAAAAGTTCCAAACTCACACTCTTTTAACATCTTTATTCCAACAAATCTAACTTCTCTGCTCAACCCTTCAGTTCAACCATGCCGCAGAATGTTTTCATATTCCCTGATCTTTGGCTGACTGAATAATTTCATTTACTTGGACTAAGTGTTATGTTTGCTACATGCGATTCAGCTTTTACTCCAAGTTTTATTAAATGTACTACTAATAAACACTTCACGTGTGCAAAGTTGATAGACTGTCCTGTCCTGGTTGAACTAGTGACATATCGAATAATGTTATCTGCGAAACAGTCCTTATTTTCTTTCTCTGCATCATCCTTTATTGTTTCTTTCCATTTCTTCCTTATACAGTCATTCAATACACATTTATCATGCACTTACTGTATCTTGTATTCTCTTTTGAGCGCTGAGGGTTAAGAAATGAAGAAAAAAATAATGT
The DNA here is from genome assembly GCF_963930625.1 of Muntiacus reevesi. Lineage (NCBI taxonomy): Eukaryota > Metazoa > Chordata > Mammalia > Artiodactyla > Cervidae > Muntiacus > Muntiacus reevesi. The sequence continues at coordinate 28,097,638 of NC_089270.1, read as the reverse complement.
ATGTCCTCATAGAACCTGCACTGCAATTGAGGAGATATAAAAAAATATATATATAATTCCAGATCATGATAACAGCTATGAAAAAAATAAAGCAAGGAAGTCATTAAACAGTGACTTTAACTGGCTGGCTGATGTTTTGACTCTCCTAACAGGTGGAAAGTTTGAGCAAAATCCTGAGTAGAGTTAGGGATTGATAAGGTCACCAGCCTCAGAGGACTATCAACACCTGTAACAACTTAAGGAGTATTAAAAATCCCTCTTGAGAAACATAAACCAGAGAGATGATTTATTTTTGCTTCCTTTCTGTGTTGTTGGCTCTAAAAAGTCTAGTTATGGCCCATGGCTTTTGGAACAATGAGTAGTCATTAAGACTGAGGGCAGTCAAATCCCAAGCACACCAAACAAGAAAGAGTGCATTTTACACAAAAACAGTCGGTTTGAGGCTCTGAAATGCCCAAATTGTCGAAAAGCCAGACCCTTTCATGTTTTTGTCAGGTTATCTATGCTCGAATATTTACAAGTAGCATCATATATTGTGATCATTTGAACGAAAGCATCCTATCGACACAGAGTAAGACAAAAGCCATCACAAAGAGCAGGGTTAATTATTTTAACAAAGTCTCCAGTCACAGGTTCTCAGATCTCTAACTACAAGAGTATCCATTCTCCATCGCCTCTGTCCAAAAATAGTGATGGGATTTAGGTGACTTTTTTTCTTACTTTCTTTTTCAGTGTTTTAAAATCTATTTTGGATAGTAAAACAGACAGACAGACAACAACAAAAAATAAATGAAGTATTTGATGGGTTTTTGTTTTTTGTTTTTTTTTTTTTTAAGAAAAATTTCCTCTTCCACATCTCTGAATCTATGATTTTTCCAACTTGGCCAGTTACAGGTGGCTAGCAGCAAAGAACTCTACCCTGCCATTACCCAAATAGAAGCCTCACTGAAAAGGATCAAGAGTTCTGTGTTTCATCAATTTAAAATCCCAGCATTAGCACCAGCCAAGCAGACACCGCCAGGCTGCCAAGACAAATAAATGGGGCTTGGCAGAAGGGGGGCCATTTTTTGGAGACAACCCTCCAGTCTAAACTTCTTAAGGAGTCAGTATAAACGTGCTTTTATTGAAAAGGTACTGCTCCATCGAAAAAGCACAGATTCAGTTCAAACACTGCTACCTTTCACTGGCTATGTTGGCTTAAGGTGTGTGCAGGCCAGTGACTCTGCAAAACCTGCGTCACAGCTACCTGCTGCTCACTTTTTTAATCCCCTAACCAAAACTTTTGGAGCCACACGAAACACTGGCCGTTTTATCAGAAAGAAAATAAGAGTAAAGAGGGATGCTGGGCCGCAGAGCCTCCACCCCGACCTCATCCAAACAGGGAGTTAACAGTCGGTGAATAAATGATTACAGGTCCCCTCTGTTTCTCCAGGCTGGTGGACAGAATTTAAATTTAGTATAGGATAGCACTCCTTCATTGCTCTACTACAATTTGTCAGTAACCAAATATTTCTTAAAACTTAAGCTTCCTAGAGATGGTGGGGATGGGGTCGAGGGGTAGTTCAGTTCTGAAACCTAAAAACACTGGAAACATTTTACAGGAAATTCTAAATTTTTTCATGTAAATTTAAAAAAATTACCATTGATCAACATTTATTGAACCTTTTCATCTGCTCTGGATAACGTACAGGGGTTACAATAGGGAATACAGTACTCAGTCTCTTTGAGGAAGCAGCAATCTAATCCAGTCAAATACTTTGGGCAACAACTAAAAATAAAGTTACAACATTCTGACAGTCTGAGAGACTTGGGTTCCTAAGAATTTGCAAACAGAATCTCTGTAAAGTAATGTACCAGAATTTCATGAGCCAGTTTGAAAGGTAGTCTCATTACTGAATGTTCCAACTGCATGACCTTCATCCTTCTTAGAAGTTCTAGCATTTATTTAAACTGTGTGTCACTAAAAGAGGATTCTAGTACTCCCAGTAGCAGTCAGCCACCTTCACAGAAGGGGCAGAAGTATTTCATTCATTTATCCTGTAAGTATTGGGCTTTTAAGAGAATCAAAGCCTTCCATTCCAGTTGTTGGGAATAAGACAGCAGATAAAACAGGAACAGCCTCCACCCTAATGAAATTTACATCCCAGCTTGAGAGAGAGAATAATAGTAAGTAGATAAACAAGCATGATTGCTTAGTCAGTGATCATCACAATGATCACAGTTAGCAGACTCATGGGAAGAGCTGGGTAGAAGAACTGTTGGGAGGGCTGTTTCCATCGAGGGTGGTCTAAAGAGGCTATTTTGCAGAAGCAATACTTGAGCAAAGATCTGAACGGTCAAAGGGAGCCAGCCAGGTAGAAGGAGTGGCTGGTGGAGTGAGCAGCGAGAGGAAGAAATGAGCTTAGCAAGTTCCAGGAAGAACAAGAAGGAAAGAGTGGCTGGAATGTCATCAATCAGGGAGGAAAGGCAGGACTAGGGGTTGGTTTCAGCCAAGGTCCAGACCACAGAGAGCCTTGGAGAGCATGGGAAGGAGGCTGGCTTTTATTCTGACAGTAATGGGAGGCTACTGGAGTGGGAGAGTTAAATGGGGTCTGGGGAGTGGGGAGATGATCTGATTTGCTTGTTTTTAAAAGCCAGTCTGGCTGCATTCACTCATCCAAATATTTGTTGGGCATTTACTATATTCTAGATCTTAGGGATTCAGGGGTGAACAACAACAACAACAACAAAACTCTCTACCGTCATGAAGTTTGGGCATGCGCGGAGATTTGAGGGGCAATTAACATGAAGCAAATTAACAAGATTGGTACATCCAGTGATGAAACCTTTGATGCAGAAAAAGACAGTGAAGAAGCAGAATATGATAATGGAAGGTGCTATTTCAGACAGGGTGGTTGGGGAAAGTCTCTCTGATAAGAGTAACAGAGATCAACGGGGGAAGTGTTTCAGGCAGGCAGTCAGTGAAATGGTCCAGAAAGAGAGCATACTTGGCATTGGTTGGCAGTGTGGCCTGGGGGAGGCGACAGAAGAAACAATTAGAGAGGAAGCCTGTGGCAGAGTCATGGCTGCCCTGTGAACAGAGGTACTTTGGATTATATTTTGATTGACAAGGAGGATGGTTCTGAGCAGAGGGTTGACAACCTGATCTACATTTTGACATGACCGGTCTCGCTGTTGGGTGGATAAAAGATGGCAAAAGAACGAGGATAGATGCAGGGAATTCTGTTCGAGCATCGGAAACCACCTTACCATCACCTCTTCTCCATCTACATGCTCTTCCTGTATACCCAGTCTTCCCATATACCCAGTCTTCCCGTGTACCCAAACGGAACATTTTCCTGTGTACCATCACTTCAGTTATAGTTGTCTGTGATGATTCCCAAAGTAACTGAGTGGGAAAAGTTTGAATTCTAGGGTCAGACAGACCTAGATTCAATTTCACAGTCCAGCACTTCCAGTTTTGTGATCTGAGGTCAACTATGTGACCTCCCTGAAATGGTTTTATCATCCATCTATTACAGATTCTAATACCTCCAGGGGATACTGAGAGAATCAAATACATTACAAATAGTACTGTATCCCCATACATTAAAAGTATTCAAAGATAATGTCAGAGCTGTGTTTTCTTTTCTTTCCATCTTCATCCCCAGCTCAAGGTCCCTCACAAAAGTTTGCTCCTCCCCTCTTTTCCATACAGCCAGCCTCCTTCAGCCTTTTCAGGGCCGACTTCCAATCGCTGGGTGAGCAGATCCAAACTCCTACAAACCCTTCCATGTCACTCCCTCCTGTTAATCCTATGCCTACTTTCCCCTGGATTCTGCTGACCATCATCTCAAGTGTTACTATGGCAGCCTTGTCTCAGACCAGTTCTCACTGAATCTATCTCTGCCTTCTCCCGAAGACTGTGCTAGTGACTCTCCTAAAACTCAGGATCGTATCATTCCTTACAAAAAAGCAATGAATGGTTTCCTATGATTGAAGTAAGTTCCAAACGTACTCATATATACTTAGCACACACTACTGTGAGACCCACTGCAGATCCAACTGACTCTTCTGTGTTATCTTATCTTTATATTCTTACATTTGAAAAGAGTCATGCTATCCTCTGGTGGCTCACGTGGTCAAGAATCTGACTTCAGTGAAGGAGACCTGTGTCTGATCCCTGAGTCAGGAAGATTCCCCTGGACAAGGAAATGACTACCCATACCACTATTCTCGCCTGGAGAATTCCATGGCAGAGGAGTTTGGCGGGCTACAGTCCATGGGGTTGCAAAGAATTGGACACGATTAGGTGACTAACATTAAGGTCCTCTTACATCAGATTTGTTCCATGTTATTTCCTCTGCTCAAAAATTTCCCTTCCTTCTAGCTCTCTGCAGCATCTTTATGGCATGTGTCCCAGATGAAGTTGGTATCTCTTTTGGTGATACCATAGTAGCAAGTTTGGATCACATTTTTACTACCCTCACCACATCTCATTATAATTGTTTGCTTACTATTAGAGTGCTTACTGGACTGTCATCTTTGAAGAAATAACTAGTGATTCATCTTTCTATCCTCAGAAGCTACCACTCCACAGCAATTTTACAATCCAATTACATCCCAACATTCAGGAATTTGTGGCTATTCCAACATTCTACGTGTCTTAAATTACCAAAACAAATAAGATTACAATCTCTGGCCCATTTTGCTCCAACAGCCATATTTCAAAATCAGAATCATGTAAAGATTCATTATTTCAGTATTCCTTCAGAGATTTTCAGAGTTTAGAAAAAATCTCAATATGTAGAGCTCAAGAAAAGTCTTCACTGTAGCTAAAAGTAGTTGAATGATAAACTATTTCAGATCATCTAATTTACAAACTTTAATAGCAAGAAGCAAAGTGGAATAGCCTCTTGAAGAGAGTGAAAGAGGAGAGTGAAAAATCTGGCTTAAAACTCAATATCCAAAAAACTAAGATCATGGCATCCAGTTCCATCACTTCATGCCAAATAGATGGGGAAAAAGTGGGAACAGTGGTAGATTTTATTTTCTTGGGCTCCAAAATTACTGCAGATGGTGACTGCAGCCATGAAATTAAAAGACACTTGCTCCTTGGAAGAAAAGTTATGACCAACCTAGAGAGCATATTAAAAAGCAGACACATCACTTTGCTGACAAATGTCTGTATAGTCAAAGCTGTGTTTTTCCAATAGTCATGTATGGATGTGAGAGCTGGACCATAAAGAAGGCTGAGCACTGAAGAACTGATGCTTTCAAATTGTGATGCTACAAAAGACTCTTGAGAATCCCTTGGACTAGGAGATCAAACCAATCAATTCTAAAGGAAATCAACCCAGAATACTCATTGGAAGGACTGATGTTGAAGCTGAAACTTCAATATCTTGGCCACCTGATGCGAAGAGTCAACTCATTGGGAAAAAAACTCCGAAGCTGGGAAAGATTGAAGGCTGGAGAAGGGGGTGACAGAGGATGAGATGGCTAGATGGCATCACCGACTCAATGGACATGAGTTTGAGCAAACTCCTGGAAATAGAAGGACTGGAAAGCCTAGCGTGCTGCAGTTCCTGGGGTTGCAAAGAGTCAGATATGACATAGCGACTGAACGACAAAAACAACTCAATGAAAACATACACACAGTACACAGATAAGAATCTGGTTGGCAAAGTTTCACAATTAAAATGGTTATGATGCTCACGAAAATTCTAAGTTTCTCACAGTAATCATCATCCAAAGCTTACAGGAGTTTTAACAAACAATAAATCAGAACAACAGTCAAAATTTATTTTCAAATATGAATATTTAATAGCAAATATTATGCAATTATTTCACAGTTCACAGTTTTCATTTTTTTTTAAAAAAAAAGCACTTCATAATTTTACCATAAATTACCCATATGCCAATTATATAAGTGAGGAGCTAGATATACCACATATTTTAAGGAACTCTCTGTATCTGTGCTATGCTTAGTCACTTAGTCATGTCCAACTCTTTGCAACCCCATGGACTGTAGTCACCAGGCTCCTCTGTCCATGGGGATTCTCCAAGCAAGACTACTGGAGTGAGTTCCATGCCCTCCTCCAGGGGATCTTCCCAACCCAGGTATTGAACCCAGATCTCCTGCATTGCAGGTGGATTCCTAATGCTTAATAAAAGCACTATCCAAATGCAAAAAGGCACCTAATACTTTCCTTTAAGGCTTAAATAATGACTTAGAAAGTCATATCACTTCTTTCAGATACCACTGCATTAAATAGATCATAAGAAAACTAAACTAATATTAAAATTTTCAGGTATTCAAACATATTTGAGACCAGAATTTGAATCTTCCTGACTTGGATTACTGCTAATTTTGCCAATCTCCATCACTTGATCCCTCCCTTCAACTGCCAGTCACACTTGTTAATTAACTATACCTCATTTATTTTTTCCACTTGAGGGGCAATGGAGGAGTCGTCTCCTAGGTTTCAATAAGAAAATAGCACAGCATCTTTCTTGGACTTCCCTGGTGGCTCAGCTGATAAAGAATTCGCCTACAGTGGCAGGAGACCCAGGTTCGATTCCTGGGTCTGGAAGATCCCCTGGAAAAGGCATGTCAACCCACTCCACTATTTTTGCCTGGAAAATCCCATGGACAGAGGAGGCTGGCAAGCTACATACCATGGGGTTGCAAACAGTCAGACACGACTGAGCAATTAAGCACACACACAGAATGTTTCCTACCAGGAACAGTAATCAGATAATTGTTCAGACTTTTCCATATGCAATATCCTACAGTACATACGTATAATTATAAATCATTCAATAATCATTTAATTTAAACCCTACTCATCAGTTACTACCTACAGAACAAGTTAGCACTCTTGCCCCCCCTTGTGGATGAATGAATACAAAATTGTGTTTGTTTTTCCCCCGTTAATCCTGAAGTGTATGCACGTACGGTCATTTATTGGTACCTGAGGGGGATTGACTGTAGGTCCCCTGAGTGCATATCAAAATCTGTGGATGCTCAAGTCCCTTATATAAAATGTAATCTGCATATAACCCACACACATCCTCCCATACAGAGATGAATAGTTGTCTCTAGATTATTCACAATACCCTGCTGAGCCATATGGGGTGGCTCAGTGGTAAAAGAATCCACCTGCCAATGCAGGAGACAAGAGATGCAAGTCTGATCCCTTGGTCAGGAAGACCCCCTGGAGGAGGCAATGGAAGCCCATTCCAGTATTCTTGTCTGGGAAACCCCATGGACAGAGGAGCTCAGCAGACTACTGTCCATGGTGTCAGAGTCGGACACAACTGAATATGCATGCACTTATAATACCTTTGTTGTTCACTCCTGTCCAACTCTTTGCTACCCGGGACAGCAGCACCCCAAGCTTCCCTGTCCTTCACTAGCTCCAGAAGTTTTCTCAAACTCATGTCTACTGAGTCAGTGATGCAACCCAACCATTTCATTCTCTGTCGCCCCCTTCACCTCTGACTCTCAATCTTTCCCAGCATCTCATTTTTTTCCAATGAGTTGGCTCTTTGCATCAGGTGGCCAAAGTATTGGAGCTTCAACTTCAGCATCAGTCCTTCCAATGAATATTCAGGGTTCATTTCCTTTAGGATTGACTGGTTTCATTTCCTTGCAGTCCAAGGGACTCTCCAGAGTCTTCTCCAGCACCACAGTTCAAAAGCATCAATTCTTCAGTGTATAGCACCTACTATAATGCAAATGCTATGTGCGTGCCTGCATATATGGGTGTTAAAGTCTCTTCAGTCGTGTGTGACTCTTCGCAATCCCATGGGCTATAGCCCTCCAGGCTCCTCTGTCCATGAGATTTCTCCAGGCAAGAATACTGGAGTGGGTTACTATGCCCTCCTCCAGGGGATCTGCCCAACCCAGGGATCCAACCCGCTTCTCTTACATCTCCTGCATTGGCAGGTGTGTTCTTTACCATTGGCACTAAATAGGAATTCCCATAAATGCTATGTAAACAGTTGTAAATACAATATAAATGCTCCATCAATAATTGTCAGCACATGGCAAATTCAAATTTTGCTTTTGGGAAGTTCCCAGAAATATTTTTTAGAATATTTTCTATCTATAGTTGGTTGTGCCTGCAGTTGCAGAACATGTGGATATAGAGGGCTCACTATATATTCAGGAACACGCTTAGAAGACAGATAAGAGTAACCGTTAACCAGTTAACAGGGCAGTCCAAGAGACTCACGCAGACTGATGGGAAAGAACCATATTACAGTGAAGAGAGAGGGTTCGAATTCCAGCTCCAAGCCACAGGAGCAATGTCATCTCAGGCTAGCTGTTTAACATCTGAAGCTCCATGTCATCAACTCTAAAATGAGTCTGATAATAGTGACTTCACAGATTTGTTGAGAGGGAACAGAAAGTGCCTTGCACCGTACGTGGCACATATAGGACACTAATAAAATCAGCTTCGCTTCCTCCTCACTGCTTTCTCACTCCTCACATCTCAATGGTTGGCATACACGAGCTTCTCAGGCCTGCTCCTTCCAATAGTCTGAATGGGCCATATTTTTTGAGATAGCTTTTCTTGTTGTTGTTTAGTCGGTAAGTCAGGTCAGTCTTCTGTGACCCCGTGGACTGGAGCCCACCAGGCTCCTCTGTCCATGGGATTCTCCAGACAAGAATTCTGGAGTGGGTTGCCATTTCCTCTCCAGGGGATCTTCCCGATTCAGGGATCGAACCTGTGTCTCCTGTGTCTCCTACATGGCAGGCGAATTCTTTACCACTGAGCCTCTGGGAAATACTTAAAATCTGTGTACAAGATGAGAAGAGTGGATTGGTTTCCACTCACCCTCAGTATCACTTTAGTCCAGGCAGACACTGGCTGTCCTGTTGGTTTCACTCTGACTCAGGATCCCACCCCTTTCAGGATATCATCTGGCCACAGACAAAATGGCTTAGCTATACTGACTGAATTTCTCCACCTCTCAGGCCGATGCTCTGACTGCCACCTACTCCTCAAGGCTACATGCTGCTGCTGCTAAGTCGCTTCAGTCGTGTCCGACTCTGTGTGACCCCCATAGACGGCAGCCCACCAGGCTCCGCCATCCCTGGGATTCTCCAGGCAAGAACACTGGAGTGGGTTGCCATTTCCTTCTCCAGTGCATGAAAGTGAAAAGTGAAAGTGAAGTCGCTCAGTCATGTCTGACTCTTCTTGAATCCCATGGACTGCAGCCTACCAGGCTCCTCCATCCATGGGATTTTCCAGGCAAGAGTACTGGGGTGGGGTGCCATTGCCTTCTCCCCAAGGCTACATGAGGACTACCAATACTATTTTTTAGAAATTCCTTCCAATTTCAAAGCAACAAATGAAAAAAATATATGTATCAGTAAGCATTTTTTAAACAACATATGTTTTATTCTATACATTGACTTAGAGCAGTGGTTCTCGAAGTTTGTTCTGTGCACCCCTGGGGGTCCTGAGACCCAGGCTCTTAAAGGAGTTTTGCAAGGTCAAAGCTATTCTCATCTTAGTATGCGGTTGTTCTTGCCTTTTCACGGTGTTGATCTTTGCGCTGTGAGGCACAATTGTGAGTGAAGCTTCTGGCCCCTTAGTGTAACTCGAGGCATTGGGACCAAGCTGTCTTAGAAATCATGATATTCTCTACTGCAGTACACTTACAATAAAATAATCACAATAATTTTTAAAAGCCAGTTGAACTTAACAATGTCCTGTAAAGCCGTAACATTTTCATTAAATCTTGAGTCTTAAGTACCAAATTTTAAATATTCTGTGACATAGCGGAAGTACCCAACCAGAATCACACTTCTACTGCATACCAGAATATACGGGAGATCTCAAGAAAGATCAGTTATGCAATTGTTTAAGGTGTGTGACTTGAACTAGCCACTTTTTTTCATGGTACATCATTTCATGAAGTAACAGCCTACATAAATTATGGTTATTCTGACTTGGGTATTTGGCAAACATCTTGAAAATAAATAAAGTGAGCCTACCTCTTCAAGGAAAACAACTGACAGGATTTGTTGCCAATGATAAAATTCAAGCTTTTAAGTGAAAATTAGAATTTTGGAGTACTTGTATCTTCCACTGTAAGCCTGACAGCTCCCAACACTAAAATTACTTCTGATTCTGTGAATTTATTAACAAAGGTTGATATAGCAATATTTCATAACTCAGTGAATCAATATTTTCCAAATGACCAATGCATGAAATTACAAAATCATACATGGCTAAATGATCTACTAAAAGTACACCAAAATGGATTTTGGTGTAACAGAGTACAAAAATACTTGATATGATTTCAGATTCCACATTGCAGCTAACCTTTAAAATGTTACCATTTGTTCAGTTTTAGGATAGGATAAAAGAATAGCCTCAATTATCTGAAAAGGCTATTAAAATACTTTCCTTTCTAACTGCATATGTTCATAAAACCAAGTTTTCTTCATATACTTCAACCAAAATCAACACACTAAAATATAAAAGCAGATATGAAAACCCAGCAATCTTCTATTAAGTCAGATATTAAAGAGATTAAAAATCAAGATCTTTAATTGGCGAAGATTAAAAATCAATGCCGTCCTTCTAATATTTTTGATAGCTATTTTTTTGTAAAGAGCTTTTCATGCTAACAATGTATAATGAGCTTTTTGTTGTTATTTTAAATAAACTGATAAATCAACATTTTAACACTGTCTCAGTTTTAATTTGATGTGGTAAACATAGACGGAAATAATCGGTATTAACAAAATCTCACTGAGGTTGTCAATAATTTTTCAGAGTATAAAAGTTCCAAGGTCAAAAAGTTTGAGAACAGCTGTCTTAGAGAAATCAACATCCCTCAGTGAAAAAGGCTATCAGTAGAGATCACTTCTCCCTCCGTTTGAAGCTGGAATGTCAAAAATTATGCAACATAAAGCAGATACTTCAAATTCCTAAGATAAACACAAAGAAGAACTAGAAATGAGAATTGAGTTTCTGAAAGTGATATTATTTCACATCTGGAAATCCTGGTCCAGGAAAAAATGAGATGGGACTTGACAATATAAATGACAAATAGAAAAAGTAATAATGTTTTTATACATAGTCTGATATTCATACATTCTCAATTCCACTGTATCTCTTGTTTTTGCCAAGGCCAAAATCATGCCCCATAGGAGAAGAGAAGCCTATAAAAAAAGAACTACATACTGATCATTTTTCTCCTGAAAATAAAATGCTATCCTCTGTTATGACAGAATACATGCCAAATACAGAAAGATCCCCGGTGAAATATCTTTTAACAGCATGCAAAGCAATTCACTGTAGGTTTATACAGTATATTAAGGACACAAAAACAGTGCTTTTGAACATAAAAGTTACTCATAAGCTTTCGCCTTCATGAAGAATCTAACAATGTCATCTTGTCCATTCCCCAAAGTTTATTTGAAAAGAAGGCATAAAAATGGGATTTCACTCAAAGGAAGCATTGCTTCTTTCACTTTGCAGTTCTAGTGAATCCCCAATATATATAACAGAAAAATCAGAGGTGTGTATCAGGTAGTCTCGTGGTGCTATTACTGGATATGCCAAATAAAAGACAGTCAAAATGAAGGGTAAAATGATTCTTCTTTTTTTATAAATAGCTCATGCTGACAGCTGTGGAATGACTTAAGTGTCCCAGGAAACTTTGGCTAATGATTTGTTTAATGTTGAGACACTGGTTAATCTGAGTTGCCTCAAACTTGAGTTGCCATAAACATGAATGAGGGAGAAATTAATCTCAATTAACAAAAAGTGTAACAAACAAAATCAGAAACTTGCAACAAAGAAATGTGCAATAAAACTGACAAGACTCTAGCAAGACTGACAACAAATAAAAGAGAAGACCACTTGCTGAGATCAGGAACGAAACAGGAGATTTGTTCAAGACCCTACAGACATCAAAAGGAAAGCAAGGGAATACAATGAACTCCACAAAAATGAATTTGACAACTTACACAAAATAAACTACATTTAAAAAAAAATGCGGTACCTTGTTTCTGAACTTCAAAAAAAGAATAAAATGTCTACTAACAAAAACAATGATAACTAACGTATGAAGAACCTTGCTTATCTGCATGCTTACCGTAAGCTACAGATCTCCAAGATCTTGTTTAAATCACAGGTGGTAGACTCCCACATCCAGGAAAATAGGATAGACCTACTCCTACTCCATCGAGGATTTCTATCCAATAAGTGCAGCTGAATATGCTGGACATTATATATGCATTATACACACACACATATACACACACAAAAACATATGGCTCTAAAGATGCGGAGAAGAGAGAGTGGTTAGAGACCCCAGGATCTGCTGTGAGATGCTGGCGTTTCTTCTTGCCTCGTGTTCTCCAGACTTGGAGAGAAAAAAGCTGGCAAGTCAGAAATAACAACAGGCTCAGACAAAAAACAAAAGCTCCAACAAAAGACTGCTCTCTTTAGCCAAAGGACCAGGAAGGGGCCAGCCTCTGAAGATAGAAAATCTTAGACAATAACAGCTCTACTCCAGCCAAATACCACAGAAAAAAAACTACGGTTCAATCCACACCCACACCAGCATCAGCCAAGCGAAGAGCCTAGACTTCCACTCCCTCACTGTTGTAACGAGTCAGCCCGACACTCCGGCTGATGTGTGACCGAAAGCTAAGTGGGAACCTGGAAATTCTATCCCCACCCATCGGTAACCAGCCTTTCCACAGTCTTCTGTATTCCCAGTGAAGATTTCCATGGGAAGCCAACAGTCCCACCACTGCCCGGGAGTAAAGAAGCATCCCTCCCTCTGCACATGATCAGACCATGTGCTGATTACAAGCAATCTACAAACTCACTTCAAATATAACAATATAAACAAGATGAAAGTAAAACAACGAAAAGATATGCCATCTAAACATCAATCAAAGGAAAGCACAAGTGGCCACAATAACATCAGATAAAATAGACTTCAGAACAAAGAAAAGTACCCAACATAGAAAGAGATACTATGTAATGATAAAGTCATCAATCCACCAAGAAGATACAGCAATCTTAGGTGTACAGACCAAGTAACAGAGCTAAAAACTATGTTACACAAAAAAACTGACGGAATTGAAAGGAGAAATAGACAAATCAACAATTATACTTGATGTCTTCCATATGCCTTATTCAAGAATTGATAGAATCGCTAGACAGAAATTAGCAAAGATATGGAAGACCTCAACAACACCATCAACCAACAAGATCTAATCAGTATTTATACAACATTCCACCCAAGAACAGAAAAATACACATATTTACAAGAGCCCACAAAAAAAACCCAGACCATATTGTTGGCCATAAAAAATCCCCCCAAACTTAATATAACTGACAACAGACAGAGTGTGTTCTCTGACTATAGGAGAGTCAAACTAAAAATAATAGGAGTATCCTCTAAACACTCAGAAATTAAACAACCACTTTAAATAATGGAATTTTTAAATAAAGGAATTTTCAAGAAAAAAAAAATTTTAATTTAATGAATATACAGCACATCAGTATTTGGTGGACTCACCCAAAGCAGTATAGAGTAGGAAATTCACAATATGAAATGAATACATTAGAAAAAGGAAAAGTCTCAAATCAGTAATTTAAGTTTCCAATTGAAGAAACTGGGAGGAGGAATAGCAAAATAAAGGCAAAACATGTAGGAAAAAAATAATAATAATGAGTAGAAATTAATGAATAGAAAAGAGAAAAATAATAGAGGAAATCAATGAAACAAATGAAACAAAGAGCTGGCCACTTGAAAACTTTAATAAAATTGACAAATATCTAGCAAAGACTGACAACAAATAAAAGAGAGACAACTTACTGATATCAAGAATGAAACAAGAGATCTGTTCAAGATCCCACAGACATCAAAAGGAGAATAAGGGAATACAATGAACTAAAAAACAACACCATGTACAGTCTTTCAGGGGGAAGAAGATGAAGTCATAGGTATAAATCTAAGGAAACATGTGCAGGACTTCTATGCTGAAGGCTACATAATGCAGATGAGAGAATCAGTGAAGATCTAATATGTGATCATGAACTGAAGATTCAACATGGCAAAGACATCAATCCTCCCAAATTTCTATATAAGTTTAATACAATCCCTACCAAAATTCAAGAAAGATTTTTACAGATGCAGAAAGGATTACTCAGAAATGTATACAGAAAGGAAAAGGAGCTAGGACAGCTGAAGCAATTTCAAAAAGAATAATGTGGAAGTAATCCGTCTAATTGGACTGCAAGGAGATCCAACCAGCCCATCCTAAAGGAGATCAGTCCTGGGTGTTCATTGGAAGGACCGATGCTGAAGCTGAAACTCCAATACTTTGGCCACCTGATACAAAGAGCTGACTCATTGGAAAAGACCCTGATGCTGGGAAAGATTGAGGGCAGGAGGAGAAGGGGACAACAGAGGACAAGATGGCTGGATGGCACCACCGACTCGATGGGCATGAGTTTGAGTAAACTCTGGGAGTTGGTGATGGACAGGGAGGCCTGGCGTGCTGCGATTCATGGGGTCGCAAAGAGTCAGACATGACTGAGCGACTGAACTGAACGGAACTGAATCTGTTTAAAAGACAATTACAATAGAATGGGAAAGACTAGAGACCTCTTCAAGTAAATTAGAGATACCAAGGGAATATTTCATGCAAAGATGGGCACAATAAAGGACAGAAACAGCATGGACCTAACAGACGCAGAAGATATTTAGAAGAGATGGCAATACACAGAAGAACTATACAAAAAAGATCTTCATGACCCAGATAACCACAATGATGTGATCATGAACATAGAGCCAGACAGCCTGGAGTGAAGTCAAGTGGGCCTTAGGAAGCATCACTAGGAACAAAGCTAGTAAAAGTGATGGAATTCCAGCTGAGCTATTTCAAGTTCTAAAAGGCGACGCTGTAAAAGTGCTGTACTCAATATGCCAGAAAATTTGGAAAACTCAGCACTGGCCACAGGACTGAGAAAAGTTTTCATGCCAATCCCAAAGAATATTTAAACTACCACACAATTGCACTCATTTCACACGCTAGCAAAGCAACGCACAAAATCCTCCAACCTAGGCTTCAACAGTATATGAACGGAGAGCGTCCAGATGTACAAGCTAGATTTAGAAAAAGCAGAGGAACCAGAGATCAAATTGCCAACACCCACAGGATCACAGAGAAAACAAGAGAATTCCAGAAAAACATCTACCTCTGCTTTATTGACTATGCTAAAGGGCTTTGACTGTGTGGATCACAATAAACTGTGGAATATTCTTAAAGAGATGGGAATACCAGACAACCTTACCTGCCTCCTGAGAAACCTGTATGCAGGTCAAGAAGCAACAGTTAGAAGCAGACATGTAACAACAAATTGGTTCCAAATTGGGAAAGGAGTACGTCAAGGCTGTATATTGTCACCCTGCTTATTTAATTTATATGCAGAGTACATCATGTGAAATGCCGGGCTGGGTGAAAAAGCACAAGCTGGAATCAAGATTGCAGGGAGAAATATCAATAACCTTAAATGTGCAGGTAACACCACCCTTATGGCAGAAAGCAAAGAGGAAGTAAAGAGCCTCTTGATGAAAGTGAAAGACAAGAGTGAAAAAGCTGGCTTAAAGCTCAACATTCAAAAAACAAAGATCATGGCATCCAGTCCAATCACTTCTTGAAAAAGAGATGAGGAAATAATGGAAACAGTGACAGGCTTTATTTTCTTCAGCTCCAAAATCACTGCAGATGGTGACTGCTGCCCTGAAATTAAAAGACACTTGCTCCTTGGAAGAAAAGCTATGACAAACCTAGACAGCATATAAAAAGCAGAGACATTACTTTGTAGACAAAGGTCCATCTAGTCAAAGCTATGGTTTTTCCAGTAGTCATGTATGGATGTGAGAGTTGAACCATAAAGAAAGCTGAGTCCTGAAGAATTAATGCTTTTGAATTGTGGTGTTGGAGAAGACTCTTGAGAGTCCCTTGGACTGCAAGGAGATCAAACCAGTCAATCCTAAAGAAAATCAGTCCTGAATATTCATTGGAAGGACTGATGCTGAAGCTGAAGCACCAATACTTTGGCCACCTGATGCGAGGAACCGACTCATTGGAAAAGACCCTGATGTTGGGAAAGATTGAGGGCGGGAAGAGAATGGGACAACAGAGGATGAGATGATTGGATGGCATCACTGACTCAATGGACATGAGTCTGTGCAACCTTCGCAAGTTGGTGATGATGGGCAGGGAAGCCTGGCATGCTGCAGTCCATGGGGTCACAAAGAGTCAGACACCACTGAGCAACTGCACTTAACGAATCTGTCTAAATACATGCATGGATGCATACTCAGTCATGTCTGACTCTTGGTGACCCCGTGTCAAGCTACTCTCCACAGTATTTTCCCTTGAGTGGGTTGCTATTTCCTCCTCCAGGGGATCTTCTCTAACCAGGGATCGAACTTAACATCTCCTGCATCTCTTGCATTGGCAGCACATTCTTTACCGCTGACACACCTGAGAAGCCCAATCTGTTCCAACAGATTAGACTAAATATACAGACTAAAGCTCCAAAATTTCTTGGAATTAAGCATTTTGAGTTTGTCAAAGATTTCTTAAAATGGGACACAAAGATCATGAACATAAAAGAAAACATCAAAAAATCAGACTACAGTGTTTTTTTAACTGTACTCTTAAAAAAAAAAAAAAGCTATGGAAATGAAAAGGCTAGCCACAGACAGAAAAAAATACAATATCATTGTCCAGAATAGTAAAAGAATTCCTAGCCTCTAGAACACAATTTATTTTTTTAAATCAGCAAAAAAAAAAACTGCACATCTCAAAGGGAAGATATATGAATGACAAATATACACACAGGAAAAAATACTCAACACCAACAATAATTACAGCAATGAAAATAATCAAAATCTTTATGAGATATCTTTACACACATAAGAACAACTAAAATTAAAAAGACTGACATTACCTAATGTTGGCAAGGATTCAGGGGAACTGGAACTCTCTTACTTTGCTATAAGCAATGAAAAGTGGTGAGGCCCAGTTCATAAAATAGTCTGGCAGTTTGTTATAAAGTTAAAAATACACTTATTATATGTATTTATATTATATTATATTATATTATATATCATATTATATGATCTGACAAATCTACTCCTAAATATTTACTTAAATGAATTGAACACTTATCCATGCAGAGACTTCTACTCTAATGCTCATATCAGCTTTATTTGGAATAACCAAAAAAAATAGAAAAAATCCAAAGGTCTTTTTTGACTGGTGAATGGATAAGCCAATTTTGATGTATCCATACAGTGGCATAGTAAGTATTCTGCAATAAAATTGCACAAATTATAGATTCAGTAATAACATGGCTGAATCTCAAAAGCATTAGAATTGAAAGAAGCCAAACACACACACACATATAATACCCACTATATGATCTCAGTTGTATAAAATTCTAGAAGAGGTAAAATTATAGTGAAAGGAAGCAGATCAGCAGTTGCTAGAAGCGTAGGAAGGGAACTGGCTGCAAAGGCACACGAGGGAGCTATTTAAATATCATGGTGTGGTGATGTCTCTATGCCTGGATACAATAGTCAGAACTTATCAAATATTTTGCCTCAAATTGTGGATTTCATTTATCTACATTATGCCTCAACAAATCTGAGTTTTTACATTTTATAGGTAAACTAAATCTTCTAGTCCTGGTTAAGCAGTATCAATGATTAATCTTATAATAAATCTTTTATTTCTGTTTCTGTTTCTGATAAACCCCTCCCTCGTTTATTTCTCCTCTTCCCAAAATAATAAGCCCAACCCCGCAACAATGAATTCCAAGAAACACCCTCTTCATTTGTCTCCAAGGTAGACATATAAATACATCTGGTCTATCCTGGTGTCAGATGGAGAATAATTGTTAACAGTGGTCCTCAGAAGAGTTTACACCACCCCTACTGTGCATTCTCCATGCAAAACAATATGGTGATTGGCATAAAGGGGTGGAGGGTAGGCAAGGAGTGCCCAAATTTCATTAAGATAGCATTTCCTATGCTATATTCCTATTCTAAAATAACCTTTGCTCCTTCTCCCTTCCCCACACATTTTACCCCAATTCCATTCTTCCTTAAACACATCAGAATTACTGTAATGTGTAAAAAAGGAAAGCAAAAGAATAATGAATCCTTAAAAACCTGAAAATAAATTATAGAACATGTTACACATAAGGGAACCATCCTAGTTTCTCTCACATGTGAAATTCTTCAAGGGATGTTTTGAAAGCTATCAGCCTCTTTTTTAAAAAAAATATTTACTTTTTCAATATTATTAATTAAACAAACATCTACCTTTAGCTTTTCAAATCTCAGAAACCTGACCCTCCATGTCTTAATAGAATATTCTTGAGTGAAGCAGGCTTAAAGCAGAAGAACAAAAGACCAAGAGACAGATGAGTGTATCTGAATCTCATCTAGGCACAGATGGAGTTATATCTGAATCACGGCATCTGCTCTACATTTCTACACGAGATCAGAGATGCAGTTCGGAAAATTCAATTCTCATGACTTCTATACTCACCTTAGGGCAGATGGGGTAAAGCTCCCAAACTACTCACAGCAAATTGGCTACGCCCACAAGTTTCCTATAGGGAAAACCAGCAATTTCCCCAGATGATAAAGGTAGGCATCATGGCAGGAAGTGGGCAAAGAGTGATGTAAGTTATTGCTGTTGTTATGATTATATCCGGGATTTAAGGTGGACACCTGAAAGATACTCAAGTAACAAAGCTGTCAAACAGTTAGTTCAGTCGCTCAGTCATGTCAAACTCTTTGCAACCCCATGGACTGCAAAGAAATAGAGGAAAACAATAGAATGGGAAAGACTAGAGATCTCTTCAAGAAAATTAGAGATACCAAGGGAACATTCCATGCAAAGATGGGTTCGATAAAGGACAGAAATGGTATGGACCTAACAGAAGCAGAAGATACTAAGAAGAGGTGGCAAGAATACACAGAAGAACGGTACAAAAAAGATCTTCATCTTCACGACCCAGATAATCACAATGGTGTGATCACTCACACTCACCTAGAGCCAGATCCTGGAATGTGAAGTCAAGTGGGCCTTAGAAAGCATCACTATGAACAAAGCTAGTGGAGGTGATAGAATTCCAGTTGAGCTATTTCAAATCCTAAAAGATGATGTTGTGAAAGTGCTGCACTCAATATGCCAGCAAATTTGGAAAACTCAGCAGTGGCCACAGGACTGAAAAAGGTCAGTTTTCCTTCCAATCCCAAAGAAAGGCAATGCCAAAGAATGCTCAAACTACCTCACAATCGCACTCATCTCACAGGCTAGTAAAGTAATGCTCAGAATTCTCCAAGCCACGCTTCAACAATACATGAACCGTGAACTTCCAGATATTCAAGCTGGTTTTAGAAACGGCAGAAGAACCAGAGATCAAATTGCCAACATCCCATAGATCATCGAAAAAGCAAGAGAGTTTCAGAAAAACATCTATTTCTGCTTTATTGACTATGCCAAAGCCTCTGACTGTGTGGATCACAATAGACTGTGGAAAATTCTGAAAGAGATGGGAATACCAGACCACCTGACCTGCCTCTTGAGAAACCTGTATGCAGAGCAGGAAGCAACAGTTAGAACTGGACATGGAACAACAGACTGGTTCCAAATAGGAAAAGGAGTACGTCAAGGCCATATATTGTCACCTTGCTTATTTAACTTATATGCAGAGTACATTCTGAGAAATGCTGGGCTGGAAGAAGCACAAGCTGGAATCAAGATTACCAGGAGAAATATCAATAACCTCACATATGCAGATGACACCCCCCTTATAGCAGAAAGTGAAGAACTAAAGAGCCTCTTGATGAAAGTGAAAGAGGAGAGTGAAAAAGTTGGCTTAAAGCTTAGCATTCAGAAAACTTAAGATCATAGCATGTGGTCCCATCACTTCATGGCTTATAGATGGGGAAACAGTGGTTGACTTTGTTTTTCTGGGCTCCAAAATCACTGCAGATTGTGATTATAGCCATGAAATTAAAAGACGCTTACTCCTTGGAAGGAAAGTTATGACCAATCTAGACAGCATACCTAGTAAGCAGAGACATTACTTTGTCAACAAAGTCTGTCTAGTCAAGGCTATGGTTTTCCCAGTGGTCATGTATTGATGTAAGAGTTGGACTATAAAGAAAGCTGAGCGCCGAAGAATTGATGCTTTTGAACTGTGGTGTTGGAGAAGACTCTTGAGAGTCCCCGGAACTGGAAGGAGATCCAACCAGTCCATCCTAAAGGAGATCAGTCCTGGGTGTTCACTGGAAGGACTGATGTTGAAGTTAAAACTCCAATACTTGATGCCACCTGACGCAAAAGAGCTAACTCATTTGAAAAGACCCTGATGTTGGGAAAGATTGAGGGCAGGAGGAGAAGTGGACCACAGAGGATGAAATGGTTGGATGGCATCACCGACTCAATGGACATGAGTTTGGGTAGACTCCGGCAATTGATGATGGACAGGAAGGCCTGGCGTGCTGCAGTTCATGGGGTCGCAAAGAGTCAGACACAACCGAGCGACTGAACTGAACTGAACTGGACTTCAGTACGCCAGTCTTCCCTATCCATCACCAACTCTCAGAGCTTGCTCAAATTCATTACCATTGAGTTGGTGATGCCATTCAATCATCTCAATCTTCTTTTGTCCCCTTCTTCTGCTTTCAATCTTTCCTAACATCAGGGTCATTTTCAATGAGTCAGTTCTTCGCATGAGGTGGCCAAAGTACTGGAGCTTCAGCTTCAGCATCAGTCCTTCCAATGAATATTCACGACTGATTTCCTTTAGGATGGACTGGTTTGAACTTCTTGCAGTCCAATGGACTCTCAAGAGACTTCTCCAACACCATGGCTCAAAAGCATCAATACTTCAGCACTCTGCGTTTTTTATGGTTCACGTCTTACATTGATACATGACTAGTGGAAAAACCATAGCTTTGAGTAGATAGACTTTTGTCAGTAAAGTAACGTCTCTTTTTTAATATGCTCTCTAGGCTTGTCATAGCTTTTCTTCCAAGGAGCAAGTATTTTTTAATTTCACAACTTCAGTCACCATCTGCAGTGATTCTGGAGCCGAAGAAAATAAAGTCTGTCACTGTTTCCATTGCTTCCTTATCTACTTGCCATGAAGTAAGTGATGGGACTGCATGCCATGATCTTTGTTTTTTGAATGTTGAGTTTTAAGCCAGCTTTTTCACTCTCCTCTTTCACCTTCATCAAGAGGCTATTTAGTTCTTCTTTGCTTTCTGCCATAAGGGTGGTGTCATCTGCACATCTAAGGTTATTGGTATTTCTCCCGGCAATCTTAATTCCAGCTTGTGCTTCATCCAGTCCAGCATTTCACTTGATGTACTCTGCATATATTCTCTGTCAAACAGTAGCTACAGACTACTCTTGGGAATTGATTTCTAAAAGTACAAGTCCCACCAGTTCTCTTCAACTTGAAAAATGCTGGATTATTTGTCCTTCTTTTACCTAGTAACAGGCAACTCTGGCCTTAGAGTATAAAATGAAGCAGGGCAAAGGCTAACAGAGTTTTGCCAAGAGAACACATTGGTCATAGCAAACACCCTCTTCCAACAACACAAGAGAATGACTCTATTCATGGACATCACCAGATGGTCAATACAGAAATCAGATTGATTATATTCTTTACAGACTGATACATTCTTTACAGTTGAAGATGGAGAAGCTCTATAGAGTCAGCAAAAACAAGATGAAGAGCTGATTGTGGCTCAGATCACGAACTCCTTATTTCAAAATTCAGACTTAAATTGAAGAAAGTAGGGAAAACCACTAGGCCATTCAGGCACGACCTAAATCAGATTCCTTACAATTTTACAGTGGAAGTGACAAATAGATTCAAGGGATTAGATCTGATAGACAGAGTGCCCAAAGAACTATGGACAGAGGTTCACAACATTGTACAGGAGGTGGTGATCAAAACCATACCCAAGAAAAAGAAATCCAAAAAGGCAAAATGGTTGTCTGAGGAGGTCATACAAATAGCTGAAAAAAGAAGAGAAGCTAAGGGCAAAGGAGAAAAAGAAAGATATACCCATCTGAATACAGAGGTCCAAAGAATAGCAAAGATAAATAAGAAAGCTTTCCTAAGTGAACAATGCAAAGAAATAGAGGAAAACAATTGAATGGGAAAGACTAGAGAGCTCTACATGAACATTAGCGATATCAAGGGTACATTTCATGCAAAGATGGGCACAATAAAGGACAGAAATGGTATGGACCTAACTGAAGCAGAAAATATTAAGAAGAGGTGGTAAGAATACGCACAAGAACTAAACAAGATCTTATGACCCAGATAACCACAAAGGTGTGATTGGACATCCTGGAATTTAGACATCCTGGAGTGCAAAGTGAAGTGGGCCTTAGGAAGCATCATTACAAACAAAACTAGTGGATATGATTGAATTCCAGTTGAGCTATTTCAAATCCTAAAAAGATGACCCTGTTAAAGTGCTGCACTCAATAAGCCAACAAAACTGGAAAACTCAGCAGTGACCACAGGACTGGAAAAGGCCAGGTTTCACTCCAATCCCAAAGAAAGGCAATGCCAAAGAATGCTCACACTACCTCACAATTGCACTCATCTCACATGCTAGCAAAGTAACACTCAAAACTCTCCAAGTGAAAAGAAATTTGCTTTCTTCAATAGTATATGAACCGAGAACTTCCAGACGTTCAAAGATTGATTCAGAAACGGCAGGGGAACCAGACATCAAATTGCCAACATCCACTGGATCACAGAATGAGCAAGATAATTTCAGAAAAACATCTACTTATCTTCAATGACTATGCTAAAGCCTTTGACTGTGTGGATCACAACAAACTGTGGAAAATTCTTAAAGAGATAGGATTACCAGCCCACCTTACCTACCTCCTGAGAAACCTGTATGTAGGTCAAGAAGCAACACGTAGAACCAGAAGGAACAATGGACTGGTTCTAAATTGGCAAAGGAGTACATCAAGGCTGTATATTGCCACTGTACTTATATAACTTATTTGCAGAGTACATCATGTGAAATGACAGGTTGGATGGAGCACAGCTGGAATCAAGATTGAAGGGAGAAATATCAATAACCTCAGATATGCAGACAATACCACCCTTACAGCAGAAAGAGAAGAAGAACCTAAGAGCCTTTTGATGAAGGTGAAAGAGGAGAGTGAAAAAGCTGGCTTAAAACTCAACATTCAAAAAACACTGATCATGGTATCTGGCCCCATCACTCCATGGCTGATAGATAGGGAAACAATGAAAACAGTAACAGACTTTATTTTCTTCAGCTCCAAAATCACTGCAGATGGTGACTGAAGCCATGAAATTAAAGGACATTTGCTCCTTGGAAGAAAAGCTATGACAAACATCATATTAAAAAGCAGAGACATTACTTTGTCAACAAAGGTCCATCTAGTTAAAGTTATGGTTTTTCCAGTAGTCATGTATGGATGTGAGATTTGGATCATAAAGAAAGCTGAGTGCTGAAGAATTGATGTTTCTGAACTGTGGTGTTGGAGAAGACTCTTGAGAGTCCCTTGGACTGCAAGAAGATTGAACTAGTCAATCTTAAAGGAAATATTCATTAGAAGACCTGAATATTCATTAGAAGGCCTTGACGCTAAAGCTGAAGCTCCAATACTTTGGCCACCTGATGCAAAGAACTGACTCACTGGAAAAGACCCAGATGCTGGGAAAGATTGAAGGCAGGAGGAGAAGGGAACAACAGAGGACGAGATGGTTGGATGGCATCACTGACTCGATGGACATGAGTTTCAAGAAGTTCTGGGAGATGGTGAAGGACAGGGAAGCCT
Source organism: Muntiacus reevesi (assembly GCF_963930625.1). Lineage (NCBI taxonomy): Eukaryota > Metazoa > Chordata > Mammalia > Artiodactyla > Cervidae > Muntiacus > Muntiacus reevesi. The sequence goes on along the minus strand of NC_089270.1, from coordinate 28,073,721 downwards.
GGTGTGCCGCAGCCCATGGGGTCTCAAAGAGTTGGATATGACTGAGCAACTGAATATCAACAACATTACAATAAGAAAAAAAAAATGTGTCTGCATGGGACTGCATGGGATCTCAATAATTCTTGAATATAGTGTTTCAAATGTTAAGTTGGATGAAATAGGTGAAAAAGAGAAATGCAGCCTATTAAAATGATTATTTCTGTATTCACCAGGTTTTCATTAAGCCTTGAGCATATTGTTAAGATCTGTGGTTTAAAGAAATGCAATCTTTCAAAATTTCTCCACATGGTCCAATACATTTCTCTTGCATATTTTGTTTCCAACTCTATTACTCCATTTCTTGAACCTCTACAGACATGCTAATCACAGCCATTCATTCACAACAGGCTTAAGCTAAATTTTTTTATAGTTTGGGCCAAAGTTCAGTTATCAAGCAGTGATTTCAGATCTGGTATAAATTTTTTTTTAATTTAAACAGATCTTGAAAAATAGACAATAAATCAAACTTGCATGTTTTCTAACACAAAACATTAGTAAGTTTGCCTGGATCATCTTCAAATCTTAATTATTTGCATTCTGACTTAACAGGTTATTGACTTTTTAAAAGATCATTGAAAAAAATGTTCACAATAAAATCATTCAAAGAATATCTTTCTACCAGTTTTCTTCCCAACTTTCCATTTTTTGTTTCCTTAATTTCTAACCCCTAAACTTTCCTTTTCTCCTTAGAGATAAATTTACTGATCCTAACCATGTTTACATTTTTAATATCTTCTATATTTCTAACAAAATTAGCAACTATGTATCTAACTTCATGAAAGCACTTTGTGCAGTAGGGTTTACACATTATCTTAGTTTAAGCCAGACCAAAAAACCTCTACAGTAAATATTATTCCTACTTCCTAAGTGAGGAAACTATGACCTACAGAAATCAATTAAACTTGCTTAATGTAACAAGGTTTCTAGATGTCATTGTCAGGTTTTACCCAGTTCTAATTTACTTCAAAGTCTAGTACTTACCTTCACCATCATGGTCAATACAGACCAACCTAGTTAAACTACCACATTTTGATATTCATATACTTTGTCTATATCCCAGGATGCTTAGTCAAATACAGAAAAGCTTATCTGGTTCCCATTTGCAAATACGAGTTTTTGAATCAGAGACAACTGACTTTCACAAAGACAACTGACAATCTGGCCTTCCATTGCGCCTCTGAATCAGGAGCCCTCCAATGTTAATAAATTCATGGCTTTGGACACGTATTTTTTAGACTGCATCAAGAGGACTCAAAGCAAGTAAATTAAATTTGAAAGTAGGCAGATTTCTGATACCAAAAAGTCGAATCAAAAGCTGGAGAAAAAAAATGTGTGTCTCCAAAACAGACTGAATTACCCGATGGAAGAAAGGGTTTAAGAAAAGATTGTCAAGTTTATAATTTGAGGCAAGAATCTAGGCTTTTGACAGTCAACGCTCTCATTAGAACAGCTGGTATGACAGCTTGAATGGGAAACTTCAGCCCTACTCTCTGATGCTTTCCACTTCTCATCTGCTATGTTACTTCTTAACTCCCTCTAAGTGTTGTTAGTTTAAAAATATGATAAGACAAAATAGTCTTGCAAATAATAAATGTTCAATAAGCTATCATTGTCTGTCGACTAGATTTCATGAAAAATGTGCTCATTCACCACTTTTATAGATAAGAATTTTTTTTAAAAGATATTGAGAAGCTGAAATTTTCACAAAGTCACAAGAGGAGAAGCAGAGTGCCTACACTGTCAGATGTTGGTCTAGAGGGTTCCCATTCTTTATAAAAGTATGCTGACTCAGATCATTGTCTTTTTCACAGAAAACATGACTCAGTATATATATATGTACACTAGTAAGTTATATTGACTCAATGTTCAGAAAAATAAACAGAAGACAATAAAGGAAGAAAAGGCTAACAAATTTTCTTCTCTCTGGAGAAGGAAAAAATGATGCCTGTGCTCAAAATAGGTCCTTAAAATTTTGCGGGAAGTAATTTCACTCATCACAAGAATCAATGACCTTCTTAAAAGGTGGCTTGGAGCCAAAACAACTCACTAGATGAAAGTAAAGGAAAGAGTCCCAGAGCTATCCAGCAAATCAAAATTTTAATAGGTACTCAGAGAGACAGAAGCCCAGGCAACATACACACATAATCAGTTACATCCTTCTGTAACTATCACGTTTGATTCCAAATTTACTTTGAGTAAGCACGCAGTCTTACATGTGACAGTGACTCATTAACAATACCTTTCCCTCCGTATTCAGTGTTTTATTTTCCCCCTTTACATACATCCAAAGAATATCATTGTAAAGTCAGGTTTTATATGCTGACAAGCACAGAACCAAACAAACCCAATATATATCAGTAAAGAGTTCTATTCCGCTAAAAAGAGTTTAATGATCCAAATAAGCACTGCCATCAATAAGAACTTCAATGCGGTCATAAAGTTTGATTTGTAAAAACTTTGGCCCTTTCTTTATCTCTTTTCTCGGCCATATTCAAAGTAGAGAAAAAAATATAAAGAACTGTCCAAACTTTATGCACTTTGTGTTTGAGTCCAAAAATTTTTATACAGATTACTAGAGTCAGAAAAGTTACACAACTCAGTTACACAATTCAACGAAAAACTGAAATTGAAAAGGCTATGTTTATACTCTTAAGACTCTTACACTTTATACACTAAGACCTATATATTTAGAAAGAATGCAGGTGACATTCACTACCTTTTGTTACAAAAGGGAAGGGAAAAAAAGAAAAAAAAACCCAAGAAAGGAAATTTTGTCAAACTGCTTCAAAATCTTGTTTTGTAGAAATACCACAGTTGAGGTTACAATGCAAGTAATAACAATTCAAAAGTAAATACCTAGAAAATAATCTAGTCACACCTACTCATTTTAGTTCAATTATTTAATTACCTTCAGCAAATTTAAAAAAAAAAATACCCACAGCTTTCCCACAATAACCCACATCTATTAGGTGTGCTGTCAACCCAGATCTTGAGAATATTACAATTTAGCAAAAAGACTTTTCCTTGGAATATATATGTTAGCATGGTTAAAAAAAAAAAAGGAAAAGAAGCATAAACCAGTCCTACTAAACAGCAGGAATTTTGTATGGAGACAAATTAACACATTATTTCCTTGTTCAATTCAGCACTGTGTCTGTCCTACCTCTTTCCACAGAAGTAATCTTGTTTACCACACACACATTGTTAAGTCCACCACATTCCCATAATTATGCTGAGCACTAGGGATAGATGATGACTATGCTGGAAAGGCTTTATTCTCATTTCTTCCATTTACAATTTTGTAAAAAGAAATTCATTAGACTCTTACCAAGATCAAGTTGTATTTCCTATAAACATGGCATAAGAAAAGAGCACATTTAACCCCAAACAGGAAATTTTCAACCTACAGGCTTGGCAAAATGAGTTGATAAACTCTGGAATGATTAAGGGGTCATCAAAGCAATAGTTTTCATGAGGCTTTCGAGCCACATCTTTGAATGTAATAAACCAAGTGTCCTTATTTTGTGCTTTATCTTGCTGAAAATAGCATTGTTCACGCAAGAGTTCATGTTGGAAATGTTTTACCAGTGTAAAATAACTCCATCTTGTGGATTGTCATAACCATGGCATTCAGATCTCACCTTTCCTCAAGGCTGTAGTGACAGAGCTCGCGTCACCTTGATCCCTTACAACCATCACAATCTGTAGAATACTTGTTTCCTGTTGGGTTTTAATTGTCACAAGCACCCCTCTGTACTGCAAAGGTGTGTAAAGTTCCTGCCACTCCGGCCATCACAGCTACTACCACCAAACTGAGCTTGGCTGTTGCAGCCACCAAGACCAGCATTGCTTAGAGTTGGAGGCTGCACACCAGCCCTGTTGATTTTAAACTGATTGAAATTCCTAAGAGGGCAGATGTTAAGCAGAGTGAGGAAGGTTCTTTAAAGCTGAGATGGGGAGTGGCGGCCCAGTGGCTTCCCCACTCTGGGGTGTCTTCTGTCCTTTTGCACATTTCTCCTCCATTCAGCTTCTGAAGATGATAATCATGATTCTATACACTTCGACTCAAATACACCGAGGGAATAACACACTTGCTGTGACAATACTCAGCCACACGTCATCTTCCATTTTATTCCCATATTTTTGAAAGCTCAAAACCTAAAGGGACATGTCTCTTCCCATCCCCTACCCCCTCACTTCGCACAGTAGTAGTTTCTAATATCCAGTATTTCTTCCTGGAATCATTCCAGTTCCCACCTTGAGTGGTTGTCACAGCCCTGACATTTTGCTTGTCTAAAGGGAAGTTGTTAGATATTAAATGCATGAACCAAACAATTGAAGGTTTCTTTCTTATATAATCCACAAATTAAAAATGAAACTGAAGCAAAGCTTTAGGAAATGTTTCATAAAGACAAATGTAATACAGAGTGAAGAGAGAGAAAAACAAATACAGCATATTAACACACACACATATATATGTATATATATAGAATCTAGAAAAATGACATTGATGAACCTATTTGCAGGGAAGGAACAGAGACACCGATATAAAGAAAGAATTTGGAAGTGAGGAAAGGAAAGAGTGGGATGAACGGAAAAAGTAGCATCGATGTATGTACACTACCATGGGGTTTCCCAGGCGGCATTAATGGCAAAGAACCTGCCAGCCAATGCAGAAGATAGAAGAGATGTGGGTTTGATCCCTGGGTCAGGAAGATCCCCTGGAGAAAGGCAACCCACTCAGTATTCATGCTTGGAGAATCCCATGGACAAAGGAGCCTGGGAGGGGCTACAGCCTATAGGGTCTTAAAGAGTCGGACATGGCTGAAACAACGTGTGTGAAACAGATAGCTGGTGCGAAGTTGCTAAGTAACACAGCGAGCCTAGCCTGATGCTCTGTGACGACCTATAGGGGTGGGATGGGTGGAGGGGAGGGAGGCTCAAGAGGGAGGTGACATTTGTCTAATTATGGCTGCTTTGCATTGTATGACAGAAACCAATACAACATTGTAAAGCAGTTTTCCGCCAATTGAAAAAGTAAAACAAAAGAAAAGAAAAAAAAAGTAACCAAAGTCATGTGAAGAAAGAAGAGGGAAAGAGGTCTGTTTTACATTAAAAGAGACTTGAAATCCAAAAAAAAACGACAAATGTAAATATATTTTTTCCTATCACTTAAGGGTATACAAACTTCTACTCTGCAAATAAGTTATAGATACCACCACAAAATGCAGAATATGTTGTGTACCATGATGAAAAAAGTAGAAATATAAGACCTTAGCATGAAGTAGAATTAGCACCTCTTTTCCAGACTTTTTTCTAGTTTAATAAATTGTTCCTTCTCTTCTAAAGAGGCTTCCCTGGTGGTTCAGCCTATAAAGAATCTGTCTGCAATGCAGGAGACCCATGTTCGATTCCTGGGTCTGGAAGATCCCCCAGGGAAGGGAAAGGCAAGGATGCTTGGCTGGAGGACCCCATGGATGCAGGAACCTGGCAGGCTACAGTCTATGGGGTCGCAAATCTGTTCTGTAGAATGTAACCACAGGCACACTCCTTTGGAGAACTTGGCAAAACACTGTCCTGTCTATCGCCTACATTATGGAATGCTATCACTGAAAACACAGCACGGAATGTTGTTTTGTTTCAGTCGCTAAGTCATTGACTGTAGCCCTTCAGGCTCCTCTGTCCACGGGATTTCCCAGGCAAGAATGCTGGAGTGGGTTGCCATTTCCTTCTCCAGGCGATCTTCCTTAACCAGGGATGACCCCCGAGCCTCCTGCATTGGCAGGCGGATTCTTTACCACTGAACTACCAGGGAAGCCTTTTACTTACTATATATCATTTAATATTATATTAAACCATAAAATACGTTATCAGAATATAGCTCAGGACTTCCCTGGTGGGCCAGTGGTTGAGAATCCACCTGGATGCAGGAGACACGGATTCAATCCACATGCTGAGGGCAACTAGGCCCATGGGCCACAACTACTGAAGCCCACGCAGCCTAGAGCCTGTGCGCTGCAAAAGGAGAAGCCACTGCAATGCAAAGCCCACACACAGTAACTACAGAGTAGTCCCTGCTCATTGCAACGAGAGAAAAACGTGCACAGCAACGAGGACCCAGCACAGCCAAAAATACATAAATTGGCTAAATTAAAAAAAATTAAAAAAAGAATATAGCTCAAAAAATAATTAACTCCAAAGAATATCATAAAATATCAGCTGAGTTTTTTTCAAAGAAATGTATTTCCACACTCTTAAATATAAATCATAGGATTTACAAAGATTCAAGGGTCCTACAACCAGAGTACAAATACCGAAAACATGACAGTCTCCTCCAACAAAATTCCCTTTCTCAGTAACTTCCATATAAAGACACCTAATATTTTCAGTAAGAATAGAATTCTTGGCCACTTATGAAGAAAGGTGCTTCAAAAAGCAAATGATATGAATAATCAATGTTACAATAATTCAACTCCAAACCTCTACTAATTAGACATAATCCTTACTACATTGACAATATTCACAAGCTAATACAAAATCATTTAAAGCAGCGTTTTCAAAAGCATGGTCCACAGACATCACGATCATCTGGAATATCTGATAAAACTGGAATCTTGAGCCCCCACCAGACCTATCAAATCTAAATCCACACGTCCCCTCTGAAAGGGGACCCAGACATCTATACTTTCAGCAATCAACCTAGAGGAGACTCATGCCAAATGACGTTTGAGAATCACTGATCCAGAACCTGGAAGGTCTGTAAATGACTTCAAAGGTATTTTTTATTCTTTTGTCTACAGTGTGTGAACTACAATGAGAAATGTCTTCCCATGATTAAAGTATAATGAGTCTATCAAAAGTGACCAATTCATAACGGCAAGCTTTAGATTTTTGTTGCCAGCACTGTACATGTTTTTAATTACAGTAAATCAGGTTCTGGATTAGAAGCCAAACAGTATACCAGAAGAAAAAGCTTATTTCAGCAGGAGAATCTACGCCTACTGATATATAGGAATACTCATAAAAGTCAGTATAAATTGTACTCAGACAAAATGATGTGAGAACATACTTCTTTGCCTAAAAATATAAACTGCCTTCATTAACAACCCCAAAAATGACTTTCCATATTAAGCTGACCTCAGAACTTGTCATATGTTACACTCTATTATAATGTATCTTTGGGGAACTCTTGTATTTCTTTAAATGTTCTCTTTGAGGGAAGAAAAGCAGACTGTAGTATGTTACTCAATATGTCAACCACAAGAGTAGTGAATAAAGGAAAAAAGCAGCAAACATCATCCTAAAGCAGTGTATAAAATACACATGTGTGGGTGTGTATATCTGCATTTGTAAGTGTGTATAAATCTAGATTTAGTTTCAGAGAGCTCTCAATGAGTCCATTTTTTCACCATTTTTTCAGAACGACAAAGCACCATCACTGTCTCTGGCAGGCTTCTTGAGCAACTCTTTTCCCTTGTGAGAGAAGTGCATCTCTCGGTAACCATGCCTCCTGCCTCTTTTGGAGAACAACCCCTCTGTGGTCCATCTGGCTCCAGTAGACCATCAATTATCACGCCGTATTTCAAAGAGTGACCCAATCCAAGATGACCTAACTGGAATCTAACTCCTGGAAATTTGAATCTAGAGAAAAGCCATGCATAATGACAATGGCTGAAACCCAATCATTCCAACTTCCCCCAAAATAGAATTTGACTGAGTTCTTGAGCTGTCCTGGGTCCTGCCTTCCTGAAATTGGCTCTTTGGCTTTTCCTTCCATTTTTTTGACTTACCTAATACGATTCCAGTATTTTCCATTATTCCATGTTGATCAATATTATTTCTCTTGCCAACAACAACAAAAAACAACTGATAAGGATGGGATATGCTGAGCGCACACTTTGCTTTGGTTCAGTATTTATAGGGCACCATTTCTCAATGAGTATTTAAACCACTACACAATATCAACTCAGTGGTAAAGAATGTGCCTGCCAATGCAAAAGATACAAGAGACTCAGGTTCAATCCCTGGGTTCGTAAGATCCCCTGGAGGAGGAAATGGCAACCCACTCCAGTATTTTTGCCTGAAAAATTCCATGGACAGAGGAGCCTAGCAGGCTACAGTCCATGGGGTCACAAAAAGTTGGACACTACTTAGCGAATGAGTGTGAGTGCACACGCACACGCACGCACACACACATACACACACACACAATCCCAACACTTCTTCCATGAAAACCTTTCAGAATGAAATCCTTTCAGAAAATCAAAAGTCACTTTTGCATTTATCATACTAGTCCAACATTACCAACATTATACTGTCCATAAGAACTTTATTTTCTGCCTGAGGACTTGAGGTCTCTTGCTGTTAATGTCCAATACAGAATTAAATGCCCTTATCTCTTTTATCTTGCATGTTAAACACTTTATTGCCCATCCACAAGGGTAATATAAATAAATGCCCATGTATATACACTTATCTTTTAAAGTTATATAAGCCCCTATTCACATCAGGCACATAATTTGTAGCTTAGAGAACATACAAACAATGTAATGACATGGAAATGCACACAGCATGCAGGATAATATGCATAGTTATATGCCCAATTCAAAAGGCATATCGCTAACTGCAATAAACAAACACATGCACATTATAAAATACACATAAGCCTTTAAAGTACAATATGGAAGTCCCCTTATGCAGACATACTTTACTCATCCTCCAAACCTCCTCTCTGCTACTACTATTAAGCTGGGGTGTTAGCTTCCATTCTGCACCTCAGCCATGACTCATCCATAGTAATGCTTCTTTAGAAGTCAAGAGGCAGATTGAATATGAAGATTAAAACAGAGTACTTGTCAAAATCTTCCACCAGTAACTCTTGGACTGAAAAACTGAGTCATTTAAAATTTTACTTTTATAGGATATTTTTCAAGGCAACTGTAGAAAATGAGTATGTTCCTATTTAACATGGGGAATATCAGTCACAAAGGATTTAACTGATTTTCCAATATCTGAGAAAAACAACCATTGGGAAAATATTTTACATTTTTAATACAGAAACTTGGAAATATTCGGTGGATCCAACCATGAACAAATATATTTCATGGACTTTTAATACATAAATCCAATCACTTATAGCTATTTATCAGTAGAATCTATAAGAATTTCTTCTCAGGAATGCTCTTTTGGCATTATTTGAGTGAATAATAGTAATTTTATTTTTTACCAGTTTCAACTTGACTGTAAATTAAATCGATTCATTTCTATAAACATTCTGTGTGCGTAGTCGCTCAGTTGTGTCCAGCTGTTTGTGACCCCATGGACTGTAGCCTGCCAGGCTCCTCTGTCCATGGGGATTTTCCAGATAGAATACTGGAGTGGGTTGCCATCCCCTCCTCCAGGGGGATCTGCCCAACACAGGGATCGAATTCAGGTCTCCTGCATTGCAGAAGGATTCTTTACAGTCTGAGCCACCAGAAGAGCCCAAGAATACTGGAGTGGGTAGCCTATTCCTTCTCTGGGGATCTTCCCAACCCAGGAATCGAGTCAGGGTCCCCTGCATTACAGGCAGATTCTTTACCAGCCAAGCTACCAGGGAAGACCTATAAACATTCTACCCTTGGGGTTTGTTTCCTTTGCTTCAACATTTCTGTCTCTTCCTCTGGCCCCTACTCTTCTTGCTCTGGAAACATATTATTCTCTGCATTTTCAGAGTGAGAAGGTACTTGGGGCATTTCTGTACATTCTGCTCAATTTCACCATAAACTTAAAATTGCTTTTTAAAAAATCTATTTAAAAGATAGGCATTCTTGGGACTTGCGTGGTGGTTCAGTGGCTAAGACTCCATGCTCCTAATGCAGGGGGCCTGGGTTCAATCCCTGGTCAGGGAACTGGATCCCCTATGCCACAACTAAGAGTTTTCATGCTGCAATTGAGACCTGGTGTAGCCAAATAAATAAATATATTAAAAAACATAAAAATAAAAGATAAGAATTCTCCAAAGCTCTATACTTCAGCTCTCCTATCTATACATCCTCAACTCTATCCACTGTCCAAGCTTCAGTTCCCTCCTTTCTGTCCTTGTCTTCCAAATTTCTCCCCGGCTATGGCACTGTCTCCAGAGTTCCTACAGCTCCCAGTTATCAGCTAAATATCACATCTGCACATCCTATTGGCAGTTCACATTCAATGTGTGTTAGGGAGAACTTATCAAAGGTTTTCTCCTATTCTTCTGTTTTCCAGATTTCCTGATCATGCCTGCTCAAAACTTTCAGCTCATCTTTGATCCCCCTACACACACTCTCCTTTTCCTTCCCATCTATACTGGTTGCTAAATTGTAAACATTCCACTCACTAACGTTAGGCAAACTTTCCCTTTTCATCTGCCCACAGCTACTTCTCTAATTTCTAATTATACTACCTATTATTGTACTGTATTGTGTTATTGTATTTTATTTTTTTTTTGGGGGGGGGATTTAAATTTACATGATTTTATTACCATATACTCTCAGATACATTAGTTACTGCACTAGCCTTCCAAACAACTGCTCTCCACCATTCCCTCTCTACTTCTATTTCACTCCACACCATGTAACTTATGTAATTAACGAACCTTCATGAATGCAATTTTTTATTTTCTGAATGCAATTCTGATCAGGACACTTGTTTATTGCCACTTCAAAGCTCTTCACAATGTTCCATGATGAAGGCAGCTAAAGTTTTCATTATCCTCCTTCCTTCCCCATACTTGTCGTGCCCACATCTGCATTTCTATATTTTCCACCCTATGGACTGGCATTCTCTTTCTGTTTCTCTATGCTCCAATAATAAATATTTTATAAGACTCACCCCCCTGAAGTCTTCCTTGACAGAATGAGAACTGGGAGTAATCATTATCATTCTGTCCTCTGAATGTCTATTTGTCCACCTCTCCATACTCGATGGATATAGATAGATAGGTAGGTAGATAGATAGATATCCATTTCATTTTCATTCATATGACAATTATTTCTATAACTCCTAGATTATCAGGCCTTGCCCATACTTCCCAGGTGGCGCTAGTGGTAAAGAACCCATCTGCCAAAGCAGGAGATGTAACAGGCCCAGGTTTGATAGATTGGGTTGGGGAGATCCCTGGAGGAGAGCACAGCAATCCACTCCAGTGTTCTTCCCTGGAGAATTCCACGGACAGAGGAGCCTGGCGGGCTACAGTCCACAGTGTCACAAAGAGTCTGAAGCAACTTAGCACGCATGCATGCTCAGCTATGAGCACAGACACATGAGTCTTAACAGTAATAACTTAAGTGTCACCAACTTGTGTACCTACTAATATGGAATTTCTAGGTCCATACAAGTCACACATATTTCTGGAAGACTCCAAGTAATATTTCCCATATACCTGTGAACAAGGTTTCTCTCACTCAAGTTTTTATTTAAATGTCCTCCTACATTTTCATGGAACTCAGACATAAATCTATCAAGAGCTACAGCAGTAAAAAAAAAAAAAAAAAGGAGAAGAAGAAGTAGAAAAAGAATGAACATTTTCTGTGCTCAAAATTGTCACTCAACGCCCAAGACCAAGCCAAGCTCAGAACAGCTGGATTCTCCTTCCCTGAGGTAAGCTCGCTCTCAGGAGACTCATCAGATTTTCATGCACCAGGTTGCTCCTGACTTACCTAACCAATCCACCAGCTGCACTCCACACCTGTCTGTATTTCTGCCCAGACTCAAACTATAGTCACTGTTCCTTCCTGTACTGTAAACTCTCAAAGACCATATTTTAAAAAGCTATATTCATTCTCATCAAAACATTTCAGTTTCATATACACAATCAGTCCTTAATTACAAAATAAATTAAAAAAGAAAAAACAAAAATTTTAAGTTAATGATAATTTAGCAACATTTAAAAATCAGTCCAAATATTTATAACCTTTATGTCAGATAAACCAAACTCTAAGTATGTCAGCCTAATTCTATACAGTGAACAATCTCTCTTACCTATCTTTCCAATGCTTATACTCCCTTAAAAGAACAAAGGTCTTTTGAAATCAGTTTCAAAAGGGTAAGAATAAGAACCTGGTACACAGTTTACATTGTTGTTATTAAGCATAATGTATATAAAGCATTTAGTAGAGTGTCTGGCATGTAATAAGTGCTCAAAAAAAATCTTTGTTTATATTATTTTCATTGTAAAAGCTAGATTGACATATAATTGTTCCTAAACCAAACTCTACAAACACTCTCAAAATTGACTATTTCTTAAACTGCACATACTGTACGTTGCCTATAGTTTATGTTAAACTCTAAGTTTGTCAAGAGTCCCCTCTATTTAAATTGAAGTTATTTATAGCTTTTATTATCTACTTCCATTACTATAATAAATGGGCTTCCCTGGTGGCTTAGAGGTAAAGAATTTGCCTGCCAATGCAGGAGACATGGGTTCAATCCCTGGGTCAGGAAGAGCCCCTGGAGGAGGAAATGGCAATTGAAGTTATATACAGCACTTATTATCTACTTCCATTGCTATAACAAAGAGCAGCTCCCAGAAAAATCAAGCCATAGTAACCATATACAAATGAATGCTTTCAAGCAAGCAAAATCATTTCAAGGTTTCCAGGCTGTTTAACTATAGCCCTGGTCTACCTTGATCTCTGAAATAATGTCAGATATCTTGATTTTTATCTCAGATCGCCCCAAAACTTGCCATTAAAATCAGAGCTTTAAACGTCCTCTTAACCAAACTGAGAAGATGAACTCAACAATTTCAAGTAAAAACATAAAAACATGGAGACTTCTACAGAAACAAAGCTTAAGTGAGATGGCAGGTTAAATTGCTGGAACCGATACAATAAAAGACCTCAAAGGAGGAACATTTCACAATAAACTAGGAAATGGAACATCATTTCTCCTACACAGAAATCCATGATTGGAAAAAAATGACTGGAAACCTTTCCTCCCACAACTGACCTTCTGAGTAGGTGTGGTGGGCTGAACTTCACCCTCAACATTCCCCAGAGATTCTGATCTGTTTAACACCTGGGCCAGTCTGCAGGGTCACTAAGTCACAATTTATTCCAGTTAGCTTCTCTCCATTCAACTTAGATGTCACTTTCACGAAATTCCCTCTCTCAGAACAAACGAAGCTGCACCTCCTACGTGCCCTGGTTCTCATCCTCTCAACATGATAGAACACTTCACTCTGAGGACACTTCACAGAATATTTAGGTTCCTTGAGGCTCAGATGCCAGAAACAGAAAGGGAAACGAAGTTACCTGCAAAGGTGGTGGTTCCTATCATGTACTACAGTGAGAAAAACAGTAATCCTCATGAGAAAACAGACTGTTATTGTTGTTCAGTCAGGCTGTGTCTGACTCTTTGCAACCCCACGGACTGTAGCAGGCCAGGCTTCCCTGTCCTTCACTATCTCCTGGAGGTTGCTCAAACTCAGGTCCATTGAGTCAGTGATGCCATCCAACCATCTCATTCTCTGTCACCCGCTCCTTCTCCTGCCCTCAATCTTTCCCAGTGTCAGGGTCTTTTCCAATGAGTCGGCTCTTCGCATCAGGTGGCCAAAGTATTGGAGCTTCAGCTTCAGCATCAGTCCTTCCAATGAATATTCAAGGTTGATTTCCTTTAGGATTGACTTGTTTGATCCTGCTGTCCAAGGGACTCTTAAGAGTCCCACAGTTTGAAAGCATCAGTTCTTTTGGTATTTAGTCTTCCTTACGGTCCAACTCAAACATCTGTACATGACAATAACTTTAGAATAAATACAGGATGATTCTACTTATTAAATTGAACCTTTAAATCTCCTCCACACAGACTCTATTCTGTATCACTACACCTTGTCTAACAAATTTTTTTGGAAGCTGGTATAGAAATGAATCATAACCAAAAAAAAAGAGAGAGAGAGAGAGAGAACAGTCTTCATTTCTGACAATGTTAAAATGTTAAGACATTTTTTAAAGGTTAAAACCATTACAAAAGTTAAAATGCTAATGTCAGATGAAGTTAATAAAAGGAAGAAAGACACATCTAAGGCTAAGCAAATATCAAAGTGAGATAATTTCCTAACACTAGCAACTGCTTAACAGAACTGTTTTAAGTTTTAAAATATAAAATTCCAACCATAACCCTACCAGATTGAAAACAGTATTTTCTCATTTTATTTTCAGACAGGGCTCTTTTCATCAAAATGAATGGGGGTAGGATGATGACGCCTGAATTTAATAATCTAATTTTTAATTTCAGAGGAGTTTGGGGCATTACCCAATAATCTCTCATATAGCAAAGAGTAAACGCTTGACTATTCTAAACTTTGAGTATGAGAAGAAAAAAATGTATGCACAGTGTTTGTTCAATCCACACCTGACACATGCATTAAAAGAAAAAAGAAACTTTCTATTTGTAATAAATTTTGAGGAAATTTCTTTACAATTTCAGAAAGATAACACAGGCCCAGAGTAATAAGTCCTTCTTATCCGTAAAGCACAGTTTCTAGAGTTCTTGCCTGTTTAAATTAAAAGATAAGAATGTTAACAATAACATTAAGTATTAATTTAATGTTAACTAACATTAATGTTAACAATTGACTTTAAAAAAAATCTGAGGACAATGTTGTCCCATATATTTTACAAGTATTTTGTTTTTCCATTTGTGGAAACAAATTAAACCAAAGAGTAAAATTTTACACAAATATCACTTTCAGATTAAAATGAGAAATACACAAGAAAACTTAAGGTAATATGTGAAACAATTCTACATATTACACTAGATTTTCAGTAAAATTAAATATGGAGAATCTGTACTGAAAACTTTTAAACCATTTTTGAAATAACTGCATGACTCATCCCTATTACCTTTGCTAATTTAAAAAATTTAGAAACTATCAAAATGCAACCCACTCAAAAGTGACTCATTTGACACTGAATTACTTCCATGCCTAATCTGAACAATACCTTCAACATATACCCTGATTATAATTGTTACACAATTGTATAACTGTCTACAATTGTTCTAACTTGAGTTTAGCCCTGTGGGGGGAAAAATCATTTGCCTCTGAGGGTTTAATATATCTCTTTTTCTATTGTCAAGAAATGAGAACTGTGCAAACTAATATATTTCCTTTTAAGTTTCAACTGTCAAAAACTTTAGAGCAACCTTTATTTCCCAAGTGTTTAATCTTGTTCAGATGCTTGAAAAGAGTTCTTTTAGCTTCCTCCACAGTCTTTGTTTTGATCTTTCCTTAAATGCTTAGCTGGCATTGTCCTAATACGTGATCTCCTTGAGTCCTTTCAAAACCAAGTAAAAATAGAGATTTCAACAAAAGGAGAAAGGGAAGTGGGATGGGGAGGCAGGAGGAGGACAGCCAGGACGGAGGCAGGAAGGTAGCAGGCACCTACACACACCTGATCCTCAGAGCTGTCACAGATCTGTGGCTCTGTCTGCAAAAATAACACTAGACTCTTCCTGCATAAGTAAATGTTGACAGCATTCTATGGTTTGGAAAGCTGAGGTGATGACAACCTATAGGAGTAACAACAAAAACTGAACACATTTAAAAGAACAATAATAGTTAACTTGATTGAATGTTTGTGTCCCAGGCACAGAACTAAGTGCTTACATAGAATTTTTATTGCTCATAATAACCCATGAAATATTTTTATTATTATTAATTTATTATTTATTATCTCACTTACTAATGAGAAAATGAGACTTAGAGTGGTTTTATGCCTAGTATGTGCTGAAGCCAGGACTCACACTGCTAATTCCAGAGTCTCTGCCTTAGCCAGTATGCTCTCTTCATGGTTATTACATAAAATGCCTGTTGCCGTCTGGTATATATTTTCTGAAGTACAGAACTGGCATGATGGTTCAAGAGAGGTAAGCATGGGGCAGCCAACTCAAATAAATATTGAAATGGATAATAATTTTATTATTATCAAACCAAATATTCACGTAAGCTGAGCAGAAGAAAAAGTTAGAACTGGATAAAATAGGAAGCTACCCTAAAAACTCTCATAAGCATTCTGGATTTGTAACCAAGTGCCAGACAGGGAAAACAGTGGTGAGACTGGGAACCAGTCTTCCCCGCTGCTAATTAGACATGTGGGCGCTGATATCACCACTCCACTCCCCTGGGCTTCAGTTTCCTCATCTCTAACACAAGGGAAACGATTCCATAACTGCAGCCTACTGACGGAATCCTGCAAGGATATGCAGGCCTTTATTACATTCCCCTTAGGGTTAAGGGTGCTCACAGCTCCAGGGCAATCCACCCTGAGAAAGGCATTTGCTCCGCATCATAGCTCAGTTGGTAAAGAATCCGCCTGCAATGCAGGAGACCCCGGTTTGATTCCCAGGTCAGGAAGATCTGCTGGAGAAGGAAAAGGCTACCCACTCCAGTATTCTGACCTAGAGAATTCCATGGACTGTATTGTATAGTCCATGGGGTCTCAAAGAGTCAGACACGACTGGGCGACTTTCACTGTGTGTCAGAACAGACAGTCTCAGGACAGGACCCCACTGCTATTTAGTCAGCGTCAATGCTTCTCCTTTGAGAGGTGGCCCTTCACTGAGGCAGAATACTCCATACTAGAGAAGCCCTGGATAAAGGACAAGAACCAAGCCATGACCAGATGCCCCTCCCACTAAGAAGTGCTGCATCACCCCTAATATAACTTAGGAAGAACTGTCAAATTTCTCCCTGAAACCTAAATTATTAGAGGGTTATTTGAGGTTAAAAAATAAAATTAAAAAGAAAATGAAACCATCACTAAGACCATTGGGATAACTCAGAAAACAAGCCAGTTATCAGCCATATTCAGTGTGGAAGTGTTCATCACCTTGATAGAAACGATGCTTAAAAGAACTTACAGGAATACATCTGCTGATATCCTTTTGGCTCCAAGTTCCAAAGAAAGAGAAATGGACAGTCAAGATCAGACTTAAGTAAAACAGTGAAGAAGAGACAACATGGGGTTTTTTTCTTTTGTTCATCTTTCCCTGAGGGTCTGTTTTCCCAGGCATTGCCCAATTCTTCCCACCTTCCCTGACCGAAGCTTCATGTTCAGTCTCCTTCACCTGTCATTTCTCCCAACCCTTCAGGGTCCTGCAGGAACAAGTTTGCTCAAATGCTAATGCAATTTAAGTTAGAAACTCCTGACTAGAGAATATGACATTTGTATTTTCTAAGAGTGAAAATTCCAAGCAAAATGACTATACGGAGGGGCTGGGGTTATGATCCCCTTAAATCATCCCCCCGTATTTGTGAACAGCACAAATCCAATTCCCCCCAGAGAAACACAGGGGTGTGGAAAGGAGGACAGTGAGGTATCACAAAAGAATTTCAGAGCCTGGGATTAGCCAGGACCAGCCTTCGAGGGCTTCACCACAAGCAGGAAATTGCTGCACTGCTCCACGGCTTCCCTGCACCGCTGCCCAGGCAGCTGGCCAATTCGCTATCCCCTTCCCTGGCCTCGTACAGACAGCATCATCCATGCAACCCTGGCCCCACCGTAACCCTGGCTGGCTTGACAAAAGTTGGCAGAGAGAGTCCAGGCTGTGCTATTTAAAGCTATAAGCAGCTACTGTGGAAGGGGATGAGCTGCTTTAGTGGCAGAGGATAAGGCCAGACACAGAAGATTTTCACTGGCCCTAATGAAATTCACACACCTGCTGGCGGTAAGCACCCGAATCTGATAGAAAGCAGCTCAGCTGCATTTATTAATTACGGGTACTCATCTCTCTCTCCCAACTGGCATCTGTTTTCAGGGTTAAACTGCTTGATTTCAAATCCTTAGATTCAATTGTCAGCTTCAAAATATACTGATGAAACATATATACATTTTTGCTATACATATATGCCGCCCAGAAACCCACAAGGTTATATCTTACATAACGTACATACATACACCATTGTATGCATGCATGTATAGGAAATACATATATAAAGAGAGATCCATACATGTGTCTACGTTGGAATTCAAGCTACCCAGGTTTTCTGAAATATTAGGAATATCCTCTGAGAACCAGAATAATATAACAGACAAAAGTACAGGTTATGAATGCAGGTTTCTAGGTCTTCTGTGAGACACGGGACAAGATGCTCACTTTCCTGGGCTCTTAATCCATAAGTGGGAACTGTCATCAGGATTAAGATAATTCCTGTAAAGGACAGATCTCTGTCTGGCACATAATAGTTGGTGCTCACAACATTTTAATTAGTTTGAGTATTAAGATAAAACACCTAGGGTAGCTCAGGAGAACCATGACAGATTAGTTTTCTTCTGAAAGTCAAATTTTATCTCAGTCAACCTGCTTAATCTGACCTGGTGGTCTCTCTGCCCTCCTACTTCCAAAAATGTGTTCAACAAGCATGTTATCTAGGGAACCCCTATTCATCCTTAAAAACTCAGCTCAAATACCATTTCCTCAGGGAAACTTTCCCTGGTTTCGGTCAGGTGATTGTTACTTATTTCATGAAACAATGTCCCTTTTCTCAATAGAACTTATGCCAGTTTATCTTCACTCAGTTGGATGACTTTACAAAAAGTAAAGTCTGTGTTTTCCACTTTAACAAAAACTCCATGGGAGTAAATATGATGACTGTTTGTGCTTGTTGTTGCATTCCTAGCACTGAAAGTACATGATACTCATTGAATGAATGAATGACTCAGCCAAGGTCTAGCCAGATGTTAATCTATTTATATCCTCCTAAGAAGTAGAAAGGAGCTTCCTGGGTTGTGCTAGTGGTTAAAAAACAAAAACAAAAGAAAGGCCTGCAGACACAGGTTTGATTCCTGGGTTGAAAAGTTCTCCTGGAGGAGGACATGGCAACCCACTCCAGCATTCTTGCCTGGAGAATCCCCATGGACAAAGGAGCCTGGCAGGCTATAGTCCAAGGGGTCGCACAGAGTCTAACACAACTGAGCAACTAAGTACATACAGCAGCAGCAAGAAGCAAGAAGGGGCTTCCCAGGTGGTACTAGTGGTTAAAAAACAACAACAACAAAAACCCTGCCTGCCAATGCAGGAGACATAAGAGACACAGGTCCCCTGGGTCTGGAAGCTCCCTTGGAGGAGGGCATGGCAACCCACTCCAGTATTCTTGCCTGGAGAATCCCAAGGACAAAGGAACCTTTCAGGATACAGTCCATGTTGTCACATAGAGTTGATGCAACTGAATCAACTTAGAACGCATGCATGCAAGAGGCAGAAAGAGAGAAAACTCACTCATAGGGATATAAAGACTGAGAGTTACCAAGAGACACAAAAGTCGGAAAAAAAACATATCTTGTCTAAAAGAAGTCAAACAAGAAGAATGGTTTCCTGTCATTTTTACCTTCCATTAAGGAGAAACCATGGGAAAAAATAAAAGGTTACCAGGTAGAGTTCTGGGTACCAAAGAGGAGGGTCGGGGGAGACTCTGTACAAAAGCATTTAGTCAATTAAAGTTCATAAAACCTAGAAGATGACAGTGAGCAGATTATAGCATGTGACACAGAACTTTCTGTGTCTTCATTCACTCCGTATCTCATCAGATGTTTACTGCACACCTACTATTGTAAGGGATGGTGCCTGGTTTTGAAGACACAGGAGTAGGCACTAGAGACACAATTCCAACTCTCATGGAGTTTCCAGTTTAGCAGGGTGGGGAAGCTTTAAATAATTTATGTGTGGTCAGTGCTCAGAAAGAAGAACCATAGGTTGCTGCAGTAACAACCTTGACAAGAAAGTCAATAAGCTCATTTTGTTCCAGGGAATTAGTCCAAAGCATAACATTTGTATAATGTCTTTTATTTTAATTCTGTATTTTTTTGGCAACATGATGACATGCTGATTTGTATCTGTTTCCTTTGTTTAACGGGAGTAAATCAATTTAAGAGACATACTATACTTCTACTATGCTATTGAACAAAAATATGGGCTTTGATAACTACACCCCAATATTTGTTTCAGCACTGTTTATGATAGCCAAAACATGGAAGCAACCTAAATGTCCATCCACAGATAAGTGGATAAAGAAGATATGGTATATGCGTGTGTGCTAAGTCACTTCAGTCGTGTCCAACTCTGTGCGACCCTATGAACTGGAGCCTGCCAGGTTCCTCTGTCTATTGGATACCCCAGGCAAGAATACTGGAGTGGGTTGCCATGCCCTCCTCCAAGGGATCTTCCCGACCCAGGGATTGAACCAGCGTCTCTCACGTCTCCTGCATTGGCAGACAGGTGGTACATATACATGCAATAGAATATTAGCCATTAAAAAGAGTGAAATAGTGCCATTTGCAGCATCATGGATGGACCTAGAAATTGTCGAACTGAATGAAGTGGGTCAGATAGACAGGGAGGTATTGTACAATATCTCTTATATGCAGAATCTTAGGGAAAAAATGATACAAATGAACTTGTTTGCAAAGCAGAAGTAAACTCACTGACTTAGTCATGCAAAAGTTACACACTGGAAAATCTGAACATACCAAAGAAAGGTCTCTAATTCACGTTGCAAGCAGAAATCAATCTCCTATTCTAATATTCATGCCATTCAATCTGTCAACATTGGTTTGATCAGCACACAGTGTACCAAGCATTGCTAAAGATCCTGGGAAAATTGTCTTCATCCTCAATAGAGAGAGTCCCCCAACAATAAATGTAAAAAATAAATTTAAGATAAATTTGAGATGCCAATAATGGCTACAAATTGATTAAAAACACTATTATACTGTAGTTTCTGTTCTGACTAGAATGACCAAAAAATATTTTATGAGGAAATGGAATCTAACACCCAAAGGATGAGAAGGAATCTCTATTTGAAGATCTAGAAAAGAATGTTCTGAGCTGAAGAGACATTTCCAAAAGGTTAGAGACAGAAAAATAATTGGATTTGAAAAACAAAAGGAAGACCAGAGGGACTGAATATAATAAACAAGGGAAAGGCATCAGAAGTGTGCTGAGACTAGATCTTGTAATACAGTGGTTTCCAAAGGTAGTGTTTGGAACTTGTTAGGATGCAAATTTTCAGGCTCCTCTTCAGAAACCCCAAAGTGGCACCTTGAAATCTATGGTACAATAATCCCTTCATGGGATTCTCATTCACACTAAGGTTAGAGGCCTTTTGGAGAGAACAATGATTCTAAAGTCTAGTTATGTACTGGGAAGCCCAGGTGGCTCAGAGGAAAAGAAGCCACCTGCCTAGCTTGGGAGATGCCAGTTCAATCCCTGGGTAGGGAAGATCCCTGGAGAAGGAAATGGCAACCCACTCCAGTATTCTTGCCTGAAAAATCCCATGGACAGAGGAGCCTAGTGGGCTACAGTCCATGGGGTTGCAAAGAGTCAGACATGGCTTAGTGACTAAATCTCCACCACCACCACCCCAGACAAATGAATTTGTATTTTAGAGTTGCTGTTTAGGCCTCTTTATTTTTTAAATAGCTCTTTAGGTGATTGAGACATAATGATTATTAGAACAACTGACATAGGGTCTTAAAAGTCATGGTAATAATTCTGAATTTTAATGAGGAGTGACTAAAGGGTTTTAAATAGAGATAAATTCATCAAATTTAGAAAGGTCATTTCAATTTCTATGTGAAGGATGAAGAGGGGCAAAAGTAGACCAAAAATTAAAAAAATAGGAGGTCACTGTAGTATCCAGGGAAGAGATGACAGGGGTTTATATCAAAGTTGTAGCACTGGAGATTTCATAAGTAGATTCAGAACATGTTTTATAAAACAACTATTAGATCATGTTTTATAAAACAACTTCAAGACCTACATTATGGATTTTGTGAAAGAAATAAGGAAAAAGAGGAATCTGGCATAAGCCTAGGTTTTAGGCTAGAGAATTAGGGTCCAAACTTCTCTTTGTGGACAAAATCACACAGGGGTAGCTGTCAAGGGACCATCTTCAGCTGTGTTAAGTTTGAGATGGCTATCTGACATCCATGTGGAGAAGCTGAAAGAACAGCAGGACACATATCCAAGTCCAGAGGTCAGAGCAGAGGTCAGGGCCAGACACAGAGGGTCATTACTGCTTTATGGTATTTGAAGCCATGAAATCACAAGAGATCATCTAGGCTGAGGGTGTAGGTACAGTTCAGTGTAGTACTGAGATGGTGTATGGATGAACAGAGTATGGAACTGACTTATGAGAGCTCAAAAACTGCGATGGCCCCAGACTACTAAAGCTCAGGACAGCTGGGGAACTCAAGGTCTCCATGTTGCCCCACAGCACAATCCCACCACCAAAGGCAAAAGTGAAAGTCGCTCAGTCGTGTCCAGCTTTTTGCGACTTCATGGAATGGGTAGCCCTTCCCTTCTCCAGGGGATCTTCCCTCCAGGGATCCAACCCAGGTGTCCCACATTGCAGGTGGATTCTTTACTAGCTGATCCACAGGAAAGCCGAAGAATACTGGAGTGGGGGACCTATCCCTTCTCCAGTGAATCTTTCCAACCCAGGAACCGAATGGGGTCTCCTGCACAGCAGGCAGATTCTTTACCAACTGGCCTATCAGGGATGCCCAACCAGTTCTCCAAAGCAGAGTGATGTTAGAAAACTGCAAGCACTTGGTAGTGACTATTGGTTACTGAAGAAATTAAAACGAGGATACACTTCAAAGCTCCCCCTACCATTACAAAATCTTTGCATGAATCAAAAAAGGAATATAAGGATTAGACACATTACGGTGTTTGTCCAAGTTCACAGTTTCTTTAAGTTTCTGTATTCGGCCAGAACTTGGCCTGGGAAGATGGCATTCCAAGGTTGCCAATGTATATGTTGCCTCTGGGCAAGGAGACCAAGAGGCGAAGCTGTGGCTGGGCACAGTTAATTCAATCTGGGACTGATGGGTGCTGAGTCAAACTGGTTGGGAAGATAACTGGGCGGTGGGCAAGGGCCAAGACAGTGTTACAGACCAAAAAAAAAGTTCCAGTTCCTTACTTGAGAAAGCAAGTCAGCTGGGAAAAGCCAGTATCCAGAAACATTGCACACAAACAAGAAACAGACAGTTGAGTTATGGTGTCTGGCACTAACTGGGAACGTGTTAGAAATGTAAGCTTTCAGGCCCATCTACAGACCTACTAAATCAAAAACTCTGAGGTGGCTATAAGCAAGCTATGTTTTAACAAGCCCTCAGGAGATCCTGATACACACTAAGATTAGAGGCCCCTTGGGGAAAACAAGGACGCTCAACTTTGGTTGCATATACCTCAAATGTAACCTATGAGGAACTGCCCCAGGGAAATGGCTGCATCAGCAGAGCCGTCACACATTCCTATGCTGGGGTAACTCGGTACTCCTCCTACAACACAGCCAAGGTACAGTCTCTTCTGCTCGTAATATTTTATAAAAATATAAATGTTTCTCTCTCTACATATATACATATACACATATGTATGTAGATCAAGAGATAGGTAGGTAGGTAAATAGATTTCTCTCTACACTGATTATTTCCACATTTTATTAGGAGTTAAGCTATTAATCTCCCAAAATGGTAATAGAAGTTGGGTCCTTTGGAGCCTTCTAGAACACAGGACTTGTTCATAGTTCGTGGATTTAAAATAAATTTTAAAAAACAGAAAGAGCATATTAGAGAGTAACCATACCTCAAAAGTGGCACTCATACATACAATTTCCATTCCCAACCATGATTAAGTGAATAATGATGAGTAGGAAGCAATGACTTCTTCCTTGGCCAGGAATGCACTGTCCACAAGGATAAAGAAAATACAAACTTAGTTACAGAGTCATAGAACATTAGTTCTAGACAGAATCTCTGGAAACTTAAGAGTTGACAGTTTCCTAATTTTAGACCTCTGAGCTTCTAGGAGCCAGTGGAGGTAACAATGCAGATCTGGCAATGACTGTCACTGTGTCATAAGGCTGAATAAAACAGTACAGGTTTATGAATAATCAAACCTTTTTACTGGAAAAGATCATCAGCCAGTATAAAGAGAGTATAATTCATACTTATTGGAAATTTTGACCAGCAATTTTGTATATTTTTGATCATTAACATATAATTACATTAACATGTAATGTTAATTACTTAATAGTTTATTAGTTTACAAAGTATTTCAAAATATAAGACTGAACAGGCAGAACAAAAAGAATCACTGATCTCATTCAAACCCCTAACTTTTAAGTACGGGGAAGATTAAGAAGGCAGTTTCATGGGTACAGTTCAAATTTCAAAACATCCTCATAGGTTAAGACGTTTCTAAAATTTTTCCAAGCATAGCATAAAAAAATGGACCTGTCCTTGAAAATTTTAGATTAATGGTTAGAATCTAGGATCAATATAAAAGGTTCAGAGACTTCCTACATCATTATGCTAAGTCTGGGTGTGGTACCATAGATTAAGCCAAAGGTGACCATGACATGCAGCTGACCAAATAGAAAGAGATCTTACAGTGACTTAATTTTATCTGGATTCACATCACTATGATTGGTCTGCTTTTTCGTCTGGGCAGCCAGTTAATATCATCCTCAAAGCTAGGTATGAAAAATAAAGGACTATATGAAGCCAAGCAGGAAAGCATGATATCGTGGCACCCTACAAGAGAGACCAAATATCCTGCAAACCCAAAGGAAGTATCACACCAAGATTTTAATCACTATGTTAAACGCATATTGTTTTACAGATAATGCTAAATAAAACATTTCCCACTGTGTTTGGGTTGCTAACATTTACAGAATCTCTTACTAAGTGCTGTTCTTCATTTTCTCTTAGGCTTACATGCTCAGACTGGGTCCTGCTATGTTCTTATAACACCCAAGCATCCACTTTTAGAGATATCACCAGACAGAAGTAGGCCTTCCAGAAATGTTTTATATTGGAATTGGAAAGTCCTATCAGCTAATCAAAAAATTCAATAAAGACCCCAAAAGTCTACTCTGATAATGCCATTTAAGTTTAAAAACGCATTTTCTAGCAATTAGAGCTAGGGACCCACCATGCCACCTTTATCTCCATCTCCACCCCCCACAATTGCCTCCACAGACTTGTGGAAAATGTTGTATGCTTTTTTTCCCCCAAGTAAAACTTTAGACTGGAAACAAAAATAGATATAAGACAGCATATTAACTACCATCAACAAATAAAAAAGATATGAGATAGGATATGAAAACTAGACTCTGAACAATAGGAGTATATACCATCTAATGCCATGGACTCTTTACTGTTATTCCCATAATGTCTTACACTGAGATTCATAATTTAAAATACTGACCAAAATGAAAAGCCTGAGAGGTATGTTAAAATTATGACCTATGCCTCATTAACTCCATTCCAGCCAGGGTATGGGCTCTATCACACCACTGCTGCTGTTGCTGCTAAGTCGCTTCAGTCGTGTCCGACTCTGTGTGACCCCATAGATGGCAGCCCACCAGGCTCCGCCGTCCCTGGGATTCTCCAGGCAAGAACACTGGAGTGGGTTGCCATTTCCTTCTCCAAGAGTGAAAGTGAAAAGTGAAAGTGAAGTCGCTCAGTCGTGTCCGACTCTTAGCATCCCCATGGACTGCAGCCTACCAGGCTCCTCCATCCACGGATTTTCCAGGCAAGAGTACTGGAGTGGGGTGCCATTGCCTCCTCCGATCACACCACTAAAGGGAACTATTTGCTAAAGCAGGAGTGTACTGAGTGTTCAAGTGCAAGAAACTGAAGTTTTACAATAAAAACAAGAAGCCCATCACAGTTAGTACACCTGTGTCAACTGCAAAAAGTCTAATACATGGAATAAGATATTTTCACTTTATATTTCTAAGTAGAATCTAAGGAAGAACTTTCTATATGGCAGAGCTATATATTAATAAGATGGAAAGTAGTGAGCTTCTCATCATGAGAAGTCTTCAAGAAAGCACAAATTAGAGTACCCCTCAGAGAAGATGATGCTAGAGGAGCCCTGCATCAGTTGGAGAAGGTCATCCAAAAGTTACAGGATTTTTACCAGAGTATTCACTTCATAAAACACTATTTTCCACATGTTAGGTCACAGGCTGAGTTGAGTAACTGCAGCACTTTTTTTAACTTCGTAAACTTAATCATAATACAAAAAGCATAGTTGAGCTTTTTATGCTAAGCAGCTTTTTCAAGTCCACTGTTGTAGACTGGCAATAATAAAACTGTCCTTTTAACTTGTATTTCTGATTAGTCTCTCTATATTTCTAACAATTTTAAAAATATACAAGCTAATTCATGTCATGACCTCTGTTAACCACCCACACCATGAGGAGCATATTTAGGTAACTTGGGATGATAGAACTATTATGTTCTGTTGTCAGCAGACCTGAGTGCCATTCCAGCTCTGCACCAACTCTGAACAACTAATAACAAATTTTGCCCCTGGTCTCTGAATCAAAATATTTAATTAAACATTGATTTTTCTTGACTTTTTCTATGGTTTTTCATATATATGGGTGCATATATACATGTTTGTAGGTATATAAACACATACATATACATTTCTATACACACATATACATTTGGTAGATATGATAAATGACATAAAATAAAATGAGATTTAACACTGAAATCCATTCATTGACAGGGTTATCTTGGTGTGTCTTGTTTTTTGAAAGTTCGGTAAACTTGATCAAATCACTCTTTAGGCTGTGAGCAAAAATCACTAAAACAACATTAGAAATACTCCTTCGAGAATAGAAAGAAGGGATAGGAACAGACAGTCAACACAGGAAGAAAGTCAGGAGAACACTTCAGATGGAAGAAATTATAGCCATGCTGCTGCCACTGCTAAGCCGCATCAGTTGTGTCCGATTCTGTATGACCCCATAGACGGCAGCCCACCAGGCTGCTCCATCCCTGGGATTCTCCAGGCAAAAACACTGGAGTGGGTTGCCATTTCCTTCTCCAGTGCATGCATGCATGCTAAGTCGCTTCAGTCGTGTCCGACTCTGTGTGACCCTATGGACAGCAGCCCACCAGGCTCCTCTGTCCACAGGATGCTCTAGGCAGGAATACTGCAGCGGGTTGCCATTTCCTTCTCCAATAGCAGGAGGTTAAATGAGGCACTTAATTCACCAAACTTGAAAGATTGAAGGACCCAGATGATGGGAGAAGTCAGATTTTTAAAAATCAACTTTCTTAACCCTCTTGGAAAAAATTTGGGGAACGAATTCTAGAAAAAGAAAAAAAGCTACTGAGAAAAATCTCTCTAAACTCCAGAGATAAAGCTCCATGACTTCAGCAAAAACTTTCTACAAAGAAAAGCAACATAATTAAGGAATACGAATCTTGCCCTCCTCTTGTCCTGAACATCCATGCAAGCATGTCATTATTAAGTACAGTCATTGAATTTGGTCTTAATGTACATCTCTAGGATCTACCCTCCTTTTTTGTCTCTCTCTCCTGCATTAAACTTGCTCCTGAGTGTGCATACACACTCAGTCGCTTTGGTCATGTCTGACTTCTTGCGATCCCATGGGCTGTAGCCTTCCAAGCTCCCATGTCCATGGGATTCTCCAGGCAAGAATACTGGAGTGGGTTGCCATGCCCTCCTTCGGGGGTTTTTCCTGACCCAGGGATTGAACCCACATCCTCTGTGTCTGCTGCACTGCATGTGGCTTCTTTACCACTGAACCACAGCGGAAGCCGCACTTGCCGCTTCATTCAGCTAAATACTGACCAAGACTACTTTGGCTCACCCATGTATTCATTACATATATTACAAAGTTCATGAAATCTACTTACCCCATCCTCCCTTCATGTTTATGGCCATCACAAATATCTCCTCCTTTCCGCAGAGGCTCTTCCTCTTACCCATCCCATCCTCTGTCATCATCAGTGGTCACTTAAACATACATGGTTATCTTTCCAATTGTCTGGGATCACAAATACTGCTTTCTCCAGGAAGCCTGCTATCACTCTTCCAGGTATAAATAATCTTTCCACCACCTGGATTCTCACATTTCATCTACTCTAGTCTTAGAGCATATAAAACATTCCTGCCTTGTACTTTAGTTCCATTTTTGCATCTCTTATATCTAGTACTCCTGGAAGACAAAGGTTATGCCCAGCTTACCTCAGTATTTCCCACAGCAATCAGTCTAGCGTTTTACACATCCTAGCTCTTCCAAAAGCTTTATTAACTTGATCAATATTCCTAGAAGCAAAGATGCAGTCACACGATTAACAGTTCTTGCAGTCGAGGACCTTGAGGCTGGGTTTAGTTTGCAAGAACTCTGTGACTTCAAAGCCTGATTATGCACAAAGGTGTCATATCAATATCTTGCTGTGCTTTTGTTCTTGTTTTAATGATAATTTACCGAGAAGAAGAAGAAATTAAAGATGTGGTCAGCACTATTTTCACAGTTCTTAAAGTATCTTGAGTATCTTTAAAAATCTATATTAAAGTTATAATGAAGTCCTAGTTGCCATGGCACTCAGAATAGGAAGCATTACTTCTCAGGTCAACTTTCCCTCCCCTTTTATTTACTTTCTGTGTTCCATTCCT
Source organism: Muntiacus reevesi (assembly GCF_963930625.1). Taxonomy (NCBI): domain Eukaryota; kingdom Metazoa; phylum Chordata; class Mammalia; order Artiodactyla; family Cervidae; genus Muntiacus; species Muntiacus reevesi. The sequence continues at coordinate 28,045,215 of NC_089270.1, read as the reverse complement.
ATACAAAGAAAGACACGAAATACCACATTTATTTTTACCCCAATTTTTAGCTCACCCTTAAACTTAATTTAAAAATGTACTATATCAAAGTTAGAGAAGGTAATGGGAAATAAATCATAATCAAATTAATGTAAGTAAAATCATAAGCCGAAGGGGCTTCCCTGGTGGTTCAGGGGTTAAGAATCTGCCTGCCAATGCAGGGGACACAGGTTCGATCCCTGGTCTGAGAAGATCCCACATGTCACGAGGGATCTAAACCCATGCACCACAGCTACTAAAGCCCGAGCACTCTGTAACCTGCGCTCCGCAACAAGAGAGGCCACTGCAGTGAGAAGCCTGAGCACCGCAACTAGACAGCAGCCCCCGCTTGCAAGAACGAAGACCCAGCACAGCCGAAAATATAAATAAACAAAATAAACATAAGTTGAACAAGTGGTACCCACAAACATGAATAGTTTATATCAGCTACCAAATAACTATTAAAAAGAAGTATTTTCAAAATCACACAAGAGAAATATAGCCAAGAATTTTGCAAAAGGCTTGACATATGTATAATTCTGGATTTACACAAATTAAGTACAACATGGGAAAATGATCAAAGATTTTGCTACATCTTTCCACTTCACCACAGGTAAGCACAACCAGGCTGCCTATCTGAGAAGGAAGGCAGAGTAGGAAATGTAACCAACAGCCCAGATCCAGCACAGGCAGGATTAATACTGTCAGCTCCTATGGGTCGAAATCTCAGGTAAGAAGCAATGAGGCTTATCAGGGTACTGGTTCTCCCAAACTAGTTAAACTAGAGGACTCATAACCACGTTTTCCTTTCTACTTATGGAAATAAAAGGGTATAGGTGCTTGAGCATCTCCTAACCCTGCATTGCTAAAAACAGCCTGGTACAGATGGCTGGAAGTGAAATGAGGTTTCACTCCTTTGCTCCCCAGACCTACTGAAGTGTCTTAAATCAGTACGCACATGGTTAAGACACAAAACTCCCTCTGTCCCATCAGTAAAATGCACATCTTCCATAGACAAGTTCCTTGGGGGAAAAAAGGTGGGAGGTGACTGGCTTTTAGAGATCAGGTTCTCCTCCTAAAAGCAGACGTCCAAATGTCAACATCTAAAGATCAGTCCTTGAAAACTCTAAATCCACTATAAATAGCTACGAATTTGTATCTGTTTTTAGTATCAAACATTTCATTTACCAGATTGAGTTGTATTTATAATCACTAGTCAAATATTCTCAATCCCAGGCACACTGGCTCACAATACTTTTTAAAATAGACTTCTTAAAAAGTGCCTCTGCAGCTAGACTTACTGAAATAGGCATAGAGAGGACGTTTCTGAAGGGACAAAATCCCAAAGCAGAAGTCTTAAGGCAGGGAAGTCTGAAGGCTGTTTTCTTTATAAGTTTGTGGTTGTCCACAAAGACTTCATTTGACCATGCCCCAAATCTAAAAAGGGTAAATTACCTCCAATACTAATCAGATGTGACTATCACATATTTTAGAAAAGAGGTTTTGCCTATGGCTCCCAAGTTGTAAGCTTCCAAGATTCCCTAACCTAAGAGTGGAGATTTCCTATTAGAAGCTTCAGGATGGCTGAGTGGTCTTGAGTAAGAACAAGGCAGGATGAAGAGGAGTTAGGAGGAAAAAAAAAATCTGTGTTTTTACTGGCCTTTCCTGAGTTTATCCATTTTACATTTTATTAGATAACCCTAGTGGCTTCATTTGAGAAGGGCCTGGCAATCCCCACTCCAGTATTCTTGCCTGGAGAATCCCATGGACAGAGGAGCCTGGCAGGATACAGTCCATAGCACTGCAAAGAGTCAGACACGCCTGAAACAAGTTAGCATGCACGCACACACAGTGATTTCATTTGGAGGAAGAATTTCAAACGTTGCAAAATATTGAAAATTTCTGTCCTCGATAAGCTGCCTTGATTTAAAGTCAACCCACAAGGAAATCACTGAGTTGGATAACCCAAAATAGCCATCACCAGTCAGTTCTTCCACTCTCAGTTTCCTCTGATGACAATCCAGAGCAATTAACAAAAGGATATTGTTCTCACAAGTCTAGAAAAATCCAGTTCCCTTATGCTACGAACACATGACATGAAGACTACTAACCAAATAACCCTTTATTCTGGCAAATCTGAAGACCACAAAATATGACTGTGAGCCGCCAGTACTCACAGGGGAGATTTAATAGTGTTACAGGGCAAATGCCAGGGCTCTGTGGAATAAAGAAATCTATTTTCAGCTGGAATTCTCAGCCAGAAGCATCTTCCCACTCAGAAGTGTGTGAAATGCCTGCCATCACCGTGACTCCTGACCACTGGACTCTGCAGGGATGCAGAAGCAGAAAGGTAACACACGTCAATGGCCTCTAGCCAAAGACCACTAGGAACTCATCTGCAGTTGACAAGCTGGGTTTATTATGTTGCCGGGAGCCAGAACACACGCCAGAGGGAACCATAAGCATCTCAGTAAGAGAGCTTTAGAAAGAACCTATTAACAGGATTTAGGCTTTGGCAGGGTAATTTGGAGGAGGATCTAGAGAATTGGGCTTTTTAAAAATTGGATGCTGTCAGAAAACAAGGACAACTCCATGACTGAATATAGTAACAATTTTCACCTACAAGTAGGATATACTAGAGCAGACATAAAGCTGTAATTAGTAAAGAATTAGCTATCACTCATAAAAGATAATCTTGACAAAGATTCAAAAAGGTCATGCTAGACAGAACAGATACGGTTCTTGGCCACAGTGGGTGAAAATCACTGTCAATTCCTTCCTGCAGAACACTTTGATGCTGCTTTCAGAAACGCACAGAATAATATTTTAGATATCATGTATATCTATGTCTGGGCTTTCCTGGTGGTTCAGGTGGTAAAGAATCTGCCTGCAATGCAGGAGACCTAGATTTGATCCCTGGGTCGGGAAGATCCCCTGGAGAGAGGAATGGCTACTCACTCCAGCATTCTTGCCTGGAGAACCCCATGGACAGAAAAGCCTGGTAGGCTACAGTCCATGGGGTCATAGAGTCAGACACAAGTCAGACATCTTTTTTATATCACATTCTAGACCTTGGCTCTGCATATGTCACTTAAGGCAATTTTCTGTCTTCCTCCTTAATGTCCAAGTTAAGGGAGCTTTCCTGTGATCATTTGCTGCTGCTGCTGCTAAGTTGCTTCACTCGTGTCCGACTCTGTACGACCCCATAGATGGCAGCCCACCAGGCTTCCCCGTCCCTGGGATTCTCCAGGCAAGAACACTGGGGTGGGTTGCCATTTCCTTCTCCAATGTCATCTCCGGATCATTTCATAGTTACCTAGAATAAGTAGTCAAGTTTCTGATGTTCAGAGGAATGGGAACAGCTAAGTATTACTACCTGCTTTTCATCTATTTGGGGTAAATAAACAGTTTCTTTTCTCCTCAGTTAGCTTTGGGCTGATAATTTTGTAAAATACAAGGAAAACTAATTACTAGGAAAACAACAAAAAAGACACAAAATAGCAGCCTCAGCTTTTTCTTTTCTTTTTTTTTTTTACTGTTAGGTCCAACACAAATATAATAACTATGTCAAAGTGTCATAAAGTTTCTTTATATAGCCTCACCTTCAGTATTTATCTTGACCTGGACCTATGGACACTCTTTGAGCAGTACTGTTATTTTATTTTATTTTATTTTATTACAAGTCACAGCCTTCTGTTTAATATAAATTAAGTCTGTCTCAGACCACTATCTATTTCAAACATATATAGTTTGCCGCAAGGTAGCATTATAGAAAAAGAGGTAAGGGGTTTCACTCAGGGAAAAGGCCATGGTAAGAGCTTCCCAATCTCAGTGAAAAATAAATACCTGTGGCTGCTCCCTATGACTAAGAGTTTCAAAAGACCCATGTAGATAATCAGATCACAGGAATCCCATTGACAATAATCTACAGTAGACCCATCCAGGTAGGGCTTCACTGGCATTCTCTTCCATAGCAGGAGACTTCACTTCATCTTGCTCAGCAGAGATGTTCCCATTGGCACTTTTAGGCCAGGAGGGGCTCTGCTTTCTACTAAGACAACTTAGATTTGGTTATAATCCCAGAGCTTCCCAAGGAAATGGCTTTCTAGCCCATCAGCTTAATCTTCAGGCATCTATGTGATCTCAGTATCCCTGTTTCTCTTCCTAAGGTCAAGAAGGTCAAACTTAAATCCCCTACACAACAAGTTAAAGGAACAAAAAAGGGTTTAGGAATCTGCTAATTAGCCAAGTTTATTTACATTCACATCAGTTTTACTTCCCTACTTCATCTCAGCTAAGGTGCTTATTCTATTCAATGCAATTTTAAGAATTTGTCCCCAGCTTAACGAAGTAGTAGTCATCACCCTATTGATCTGCTATTACTGAGCTTCTAGTCCTGCCATCATCTTTATTCTTCCTCCATAGTTGCTATGAGCTGGAAACTCTAAAAAGCCTTCTGTTTAGATACACCCTCATAGTCAGCACTGCCTGCTATAGGCGGGACTCCTCTCTTTCCCAAGATCAAGCTCAAGGCCTGAGCCACGTAAGCCTGGTTAGAAACTCGGTCCCCATTCATAAAATCTCTCCAGAAGATACTTCCCTTATCACAACTTTTTTAAGTTGAACATAATTCTAGTATGCGTGTGTGTGTGTGTGTGTGTGTATGTGTGTGTGTGTATACAAATACAGGTATACCAGATATTTTGACACTTAAAATCTATGGCAAATTTAACCTCTTTGAGCTCCATGACAATGGTAATCATGACCATTCCTTTCATCATTTCACAATGCCATTAACAGCACTTGCCCAGAAGGGACTTCTCAGAAATATGTTTTAATTGATTAAAGGATCAAAGAATGTAATAAATAAATACACTGGTTGAGTTGTGCACACACATGCAAACAGACATACTATGTCAGTGTACACAGGTCAACAGTCAACACCATACCTTAAAAATGAGAAATCAATCCTAATAATTAATGTATATTCATACTTTATACCTATTTTCCTCTTCCTTACAGCCATTCCCCTATATTTCTGTATCTATGATTAGATCATTTGACATGTACAGTAAGAAAAACACTGATTGCTAAGTCAGGTTTAAAAACACACTATTATAACCCATTAAAATAATTTTCTTGCCTTTTGCCTTCCTTAAACTGATTTTCAAGTTTCAAATCTCCTAGTCTAAGCTTCAATCTTAACCAGGGAGATTAAAAGTATGTAATCTTTTTAAGTTATAAAACTTAAAAATAACAATGAATTAAGTTTTATACTCAATATACTTTACTTAGAAGTATTATAAAGTAGTACCTTTATGTAATTTATTTCCTCTTATACTCTAGTAGGGTTGAATCAAGCTCTTAGTGAATATTTTAAACTTTGTCTTCTAGAAGATGTTTTCTTTCTATTGTTTTAGTCAGTAATTTAGTTAAGTCAGATCTATTAAACATTTGTGTGGAACGAGAAGAATCTCAGAGATTCCTTGTGTCTTCAAAGCCCCTAGCATGATCTAGCACCAAATGTGATGCTGTGAATCTTAAACTGAAAGGGTCCAACTAGGAGACCTAACACACACACTCTACTCAGTTTTCTGTTCAGGCTTCTAAAGCCCTATAGAACATCTAGAGGCAGTATAAGACCTCCAAATAAAGCCTGCAACCATGAACCCACAGGCCTTGAGTAAAAAATATGGCATCATACCTCCTTTGGGTTGTGCTTATGCACTAAGGGGACAGTAGCAGAAGATTCAAGGTACTGTTAGGGGACCAGCCAAGGTGGAAGGAATGCAAGGATTGTTTTGAGAACTCCCAGAAGAGAGACAAAACAAAGAGAAAAGCTGTGAACTCCCAAGAAACAGCAGCCTGGCAACCACAGAAAGAAAAATGGTTGCTCTTTTTGAACAAAGGCTTGGAGTCAACTATGAATAGAAGAGGCATAAACATTGACACTTCTCAAATAACATCTGGAGATACAAGACAAAAATATTTCACATCTTCAGAGCATGCGAAGAAGGATCAGTTACTATTAGCCTCAACCACAAAAGTGAAGAACAATACATGGGTACTTCATTCAAAAGCAAGAGAAAATGAATCAAAGCCACCATACAGAGAGAACTACACCTCAGGTTCATACACGAAGGCGATTTGAACAAATTCTGACAGAGAAGCACCTTGTTCCCCATTTTGGCATTCTGAGGGGGTGCGGTGCAAAAGAATGCTTTCTAAGTATTTTCTTTAATAAAACACCTAATGTTTCTTCATAAGAAGGGAAATACTATCATTTTGAAGGAATCTATACTTCTTTAAAAAGTTGTCAGGATGATTTTTAAAAAATGCTGTTGGCAGTTTGGGCAACTCTAACGGCTGTTGCAGGCGGCTCTGTCACTCAACTCTGCATGATCTTGGCATCATTTCTTAATCTCTCTAAACCTCAGTTTTCTCATCTATAAGAACTAGAATAATAATACTTTCCTCTCAGGATTATTAAGAGGACTGATTACATGTTAAAATCACTTAAGACTATGCCTCTAATTCAGCAAGTGTCTCAATAAATGATCATTGTTATTATTTTTTAAAAAAATAAGGAAATAAAATTCCCTTGTGATGCAAGTGGACACATAAGCCAAGAATGCTGAGATAGTTGTCTTTGGTTTCTTAGACTAATGTCTTCATGTCAAAATGAAGCCAAAGCCTACATTTTTGACAGTGAAATGCTTTCCAACACTTCTTCCTAAACTTGAAATATAATAATGAGGCTTTCTTTCCACCTCTACCTTCCAAACCATGCTTAAGCCATGCTGCACTCCCAAACACCTGCAAACAGACACAAAAGGCAAGGGGTCTTACCAGACCATCACAGTTGCTAATGGCAACAGAGGTTCCTGGAATGTCCATGACGTCACCAACATAAGCACAGTCGGTCTGCAAAGGCTCTGTTTTCCAGATTCTCTCCGAAGTTCTTCCTGGTTGATGAGCATGAATGGGGCCGGTTATATTCCCAGGCACCGGAGATGCCTCATGCCATTCCACCACAGCACCAGGAGCTACCAGCTGAGTGTTGGGCTTCAGTCGCAGATGAAAATCTCTTCCAAACGCCGTGATGTTAAAGAACAATCGCTCAGAGCTGGAAGACACGTCCCTCGTTGACCTCTTTTTGTGATTTGTAGAAAGAATGTGGGAGAGATAGTGTCCTTCAGAATTTGTGCTGACGGGAGTCACCAGCTCATACTCTCTTTGCCTCTTTATTGGTAAATCTGTGGGGTGAAAAAACAAAACTGTAGAGCCCTGTGTAACAAGAGAACACAGGAGGATGTCACACGGGCATCGAGGGCCCACCTCACAAGACCACACCTCAACTTGCATAATAAATATATTCTTGAATCATCTCATAAGCAGTAAGTTTTGAGAACTCAAATCATTTCTCAAACACATTTAGATAACTCTGGGTTAAATGAATCATTTTTTTTTAATTTTTAAAAAATTTCACTACATGTGAATACTCATCTCATTTATGTGTTTGAGAACATGCATAGAATAACTTTCCATAAATTGTATCAAGCTTGCTTATAATCAAGGCATACACTCAATTAATGTATCATTGACATAACTGCTACAGACTTTTAACAAAGTTGCTACTATGTAGAAGATATTTTTCCTAATTGCTTTAATTTTTTCCTTGTAAGAATCCTAGAATTTATACTTAGCACAATAGTTTTGTGTATTAAACACAATGTACTTTGTGCTATATCTACCATTGGCCTGTAATTTATACACTGCAGTTTATGGTACTGCAGTTGATACATATTTTTCCACCATACCAACCCTAATAAGCATACTTCACAGGTGAGGAAACTGAGATTCAGGAGGTGTGTGTCCAAGGTCAAATAACTGTGAAACTCAGCTATATCTTCACATCACACTCCAAAGTCCATACACTCCCTCTGCTTCATCACGTTTGTGTCCCATAAATCACAGAACGTTTTCAGCAGATGAGGAGAATGGAGTAAAAAGAACCATCTATAAGTTGAATACACAAGTACTGGTTAGTCAAGAGCAAATAGCACTGTTATTTTGCACCATATTCCTTACACGGGAAAGACCTTCATTTGAATACAAATTCAATATTAAGGGTCCACTTTATAACGCGGGTGGCCACTCACATGTTTAACTGAATTGCAGTTAGAACTTAACTGTTTAGCCAAGTTTAGCCAAATGTGAGAATTGTGTCCGCTGAAATGCAAACATCCTTGGGAAAGACAACACATTAAATGAACCATTTCTTCCTTAACAGAAACAATTTTGAAGGCAGAAGGAAACAAGAAGGGCAACAAGGATGAAGAAAGAACACATGGAAAGGAAAATCTAAGAGCCTGAATTTAAAATTTCTCCACCTTCATAACTCTAGCCTCAGACTAGCCCTGTAGGTATTACAAAGTAGGTATGAAAAAAAGTATATGATTCACAAAGATTCCTCACCTATGGAAGCTTCATGATGTTATCTAATACATTAGCATATCAAACCCATAAATGAATCTACAACCTAGGTTCTTAAAAGTGTTTTATAAAATCACTGTGAAAGGTGAAGTCACTCAATCGTGTCCAACTCTTTGAGACCCCATGGACTGTAGCCCACCAGGCTCCTCCACCCATGGGATTTTCCAGACCAGAATACTGGAGTGGGTTGCCATTTCCTTCTCCAGGGTATCTTCCTGACCCAGGGATCAAACTAGGGTCTTCCACATTGCAGGCAGACTCAACCATCTGAGCCAACAGGGAATCCCATAAACTGAAAGTCACTCAGTCATGTCCAACTCTTTGTGATCCCACGAACTATACAGTCCTTGGAATTCTCCAGGCCAGAATACTGGAGTGGATAGCTCTTCTCTTCTCCAGGGGATCTTCCCAACCCAGGGATCGAACCCAGATCTCCCGCGTTGCAGGTGGATGCTTAACCAGCTGAGCTACCAGAGAAGCCCCAACAATCACTATGTTTTCATTATTTTCCTATGTTTTAAATAACTTAAACAATGTGTAAAGTACCAGAACACAAATGAAGGTATTTTGCAACCTGGAAATTCCTTGAGTGCAAGTTTGTTACCATTACACCACTTATAATGACCAGAGCATTTAAACATAATACCTGTTTTTATCAAGTGTATACAGCAAGTGACACAGTTGTACATATTCACTAGACAGAGGAGGGTCATATCACAGAGTAAAGTGAAGCCTGCTTCCAGGGAGCAGAAGCAAACCAATTCCTGTCTCTCTGCAGGCTCTCTACATCATGAAGACCTACATAGGTGTTGGTGTATGCACAGACACACAGATTCGGTCTCCCTTACAACCAACTCCATGAGAACACTTTCATAAATTCTGGCTGAGAGAAAGAACTTATTTGAGAGAATGCACTCAAGTGTCACAGCAGCAGGGTGATGGAGGGGGAAGTTTCCACAGGAAGGGATGAACGGGGCTCTTGGAGGTGGACTGACACAGCCAACCGCAAACTAATTCCTATAGGACAAAGAATTCCCCATTTAACTCAGTATTCCCAGTATCATCTCATACAAGACTTAGGGTCTCTTATCAGTAGGATGTGTTTACTATGTATGAGTTAGTAATGCGGGTAACTGGAGAACATTTGCTTCATCTCTGCTGATCCACACACTGACTTAACTATCCACGGCCCGGGAGCATCTCACTGCACCAATGATTCCAGTTCTAACTCTTTCTTTAACCATCAGTTTACTGTTTCGGGGAACGGAAGAACATTTCATTTTAATGCATGGACTTCTCATCTCCACTGAAGGGAATTCACACCACCAAAATCTAGACAATATACTGATGCCTGGATTAAGCAACTGGACAACTAGAAAATTTAGGAAAAATGCAGGGCATCTGCTTCACATCCAAGAGGATACCCAGAGTTTCATGCTGAGTAAACCATACATCCTAGATTTTCTGGGGTGAATCCATTTTTCCACTGTCAGACAATATGTTCTGAACTTTTATTCAAAATAAAGATGGTATGTTTGTATAGAGCTTCGTCTTCTCCAACTTAAATAATAAACCATTCCTAAAATGTACGCATAAGAAATACTTATGAAATTAAACTCTGAATGAGTCGTTTTCCAGGTGAGAATTAAAGAAAAAGATGTATTTAATATTCCCTCAAGCTACCACCCCACAGGACAGTAGTTAATGGAACTGACAAAGGAGTTACCCAGTCACCTGCCATTTATTACAGAATAAAAATCAGGCACTGTGCTTTGTCCTGGGGAATACACCTTCTCTAATTCTTACAACAATCACAGTTAGTAGGTATTACCCTTAGTTTATAAATGAGAAAGCAGACCTAGAAAGCCTCACATATAGCAAACAAGGAGCCAAAGAAAATTTTCACTTCTGATCACCTTGACACTGAAAATCACACTCTCATTCAGAATAGAGGGAACATCTTGCTGGCAAGTTCTAATTGCAGACCTGAGTTATAAAGGAAAACTACAAGAATGATGGTGGCCTATCTGCAGCCAACCAACCAATTTTTCCTCTACTGCAGCTTCAAAAACTTTGTAAAAGGCTCTTAAATTCTAGGTCTTGGGGAGAAAAATAAAGGCATGGGGTGGGTAAAGCTCAACGTTATCAGTGGTAATCTCATGCTACAATCACATATGCAAACCAATGTTAATTTACTGCATTCAGAAATGATACATTTCACAGGACCAAATACTTCCACAAAGCAATACAGCTTATGGTCAAGGAACAGATTATAATGTCAAAAAGCAGCAAGTCAACACATGAACTTGAGCAAGTTCTTTTTTCTAAAGGCTCAGCTTCCTCAATTGCTAACTAGAGGTTATAATAGTTCTAACGTCCTAGGAGAGGTTTAAATGAGCTTAACATTTAAATCCAAAGGATTCTGCAAGTTTTCACTATTTTAACTTAAATGTAAATTAGCTACTTATTAAAATATTACCTACATGCAATTTTAAAATGCAAAACTAGGGACTTCCCTGGTGGTCCAGTGGTTAAGAGTCTGAGCTTCCAATGCAAGGGACATGTGTTTGATCCCTGGTCTGGGAACTAAGATCCCACACACCTGCGATGTAGCCAAAAAAGTATAAATGAAATAAAGTGCAAAACTCTACAACTGTCATCCCGGATGGCTGAAGGGCCACCGTTATAGGCATGTAAAGGTTTGTATGAGCCATAAGCTCCATAAGCACAGAGAGCCGGGGCCACGGTAAAGTCACCCTATGGTCACTAATTACCCAAGCATGACTCAGAAGCAGGGAATTTGATACAACCCACTGGCATCTCTGCATGCCTGGTCCATCCCGCTCTCCCATCCCCAGTATGGATGAACTGTCTGTTGTCTTACTTAGGAGCAAAGCCTCCACTTGTGTACACAACCTAGCCCCTCTTGCCTTTGCAAGACAGCTTCAACAACTGTCCTCTCTTTCTTCCCTCATCAATTTTCCCCATCACTAGATCGTCCCCATCAGCAAATAAATAAGTTGCCATATTTCCCATCTTTAACAAACACACACACAAAAACCTTCTTGATGCCACATCCATCTCTAACTAATTTTCTATACTTCGCTGCCCTTTATAGAAAAACATTTCCAAAAAATTGACTGTATTAGATTTCTCCAAATCCTCTCTTCCCAAACTTGTTCTTTCTTGAACCCAGTCCAATCATGCTCTTGTCAAAGTCACTAGTAACCCCACAGTGCTAAAACCGGTGGTCCAGACTCCATCTTCTCACTTGCTCTGTTTCTCTTTCCTAAGAAACACCCCCTTTCTTTAGCTTCCGAAACACCATCCTCTACTGGTTCTCATCTTTTCCTCGGTGGCCTTCTCTCCTCATTCTCCCTTCCCACATCCCTCTGTTCTCATGACTGGAACACACTGGAGCGCCGCAGGACCTGATCACAGACTCCTCTTCTGCATGTACCCTCCCTAGGGTGGAGTACTCATTCTGTCTCGTGACTTCCAATGCCTTCACCATTGTATGTCTCCAGCCCAGGATTCCTCCATAAGCTCTTCTCTCATCAATTCAACTGCCCCTGGATCCTCTCCTTGTGCATAGCCACTAGGCATGTCAACACATCCAAAGTAAACTTCCAACCTTCCCACTCCCAAGCTTGCACCTCCTCACCATGTCAGTAGACGGCAACCCCATCCTCCCAGTTACTCAGACCAAAAATTTGACTAAATCATCCTTAATTCTTCTCACACCACACACAAAATCTTTTAACAAATTTTATTGGCTCTACCTTCAAAATACATCCAGACTCTGATGACTGCTCACCACCTCCCCTGCTGCTACCCTAGCCCAAACCACCATGTTCCCCTTCGCAAGTCGTCCTCAAGCCAGAGCCAGAGGAATATAAATGGAAGATCATGTCGCCCTTCTCCTCAAAACTCATTTCACTCAGAGCAAAATGGCTCGCAAGGTCCAGCACTGGGAATTCTCACACCTCAAGGTCACTGTGCTCACCATTTCCTCTACTGAAATATCTTCCCCTGACAACTGCAAGGCTCAGCTCTCTATGCCATCAGGTCTTCACTTAAACTTGGCCCTGCCATTGAGGTCTTTCCTGACCCCAGCAACTGTCTCATGACTATCCTGCTTTTGCATTTTACTTTTTGCCACAAAACTTGTCACCATCTCACACACTATATATTTTATATACGTCTGTTTGATCACTTCTTAATGTGCATGCTTAGTCACTCAGTCATGTCCAACTCTTTGCAACCCCATGGACTGTAGCCCACCAGGATTCTCTGTCTGTGGAATTCTCCAGGCAAGAATACTGGAGTTGGTCGCCATTCCCTTCTCCAAGGGATCTTCCAAACCCAGGGATCAATCCGGGGACTCCTGCATTGCAGGCAGATTCTTTACCATCTGAGCCACCAACAAAACCCTTGTTTCTTTATACCTGCTAGCATCCAAGCTTCAGGGTGTAGGACTTTGTATCTGCTCTCCTCACTGTAGCTCTCCAGTGCCTGAAACTCACTCTAAAGTCACCCAACAAACATCTGTGAATGAATAAATGAGAGCAACTTGAGCCTAAAGAGAGCAACTTGAGCCTAAAGAAGCAGCAAAAATTAGAATGTGTCCTCTTTTCCTCAAACAGTAATTATCATCAAGTGATCGATGACAGCAAACCACACAAGTTGTCATAAATCTCTATAGCCCGAATCTGCTTGAAAATGTGGGGGATATTTCTCACAGTGTCTGCTGGCCTATAAATTCAAACATTTCACAATATCCTGAAACTTAACATTTTAAGCCACTAAGAACAACAACAAAAGTGGATCTAATCATTAAAACAGACCTCCTGGAATGCAAACACAGAGCCCCTCGTACTGAGGAACCAGAGGCAGGAAATTAGCCCCTCCTCTGCGATCCCTTCAGTTATTCATAGAATTATAACCACACAGTCAAAAATAAACAAGACCTTGAAAAACCATCTCATCCCTGACTCTTTCTTACAACTAAGGCATCTCAAGTAGAAAACATCATGCTTCCTTAAGGTAGGGGCGCAGTGCCTTTCACCTGCTCCCATTCTCTGTGAGGGAAGACTTTTCTCCGAATATCCCGGCCTCTCTGGCCTCTTTAACTCACTCTTCCCCAGTGAAGAGGCATGATGGATGTGAATAGCCAGTCTGGGAAAAATAAGCAGCCTGTGAAGCTCAGCACACCCTCACCATCATTCTTCCCGGAAAGGAAGGAAGGACCCTGTTAAGGACCCTGTCCTTTCTGATAAGGGCCCTGTTCTCTTTCAATGCATGCCCCCTTGTCCTGGTTCAGGCCCTGTCTCAGCCCAGCAGTCCTGACACATTCACATGGGGTGAGGTGTCCTGTGAGTTGGCCCACTGCCTGCCCGTGCGAGAGCCTCGGCTCCACCCTGGGCTCTTTTGTAAGAGATCTTTTCACCGTGTTTTCAGATCTGCTACTTCTCAACATGTTCAGACCAGGCAGGTCAAAGGAGTATGTTTAACTGTGATTCTGGACACCAAGACTTTTTATGTCATCCCTCACTGGAAAAAATTAGAGCAATAGACTTTAATTCCTAGACTTGCTGTAAGAATTGAATGGCCTAATCCAAAGTGTTGAACACAGCATCCAGCACTTAGTAAGTGCTCAATAAATGTCAGGAATTAATATCACCCTGTTATGTTTTCCCTGAATAGTTTCAACTAGCTGATCATTATTTCAGGATAAGATTAATTAGACAACTGATATCTTTATTTCTAAGTCAGACTGAAAATTGCTTAGGATACTATCTATTCATCAAATCCCCTCACTTCACACATAAGAAACTGAAACTCACAGTTAGGTAATTTAGCCTGAATCGAAAACTTAAGTTGTCATTTAAGGCTTTCTGCATTCTGCCCCTAACTTCTTTTTGATATCGTCTCCCATATTACCTAAAGCAACATGCTAATATGCTCACTACACCTTAATCACACTACTGATTAATCACTCTTGCCTTTAGAGACTCCTGCACTCTATTGCATTGAAAGATCTGTTGCTTTCTATCCATCTACTCAAATCTAACCCAGGCCTCATGGCCTTTCTCAAGCCCCAGCTTTTCCAAGAAAACTTCCCTGCTTACTTGCCTTAAAGTACAGACTTCATGGTCTAAGCTTCCTAGATGTGTCACGCACTGTCTCCATAACAGTTATAAAATAAATCTGTATGGATGAGAAGTTACATGACGATGTCATGTCCTTTCAGAGATTTTAAGCAATTTAGGGGCAGAAGTGTGATGTTAAGTGAAAGTGAAAGTGAAGTCGCTCAGTCATGTCCGACTCTTTGAGAACCGTGGACTGTAGCCTACCAGGTTCCTCCATCCATGGGATTCTCCAGGCAAGAATACTGGTGTGATGTTAAATGTGTTTTAATATCCCCAGTGTACACCAGTCTTTGGGGAAAAGAGAAATTAACATCTATTTTTGGAAGTGGGGATGCTGGGGGAGAGGGCTCTCTCAGCATGACCCCAAGCTTTGGGATCATCTTAACGCCTTCACACATTTGGCCACATGCGCTCACAACTGAGGACAGGCAGCTTGGTATCCTTCTGAATATGTTGTAGGATGCTACACAAATGTCTCCCAGAGGAGACTAGATGTCCCCAGCACATTACGAAGACCACAATCTAGAACAGCAAGAGAAAAGAAGCCTTCAGTAGTACAACCAACAGTGCTAGGACCAAAAATGGCTGCTTCTAAGGTTCTCATGTATCACAGCAATTTTTTGCTGATCTAATTAAAACCAAAGCTACCCCAGGCACACAGAATTTTGGAATACTTGTGATGTTTGCAATACGGCTTTGCGTGCTGAGTTGTTTCAGTCATGTCTGACTCTTTGGAACTCTATGACCTGCAGCCTGCCAGGCTCCTCCATCCATGGGATTCTCAAGGCAAGAACACTGGAGTGGACTGCCAAGTCCTTCTCCCAGGGATCTTCCCAACTCAGGGATCCAATCCATGTCTCTTATGCTTCCTGCATTCAGGTGGGTTCTTTACCACTAGCGCCACCTGGGAAGCCCAACGTGGCTTTAATTCCCAAGTACAGAAGGAAGTGGAGTATGATGGTTGAATATGAAAAGTCTGGAGTCAAAAAGCACTGCATTTGAATGCTGGTTTCAAGCCGATGTGCTCTTTGGCATCCTGCGAAAAAACTACGAAAATATAAGGCTCAGACAGGTTGCCTGTAAAATAGGAAGAGATAAACAACATAAAGGGCTTGGTCCATCTAAGAACATCTCAGTGAATGTAAAGTTGGCTGCTGCTACTATCCCCATCCAGCTAGGGCTGTAGAAGAAGGAAGTCACTTGTGTCCCAGCTCCCCTCGGGCCTCTTCCCTCCCCATTCCCAACCCAAGCTATTGTTTCTGGTGGTTAGGAGGGATCTTGAACGCCGTGTCACCAATGGCCTGAAGTCCAAACTGGCTCTACAAACCCATGCTCTATCACCCGAGTCAGAGAATCGTGGGGATTCTCTCCCACGAACTGGCTGATTGCCCCACTATAGAGGCAGTCACACAGGCAATTTCCTTTATCAGGTATAAATTCTCAGTATGCAACAATCTGGCCACAAGAATGAAATCAAATAAGCATTTTCAAGATTTGCTCAAGAAGCCGCTCCAAAAACAACATTTCCAAATCCTGAGCCAAGGGTAAGAGAATGAATTTCATCAGAAATGACAGGGGCCAGCTGTTCCAAGAGAGATGTGAGTGGGGTGAAGAGTGGACATTAAGAGGACGTCACATGCCAGAGGCCTCACCCAGGCTGTAAACACCAACGGAGATGGGGACACATCTTCTCTTAAAGGCAACTAAAAATTAATCGTGATTACAGGCTGAAATTCTGAATGCAGCCACATTCCTCTTTGCTCACTTCATCTCCTCTAAGCCGTTATCACCACAAGGCAGAGAAACACGCTGATGTCTTTTGATTTAGTTGCAGACCTATTTTCACAACTCTTGGGGGGGGGGGGTGCGTTTTTTAATACTTATTATTAAGAAAGAACAAATACTTGTGCGCTTTAAGATTCTTCTCATTTTTTTTTTAAATCTGGCTTTTTCATAAATATTTGTTGCAATTGCACAATGTTTATGTTCAAGAGAGTCATTTAGGAAAGAACAGCACATTCTTTAGCATTCCAGAACATGAAATCAGGTAAGAGGAGATCTTTTGAGAAAAGAAAAACTATTTTATAGAAATATATCCAAGTATTTTCTTTGCTTGCTACATCTTAAAATGATCAAATAATCAATAACAGGCTAACAAGTAGTGATTTTTTTTTTTTTTTTTTGGTGCTGTGCTAAGTCACTCGGTCATGGCCAACTCTTTGAGATCCCAAGGACTATAGCCCACCAGGCTCCTCTGTCCATGGGATTTTTCAGGCAAGAATACTGGGGCAGGTTGCCATTTCCTCCTCCAAGAGATCTTTCCAACCAGGGATCAAACCCTCGTCTCTCGTGTCTCCTGCATTGCAGGTGGATTCTTTACCACTGCGTCACCTGGGATGCTCCTTTACTTGATTAAGTGAGGCCTAAATGCTAAAATCTTAACATTCCAATCTCAGTTTTTAAGAAGCACTTCTATTGGTTACGTTTATCATCACTGGAAATTTTACAGACGCAAGAGAAATATCAGACATTCTAAAAATTAATATTTCTCATACGTCTTACAATTTTTTGATGGATAATACTTTTAGAGACTAATATTGAGTCTAGAATTTAAAGCCAGGAAAAGTAGCATTTATCCCCAGGGCCAAAGACTGAGGAAAATATGACAGATAAGAAATGTGGATAGCAGCTTTAAAGGTTTTCACTGAAATGTTACTTGTGGTAATTATTTTTTCCAAATCTAAAATAGTCTGGTTCATGGTATGACAAAAAGTATGAAAAACCACCTGATATGAAATAACCAACCTTAACTCCATCTGAAGGCTTAATCCCTCTTTGCCATGTAATGTATTTACAGCTTCCAGGAATTCAGACACAGACACCTCGCGGGTCCATTCCTCTGCCGTCCACGGCTACCAGTTGCCATCAAGGCGCTGGAAGTCCTCACAGCTGTGGTGTTTTTGGACATTTGTGACTCCCAGCATCCATCCCCTCTTGCTCTTTAATTGAACCTCAGCTTTCCCTCAGGTTCACTGTCTCACGCTCTACTCCCAGTCTCTGTACATCAAGAATGAAACAGCTCAATCCAAGCTCATCTGAGCACTGTCTCACTGAGCACCGGGCATGGCTTGAAAATAAGTTTTGTTGTTTTTTTTTTTTTTTGGCAAGAGCCTGGCACATGCACATCTAATTAATACTGGTAAAGACAACAAAAAGGGAACTTTTCCATGTGTTAGCAGCAACCCAACTCCCTCCATCCCAAGATATAACATTTTAGACTCTTCTTGCCGGTTCCATTTCTTTTCTCTGGGATGTCAGAGCCAATTCCCAAGGAGGAGGGCTGTCAATAGGTAATATTGCGGTGAAGGGTCTGCAAGCATAGGGTTCAGGAGAGGGCTCTGGGCTTAGGCAGCTAGGATGGAAATCAGGAAAGTGAGTGACAGGGGCAGCTCTGGTGGACACACATTCACTGAATGATTTTCCACACCTAATGATAAAAAAACGACATATGACTCAAGGCGAGTAGCCAATAAAAGCTCTACCAGGAACTACTCCTGGAGCTGCCGGGAGAGAAGTGTCCGGTCTAGTGGGGTGAAAGGTAGAATGAGAGCCTGGAGTTGCTGGTGATGGTCTTCGCCACAACTTGGATCTTGGAGGGTCACAGTCTTATGCTACTAGAGAAATAAAGCCAACGCAAAGGAAAAATGAGAGAGAAAGAAAGAAAGAAGAAAGAGAGGAAGGGAGAAAAGGGAGGGGGGAGAAGGAGAGAAGGGGAGGCAGAGGAGGAATGGTGGGAGACGGAGATTGATTTTTGCCATTATTCGAGACCAAATCCAGCTATACCTGGCTTTGATTGTCTGATCAATTTTGTCTTCCTTAACCACTATCAACTGCGTTCCTGTTTTTCACATCCCAAGGAGTCATGATTAATATAGTAACTTTTGCTCAGTGAAATGGAAAAATGGATTTCAATAAACAAAGTGAAATGAAGAAAGAATTATGTCCAGTATATACAAAATATAGTTGGTGTGGAATCCACATGGAATAACTGTTTCTGCACTATTCTTTATTCAACTCCTCCCTCTATTACTATATTCCAATTAGTTAAGCAACACTATGTTGAAATGCCAACATGAAGCTAATACATGAAAACAGAACTCTTAAAGAGCTGTCACATGGTAAGTTGAGTGGCTGGATAGTGTAGAAGTCCATGACAGACTAAATTAAGGTACCTGGAAAGCCATGGTGGCGGGCATACCCATTAGAAATGCAGGGACGAGTGCGAGGCAGCTCTCCTTGAGTAAAAGTGCTTTTCTAAAAAGCGCAAGACTAAGACATTCCTATGGGTAATAGGTAATAATAATACCTATTATTCTAGCTGGCTTACCATGTGGCAGCATTATATGAATCCTTTAAAACTCTATGAAATAGAATACTTCTGTCACATACAAGATAAGGACACTTTTACAGGTTAAGGTCATCAGCTAGAAAGTGGTACAGTCAGGATTTTAACCCACACAGTGAAAAGCATCTGTGCCGCTGACCATTTGAACAGAGGAGAGGAAATGAATATTAGTTGGTCCTCTAAGAGAAGACTCTTGAGAGTCCCTTAGACTGCAAAGAGATCAAACCAGTCAATCTTAAAGGAAATCAATCCTAAATATTCATTGGAAGGACTGATGCTAAAGCTGAAGCTCCAATACTTTGGCCACCTGATATGAAAAGCCCACTCATTAGAAAAGCCCCTGATACTGGGAAAGATTGAAGGCAGGAGGAGAAGGGGATGACAGAGAATGAGATGGTTGGATCATCTCTGAGAATCATTGAATCAATGGACATGAGTTTGAACAAACTCTGGGAGATGGTGAAGGACAGGGAAGCCTGGCGTGCTGCAGTCCATGGGGTCACAAAAAGTTGGACACAACTGAGCGAATGACCAACAAATCCATACACTGGTTAGATTTTAGATTAAGGAATGGACTCTACTTCTAAAAAAACCAAAGGATTTTACATATAAAAGAAAGACAATGCAAATTCACATGAATAATCATTTCAATCATTCTTTTATCTTTATTTGTGTGCATTAGTACATACAAAAATATATGTACTAAATATGAAGAAAATTGTAGGCAATGTGATTTGTCATCCAAATATTTGAAGATCCATATGTTTAATTCTACTTTACTTTCTAAAAGTTTCCTAAATACTCTTTTTGTTTTATCAGTTACTTTGAGAACAAGACTATTTCATGCTGCTCACAATTTGCTCTAAATTCCAAAAAGATTCATCATATGTTGAATTTGTGGCACTCATTTTTACACACAAGATACTGACATTTTACCACAAAATCTTTCCTAGGGCTTTACAGTGAGTCAGCAAAATGTGTAAACATATTCAGAAAATTTGGATGGATCAGTTACATGTGGGAACAGAGATTCCTAAGCTAGGAAACTTCCCACTCTTTACTAGGCATTCTAAAGAATATACATCTCTGAAATTCTGTTCTAGGAGGTGGACAAATCATCCTCCAGTACTGATAAAATTACAAAACCTTTTCATAATATCAAAGTGAAAGTGTAAATCTCTGAGTCGTGTCTAACTCTTTGCAACCCCATGGACTATATACCGTTCATGGAATCCTCCAGGCAAGAATACTGGAGTGGGTAGCCTTTCCCTTCTCCATAATGGTTCACATTTGGATGTACTTGATAACTAAAAAAATGATTAATTCATTGCATCTTTCAGAGACTAATAACCAAATATTTTAAAATTATGTTCAAACAACAAGAAGAGCAGAACCAAATCTAAAACTAAAATATTTTAAATCAAAATTTTCCTATATATTGCTAGTCAGAGTTCAGGTCTTAGAAACTTCTTCAAAGGTCACTTGTCAAAATGCACCCTGTTAATTTGGTTTTACTCAGAAATCAACCTCTAGGACTCTCTCCAGAAGTAGTCATTGGAAATGTGAACAATAGTTTACATACAACACCGTGTGGCAACATTCATTATCATAAGAAGGTGCAGGCCATTAGGGAAATGACCACATAAATTAAGGTTAATTAATGATGCTTATGAGGGGTTTGTAATGATATGGAAAATTATATTAAAATATTAAACAAAACAAAAACAGGTATACAAAAAAGTCCACAATCTGTGTATTAAAAGAAGACTGAACAAGAATATTCTAAGTTATAACAAGAGCTTGATATCTGGAATGATTGTCTAAAACCCGGGGAATACAGAAAAAGATGATAACCACAAGGGCCACGTGTAAAGCATCTATAATCAGAACCATAACTGATTAATTAAAAAGCACAATTCAACGACTAAGAAGAGAAGTAACACAGCTTAAAAGGAAAAGCTGATCTCTTATTAGAGGAAGTGTAAGATGAGAGGTCCCCAAATTCTGGTAATAGCAATCCTTTTTGAGGAAGCACTGGGGTTCCATTTAAGTCCTCACTGTCAACAGATCCAGTCCAAGCAGTATAACCACACTCTTCATATCGAAACCACTCATGATTTCAGCAGGCAATTTGGAACTGTCCCTGAGGGATTTCCAAGGTAATCTGGGTTGGCTGCCCATAAGCAGAGAGTGCTTAAAGATAATCATCCCGGAAACAGAGGCGACCCTGGAGATTTCATAACATTTCTGAGCAATATCATGATTATACGGTACAATGACAAAAGAAAACAGTGAAGTATGGGGAAGAGACAGCTCAGCTAAAGAGCAATAAGTTGCCAGTGACAGGTAACATACTGCATCTAATAACATCTTTACATAAGACACTTAAAGCACTTAACTTAGATCATTATGGTGCTCAATGGAGGGGCAGGAGCTAAATCAGTAAAGTCAAGTGTATGATCTTGAGTTACAGAGAAGAGCAATGGCTTAGATGGCTGAAGTTCTAAATTTTACAAGGGATCCCTTTAAACTTCCTTTAGACCACATTTTTAGTGTTGCTGCTGGCAAACTGGATTGACAGATTTTGGCCATTGTTTATCTTATTTCCACTGATGCCAGCAACATGGCAAGTTACCCCCAAATAGACCTCAGGGCAAAATTAGTGGACATTCCAAACTTGCACATACTCTGATTCAATTTGACAAATATCTGTGGAACACAAACACAAAAACATAAAAAAACCTATAAGCCTAAGTCCTTGGCTTTGTGGAATGAAAAAGGAAGTCACAAGGAGCCTTGATAACACTGAATGATTAACTGTACATCCATTGTCTCTATACTCATTTACCTAGGGATCAATTAAACCTGGAAAGGGCACAGAACAAGAACATTTTAAGAAAACCAGAACACAGGCAAATCCTAATATGCTAATAACCTGGTTACTAGATCTATGCACTGGACAACAAATATTTGAAAGTCACAAGGTACCAAGCCCTGTTTACATGCAGCAATCGTCAAGACAGTCTTTGCTCTCTCAAGGTCTATATTAGTGAAAACACTTATTTTACTTATTCTACACCAAGGAGAAGGTAGAGTGACTCACACTTCACCTTGAAATGAGTACCTGTAAATAATGAAAAATTATTTCTCAGGAAACCAGATATCTGAGAGTACAAGATTAGCAACTTTATTTGGTTAAGAATAAAATGCAATGGAATTTGAAACTGGAAACAGTAATAGGGCAGAAAAAGATTGACATGCCCCAATTCCAAGAGCAGGGGAGGGGGTTGGGTGGGATGGGGGGAGAGGGAAGGTGGCTGACACCAAAGCCTCACAGTGGTTTTTCCTCTGATGATACTCAAGTGATCTCAAAGCCGTGGTTTATGAAACAAAAGGACTCAGAGAATTCTTTTTCAGGTTCTCCAGTTTCTACAGAGCTATGATTATTTCCTAAGCCACATGTGTCACAGAGCAAACCTCCTTATCCCATCAGGCCAGCCAGCGAGCTGTCCACAATTACCCTAGGCAACCTACCAAGCCCATAGTCTGAGTCAGAAATGAGAGTTCCCTGGTATGTCACAGAAGCATGCTACCTATCTCATGAAACACAGTTACACATGTATACATAGTGCACACACATTCACATATGCACCTATATGTATGTGTGTGCACAAACATACATGTGTGTGCATATACGTGGATGTACGTATGTATGGGTATATGTGGGTGTATGTATATACTGTGTATGGGCGATGGCTCAGTGGTAAAGAATCTGCCTGCAACACAGGAGAACACGGGTTCGATCCCTGTGTCAGGAAGATCCTCTGGAAGAGGAAATGGCAATCCACTCCAGTATTCTTGACTGAAAAATTCCATGGGCAGAAGAGCCTGGTGGGCTACAGTCCAAAGAGTCACAAAAAGTCAGACATGACTGAGCATCTGGGCACACACATATACTGTGTATGCATGTATGCATGGGTGTATACATGTATGTATGTATGTATATATGTATATACATGTATGTATATGTGTATACATGGGTGTAGACAGGTAGATGAGGCTTCCCTGGTGGCTCAGCAGTAAAGAATCTACTAGTAATGCAGGAGATGAAGGCTCTATTCCTAGGTCAGGAAGATGCTCTGAAGAAAGACACAGCAACCCACTCTAGTATTCTTGCCTGGGAAATCCCATGGACAGAGCAGCCTGGTGGACTCTAGTCCTTGAGGTCGCAAAGAGTCAGACATGACTTAATGACTATACCACCACCACCAGATAAGTAGATAGGTAGACAGCTCCTCTCTGGTGAACAAAAGAGAAGAGGACTAGGTCACAGTTCAAAACTTATTTGCCTGTCTTCCTGAGAGCCAAACATACCTTCCCACATACCAAAAGGGCATTCTCCCATTGGGTGGAGAAAAAAGTAAAGAAGCCATATCTCTTACTCCACACTTAATGGATGACATCTGTATACACTCCAATTTGCCCCCATCACAGACTGCCCTTCTCCACACTTCATGGGTGACATCTGTATACCCTCCAACCTGCCCCCATCACAGACTGCCTTCTCCCCAGCTAAATAAAAGCTTTACTAGTCTAGAGGATTGAAGCACATCACATATATATTTTTTAAATTGGCTTCCTAAGGCAAATACTAAAAAGCATACATTATTTTTGTTTATAAAAATCATTTAGAAACTGGCAAAATTAATCTATCCTATTAGAAGTCACCTTTCATATGGGGATCCTGCTAGGAAAGTGATAAAAGCACTAGTAACATTCTTATTGATCCAGATGCCGATCACCTATAAGTGTTCCCTTCATGAAGAATCAGCAAAGTGTACGCTTATATTCACCACCGGCATATATATATATATAAAAAGCATTTTTTAAATTTAGCTTCCTAATAATTTGTGGTCTTTTATTTATTTATATTTACTCTTCCTGAGACATTCACAAATTATTCTGAAACATGGAATTTTACCTAACCAATTTGTAGATCAATATAAATTCATTAATTTTTCTAACCTTATTAGTCTTTCCTAATAAGTTATTCAAAACTACTTTTCAATCAATTACTGGAAAAAAATGACTTAATTATATGTAGAAAAGTACACTTTACCAAACCTCCAGGTTAGCAGTCCCCTGATGCAGAGGGACAGGAGAATGAAATCTGATTACTGCAATCAAATTTTTAAAATATATTTTACAAATAAAATTTTAAATCCCTCTTGAGAAAACACAAATGATTATAACCCAAAGCCAAATGATACCACAGGATGCTATCACAGGATTCATGAGTCAAGTCCACTTTCATCTATATTTCTTCCCCTCAACTCAACTTGAAAACGGTAAGTAAAACTGATAATAACCAGAGAGAAATCTCATAAAGCAGAGGCACTTGCTGAGAGCAAATAAACTTGCAGAGGAGAAAATAAATCTCCAGCAATACAATCTAAGAGTGCCCTGACCTCTTCTCTTCTGTGCTGTTACTCACCTCCCTTTTATCAAAGTAAAGCAGACCTGTACCCCTTTATTCCCTGAGGACAAGAGATACCAAAGTAGTTTCTGTTAACTAAAGGATTGGACCACTGTCTCAACAGGGCCTCTTACATATGAGCATGCTGAGTCTATCTGAAAATTTAATCAAAGCAATATATCTTATTCCTTGTAGAATGAGTAATCTCAAAATAGATTTTTAATTTACATATTGAAATGTTAGGACATTTAAGTAATCAAATGTTGAAGACATAAAAAGTAAGAGAGCTTTCTTTTCCCTATTTGCTTGAAGACTAGTGAGAAAGGAAAAATTCCTTCTTTAAAAAGATGTTGATGGCTGAATGCTATCAACTACAAATGACAAATGTCTCTTCACAGACATTGGATTTTCAGTGCAGTTCTCAGTCCATCTCCTCCCATCTGTTCTCCTCTTCCTGTGGAGGTCTAAGCCTGGGGAGGAGTTCCAACAATGCCAGGCTGTGAGTAGGAAGGGGGCACTGTGACACAGGATGAGAGGCGGCTACATACAGATGCCCCTGGGCCTGGATCTCGGGGCCCCTGCATTTCGTTCACACCCATGGAGTCCCCCATCTCTCCACTATGCACTATAGCAGGTTGCTGTTTAACCTCTCAAGCTTCATTTCCTTCAAATCTAAAATAGACACAAATGTGTCCCTACCTCCTAGTGCAGTTGTGACAGATAGATGACATCAGGCAAAAATCTGTAACTAAGTCTGCAATAATAAAAACTTTTCATCTGGTAGACTCTACAGTATCACTTGACAAATACAGTATACACAGACTACTGTGCCAAAAAGAAAATTATCTTTTAAAAGACTGAATGGAGCCCAGCTTCTAGACAGATGACTTTCAGTCTTTGAATTCAGAACAAATATATTATTATAAACAGCTTCAAAAAAAGACCATGGACTTTGGAGGGACATTGTACAAGACACACTCTGTGAGCCTCAGTCTCCTCACCCATAAAATGGGAATAAGTCCTTTACCGGTTTCCAATACCGAGGTTTTAGATGTTATCTGTAAAACGCCTAACATATCTTACCCAATAGCAGATAATGATTTTAAAGCAGATGGTGTAAGAAAAGTCATCAGAGGGATTATTCAAAGCTGGAAAAAAATTTTAAGAGAAAACTTTCCATCATCTGTACCTTATTTTTCTTTGTAGCATTCTTACACTTTCTCTTCTAAACAAATGTGTTCCACTTAACCTTACAGAAGTTGATTTCCTTTCCTTTGATTTATCTCTGTATCTTCTTCCAGTCCCTCCATCACCTTTCAAGTCCCTACCAGTGGCTTGTCCAAAGACAGACAATAAATTGACACCTGAAAAGTCCAACTGCAGGACAATTTTTACATCACTACAATTCAGACTGAGGAAAGTGACTCCCTCCTCTGTAAGGAGGAAGAGAAGAATAGAAATGTTCCTGGACCACCAATTACTTCTTTAACCATCAATGGGAGAAATTTCAGAAACAGTATTTTGCTTAGCTTACTTCATTCCCTACCAAGATAAGAGTGACATCTGAGAATAAGGCTTACCTATTTGCACCATTTCTTCATTACCAGCCTGGAAAGGAGGGGGGAAAGTAAGAAAAAGAAACAGTTACTGGGTTTCATCTTATCACCTCATGCGTTTTATTTCTACCATTAATGCTTTTCAGGAGCTGACTAATCAGGCGACGCCGGAGACTGGGATTGGTGCCTAACCGCTGCACCCCGGTTTGTAGACGGCTCCCGTGACGGGGGGCACGAGCCAATGCAACAGCAATTTGGGACAGGGTGTCGTTTGCTCGTTTTAACTTTTAACATTTCCGAAGCCAGCAAAAATACATCCTGACACTCAATATTCTCTTCGGAAAACTCCAGATATTGGGTCAGGGGTAGAAAAGCAAGTCTCCGAATGTATACGTGTAAAACAGAAGTCTAAATCCTGATTGATCAGATTTGCGGTCAGGCAGCAACTAGAACGAGTCTCTTACTTTTTCACCCTATGGTCAGACCAAGCAGACCAAGAGACGCTACAAAAACTCACGGAGAAATTCTGTACCCGGAGCCCCAGCGGCCCTGCGCTGCTGTGATTGACTACTCAGGGCTCGGCTCGTCCCGCCGAGCCTTCTCAAGGACTCTTCGGAGAGCATCGGGCTTCACCTTGAGGCTTCAAGGGTGGGGGCTGGGCCGAAAAGAAACAGAACAGCTCTCAACTTCGCTTTAAAAAGAGGAGGAGTTGTGCAGAGGGGGAGGGGAGCAGAGCGGCCGGCGCCTCCAGCCTCTCTGCCCAGGAAAACGCAGGGCAGGAAACGTCCCCGGGGGCCCCCCTCCGCAACTGTCAAACCCCAGCCCGGCCGCGGTACTCCCAGGACACGTGTCTACTGGATCGCTCCCCGTCCGGCCCAAGGACTTCCTGAAACCCCCGCCTCCGGCTGCCCGAAAAAAGCTGTGAGTCAGTGAGCAGGAGAGAAAGCCCCGCGAACTCGACTCCGGCTGCAGCAGTCGGAGCCCTGGGATCCTGGACCCAGCGTCCAGAACTTCATTCAAGCGCCCACACCGCCCTCCGGAAAGGGGAAACCCAGATGGCCCGGCGAGGATGCGAACTGGCTGCAATCGGGTCACCGGGAATTGTTCCGAATGCCGCAAAGTGAAGCCCGAGGGGTGACAAGCCTGGGCTCCCATGCAGTGTAACCCCCTCCATCCCCCAAAGCCCCGCACGCGGCGCCCAGCCCTCGAAAACACCGACCGTGGAGGCACCAGATAACAGGGGAAGGCTGGGAGGGGGGAGGAGGAGAGAGAGGAGGGGAAAGAGGGGGAGGAACTGTTTCGGGGAAAAGGTTGGGTTTGAGTATTTTATTGTTATTATTTTCCACTTACTTGTCCATCAGCTGAAGTCTTAACCTCTACCAGAGCGGCTGCTATCCACCAAAGTGACAGGAGAACCATCACGAGTCGAGTTCACTTTTCAACCGCTGGGCAAAGCAAATGCCCAGAGCAAAACCTTCCCCCCCGCCCCAAAGTAAGTTTCTTGGAAAAAAGGGGGGGAAAATGCAGAATTTAAAAAAAAAAAAAAAAAAAAAAACTGATCTTCCGTGCTTGGCTTCAATGAAAATGAAATCTGAGCTCTGAGCCTGGCCCCCTCGGCTCTGCAGTTCTTTCCACTTCACCTTCTCACCCCGTCCTCCCAAACAGAGTGTTCAGGACAGAAGGTGCTGCGAGCCGGGCAGGAGCTGCGCCGGCAGAGGCGGGCGGGACGGACAGGGGCTTCCAACTCTCTCTGTCCGCAGCGGCTTTTTTCCTAGGCTTTTCGCGCACCGTGGGTCCCTAAGGTGAGCGCTGAGAATGCTTGGGTCCCCGGGAGCACGGCAGGGGGAAGTATTAGCGAGAGAGACGGACGAGCGAGCGGGAGCGGGAGAAAGAGCCAGGCGCCGCCGCGGCTCGCTCCGAGGTGGGGGCGGGAGGAGCCGGAGGGGAGGAGGCAGGCGGAGGAGTGGGAGGAGTGGGCCGCTCGCCGGCTCCTGTGGCTCGCCGAGCGGTCGTCTGCTCGCTGCCGGCGACCCGCGGGGCGCTAATAAGTCGGCCGGAGCCCCCCCGCCCCCGCCCCGCCTCGACCCGCGCCCGGGCGGCCCCTCCCGCCGCGGCGCCCACGTCACGCGGGGCCGGGGCCCGCGCCCCCCGCGCGCCCGCCGGGGCGGCCCGGGGCGGGCGCTGCAGGCGCGGGAGGCGTGGGGAGGCCGGCCGGTGCCCGCGGCCGGCCCCAGGCAGGGTCGGGCTTTGAAGCCGCACGGGGGGGCGCGGGGAGTGGTTTGCGTGCCCGGGGTTCACCGCCCGCACCCCTCCCCATCCCGGGATCTTCTCCTTCCCCGCGACGGGGCGGAGGAGAGGTGGCGATCCCGGGGGAGCCGCGGGCCCCGCCTGGAGGGACCGGCTTTGAGTTCATTCTAGGAATCGGGAGGATCCGAGGGTCGGTCCTGGGCTTTAGGAAATTCGCCTCCGGCTACCCTGCCTGCGCTCCCAGCCGGGCCTCCCGGGGAGAACCCGGCCCGCACCCCCGCCCCGGAACCTCCAGGTTCTCCAGACTCAGTCACTGTCTCCCCTCCGCACACCAGCCCCCTACCACGTTTGGGGGGGATGGCTCCTGCCCCCGTTCAGTTCTTGTTTACGCCTTATTAGTTTGTATTAGTTTTAAACGTTACCATGTCCCTTCCTTGAGTCACCCGGGTGCTTCCGTTTATCACTGGGGTACACAGGCCTGGGCGTCTCTTCTCTCACCAAGATTAAGTTATCAAATGATTTCTGCCCTTTGTGGCCCGGACCTTTCTGGGAGGAGATAGCGCCAATCTGGGCTCCAGAGACTTGAGAAGGGTTTGCTGGAATCCAGGGACAGGCCCTAGGAATCCTAGGGCAGACTCGTGGGCGCTTTCCAGGGAGCAAGAGAGGTGGAAAAGGAAATATTTCCAACTTCTACTGACCGATTTCTGACACTCCCTCCCCAGCTCAGACCATGAGAGAAGAATGAATAGGCACAAATTCAGGTATAATTTTCAAAACTTCCACTGGAAGGAGTCTCACAGAAACCTGTCTAAAATAACATGTGTAGAAGTTACTGGGTGTTTTGCTAAGGAATGCTTCGATAAGTCATAGTGCCTTTTCTTTTCAGAAAACATGGTGTGCGCTTAGAGGGAATACTTCAAATTCATTATTTAAAGGTTGCATCTTTAGCTTGCACATGGCAGGGTTTGTGTTTACTGCTGTGTTATCTACTAAGTCTTCTCAGAATCATGGATACAGGACACCTTGGTTCAAGTGAGAAACCAAACAACTGAATGGCCCCACCAGTAACGGGTTAGTTAGTTAGTGATTAGCTTTGAATTATAATTAGACTGCAGCACTGAAGTATCTCTAAATTACTTTTTTCCTTCAATTAAAGCCTTAAGCATTTTTGTAACCCATCATTGACTTACTGTCTGGGAATGATTTGCTGAATTCTGTGCCTATTTTTCTTACTTATTAAAAAGAAATAATCTCATGTTCTATACATAAAAATTATGTCAATTTACGCTGACAAGTGGGGCTTCCCTAGTAGCTCAGCAGTAAAGAATCCACCTGCAATGCCAGAGACCCAGGAGACATGAGTTCGATCCCTGGGTTGGGAACATCCCCTGAAGGAGGAAATGGCAACCCACTCCAGTATTCTTGCCAGGAAGATCCTGTGGACAGAGGAGCCTGGTT
Organism: Muntiacus reevesi; assembly: GCF_963930625.1. Taxonomy (NCBI): domain Eukaryota; kingdom Metazoa; phylum Chordata; class Mammalia; order Artiodactyla; family Cervidae; genus Muntiacus; species Muntiacus reevesi. The sequence continues at coordinate 28,015,407 of NC_089270.1, read as the reverse complement.
GACTACAGTCCATGGGGTTGCAAAGAGTCAGATACAACTGAGCATGTGGGAATACACACACACACACACACCCCCACACCCACCCCACACACATATACTGACAAGTAAAAGAATATTAGTGTTCAAATCAGAATCTCTGTGCTCTAGGCCCAGCTAACAGCTGTCTGACCTTGACAAATCACTAAAACTCTATTTTGGTTTTCCCTCTATGAGATAATTCAGCTCTAAAATTATCTAATTTTAAGTAATAACTAGTTTTTTAGTTAGCCATGGGATTACAGTTAATTTCATACAGTTCAAGCATTTGTTATCATCATAATTCCTGCATAACAAGCAATTCATGCAACTTTCATAAAAGGAATGGCTTTAGATGGTCTCGGCCATGACCATGGAAAGACATGTATTCTACACTACGCCCCAGTAAAAATTTTCATGACTCAGTGCTTACTACATGCAACCCTGGTATTTCTATCCTATTTGATTTGCTTTGTTTCCCACATACTGCTTAGGATCCACTTCATTGTTTTCACAACCCAATGAGTTCATGACCCTCATCCTGACAAACATTAATTTGAGAGTATATAATAAGGTTTATATTTCTTGGATTCTAAATAAGTTGAGTTCTTATTAATAAGTTTCTTCCAATATACAAAGTTTCCCAAAGTATGTCCTGGAATGTTAAATGTTTTACCAAAAAAAAAAAAAAAAGAATTCTCTGACAGTTTGTAAAATGCTCATATGAAGAAAATGAAATGGGTTTCTTTGTTTCAGAAATACATAGGGACTTTAATATCCTAAGCGCATTGAGCATCTTCAAGACAGAGGGAGTGTGCTCTGGTCCTCTTACTGACATAATCACAGAATGCTTTTTCCTCCTGCTTTGTCCTCCGAGGAACTCACTTGCAGAAATATCATCACAAAGACCAATTACTAAAGTGAACTTTGAGATAGGTAGGATTCACATACAGATTCCATTTTAGTGTTCTCAACTCTAAAACCAGTTTACTAATACTGCTTTTGCAAACTTCATGAAAATTAGCCTAATCTTGCGTGTAAACTGTTGAGCACATGGTCTAGAATATTAGTAAGGACTTAAATGAAGAATTGTTTAGGTGAATCTGCATGGCCTACATATAGAAAGCTTAGTGATAATGAAATATGGCAAGTTCTAAGTAGAAAAATATAAACAGCTAAAAGATTATGAACTTTTAAGTTTACCAGAGATATCGTTAGGAATAAAAGGCAAAGAAGTTATTGAGTTCCTATCACAAACTGACCCCTGCCTGCCTGCCTCGCATCAAATCTCTGCCCTTCCTCGCATGTGTCTTTGCCCTCAGCAGCAGTGCCTTTTCCCCCACGTGCCACATCGCACGTCCACACACTTGCTCATATTGATTTTTCAGTTTTAAGACCCTTTCTCTTCCTGTCCACAAGTCAAAGAAAGGCACCTTACAGTGGGAGATGCTAATATGCGCTCCATAAAATACTAAAGCAATACTTGTGAGTATGTTTTCTTCCAAAATATGCTTTTGTAAATCATTTTATTTATTTAATTTTGGCTGTGCTGGATCTTCATTGCTGCACAGGAAACATTTCTCTTGTTGCGGTACGCAGGCTTCTCACTGTAGAGGCTTCTCTTGTTGCGGAGGACAGACTCTAGCGAGCACGGGCTTCAGTAACTGCAGCACGTGGGCTCCGCAGTTGTGGTTCTCAGGTTCTAGAGAGCAGACTCAATAGCTGTGGAGACTGGGCTTAGTTGCTTCTCGGTCTGTGAGATCTTCCTGGCTCAGGGATCAAACCCATGTCTCCTGCATTGGCATGTGCATTCTTTACCACTCAGCCAACAGGGAAACCCTCAAAATATGGTTTAAGTAAAAAAGTAATTTCAAAAGTAATTGTGTCTATGTAGTTTCCCTAATTGTGAAGTCATCCTTTTTAGGACTAAAGTTTCATGAAATCAGTTGATATATGGATATTTTAACCTGTTCATTCTTATATTGGCAACAGATAACGAAGCAGAGTTGTGTGTGTGTGTATTTTCTGATGCTGACAAGTCAGTGCTATCTATCTTTTCATAACTTAGCATTTTAATACCTAATGTTTACTGTATATTAAACATAAAATTAAAAATTTTGTTATTTCTTACAGTGAATAATCCTTTTATAGGTTTGTTGTTTCTGTTGTTTATCTTCCCCACACTTTTTTTGTTTTTGAGAGTTTTTTTTAGAACAGTTTAAAGTTCACAGCAGAATTGAGGGGGAAGTACAAAGATTTCCCATACCCTCCCTGCCTCTGAACTGCATAGCTTACCATGTTGTCAACATCCCCAAAAATGTAACAAAAGAGTAGTACATTTGTTAATACTGATGAACCTGTATTGACACATCATTATCACCCAAAGTCTACAGTATACATTAAGGTTCACTTTTATCTTTATACACTGTATGTATCTGGACAAATATATAATGACGCATATCTATCATTATAATATTATACAGAGTATTTTCACTACCCTAAAAATCTTCTATCCTCCACCGATTCGTCCCTCCTACCCCTGGCAACCACTGATCTCTTTTACAGTCTCCATAGTTTTGCCTCTTCCAGAATGTCATAGAGTTGAGATCATACACTGTGGAGCTTTTTCAGATGTATTTCTTCCACTTAGCAATATATATTTAATTTTCCTCCATGTCTTTTCATGACTTGATTGCTCAATTCTTTTTAGCACTGAATAATATTCCGTTGTCTGAATGTACTGCCATAATTTATCTATTCAACTACTGAAGGATATCTTGGTTGCTTCCAAATCTTGTCAATTATTAATAAAACGGCTAAAAACATCCATGTACTGGTTTTCATGTGGATGTAAATTTTCTGCTCCTTTGGATCAATACCAAGGAGCATGATCATGGCATCATATACTAAGAGTATTTTTATTAGTTTTGTAAGGTACTGCCAAACTATCTTCCAAAGTGCCAATGCCATTTAGCGTTCTCACCAGCAATAAATAAGAGTCCCTATTTGTACTGCATCTCACCAGCATCTGGTGCATCTCTGTTCCATATTTTGGCCATTGTAATAGGTGTATAGTGGTATCTCATTGTCGTTTTAATCTATATTCCCCTGATGACATATGAAAAAGAACATCTTTTCACATGCTTATTTGCCATCTGTGTATTTTCTTTGGTGAGGTGTCTGTTAAAAGTTCTGGGGCCATTTTTACATAGAGTTTTTTGTTTTCTTGTTGCATTTTTTAAAGTTCTCTGTATATTTTAGATAGCAGTCCTTTATCTTTATTTTTGCACAAAAAAAAGACTTTTGTAAATATTTCCTCTAAGTCTGTGGCTTGTCTTGTCATCCTTTTGACCTTGAGTTTCACAGAGCAGAAGTTTTTAATTTTAATGAAGTACTTTCCCACACTTTTAATATATTTAATGACCTTCTGGCAATATTGATTAAATAGATTATAATTTTTTAATTTTTTCATATAGTCAAATAAATATGAGAAACTCACTACTTAACTTTGTTCCAAATATAAGTACATAACTTTACTACATCATAACTGGTTAGATTTATATCCACCTCCCTCTCTAAACTGCAAGATCCTTGAGGGCATTGATCTCTGCTTTATTCACTCTCAATTACAAGTTTCTGGCACATTTCCATCCCACAGAAGTTGCAGAATGCTTTAACTACTATACCCCAAGCAAGTCTGGGGAAAATCATGCCCTTTTTTCCCAATCTAGTGTTAAGCTGGAGAAGACTCTTGAGAGTCCCTTGGACTGCAAGGAGATCCAACCAGTCCATCCTAAAGGAGATCAGTCCTGAATAGTCATTGGAAGGACAGATGCTGAAGCTGAAACTCCAATACTTTGGCTACTTATGCGAAGAACCAACTCATTTGAAAAGACCCCAATGCTGGGAAAGATTGAAGGTGGGAGGAAAAGGGGACGACAGAGGATGAGATGGTTGGGTGGCATCACCGACTCAGTGGACATGCATTTGAGTAAACTCCGGGAGTTGGTGATGGGCAGGGAGGCCTGACGTGCTGCAGTCCATGGGGTTGTAAAGAGTTGGACATGACTGAGCAACTGAACACTCCACCGTCTATAGCCTCAAAGAGCACAGCTACAAGATTTGCAAAATGAGGAAATGGGGTGGGTGGCAGCACGTATAGAATTACTTTGTTGACAATTGAGGACAGGAATCATTCTCTCATATAGACTCCTTCCTTGTTTTATGTAATTAATATGGACTTTTCATTTGTGAAGCACGCTATGTATACATTACTCTTAATATTATTATTTCTTTAATCACGGCATTAGATTGATTAGGAGTTAAGATGCTAACATTTCATACATATAGAACAGAGCCAGGCACATAGCAGACACTCAAAGAATATTTGTTGGATGAATGAGGGAGTGAATATTTACTGTATCTACTTAACAGGAGTTTCCCTGGTGGCTCAGATGGTAAAGAGTCTTCTGTCTACAATGCAGAAGACTTGAGTTCAATCCCTGCATGGCGAAGATCCTCTGAAGAAGGGAAATAGCAACCCACTCCAGTGTTCTTGCCTGGAGAATCCCATGGACAGAGGAGCCTGGTGGGCTACAGTCCAGGGCTACAGTCCAGCCTGCAAAGAGTCAGGCATGACTGAGTGACTAACAATAACTAACTTAACAGAGTGAAATGAATAGATTTTCTTTTCCCCTTACTATCAGAGAATAAGTCGTTTTCATCTTGGACCTTTTTTTTAACCAGAGTTTTGGGACTCCCATTGAGAGCACAAAAATTAAACAGGAAAATTTATGAATATAAGGATCTGGAAATTAGAAATGGAAAAGCCCTACTAGGTAATCTAGTTTGTGCTTTGGCTAGCAGTTGAGGCAATGTTCCCACAGCCTTTCCCACAGAGGAAAACCAGTATCTGACAAGGGTAAATTGGGACTTTGGGATTTTTATTCAATCCTTTGCTTTTAGAAAAATAGTTTCACCATGGGACAAAACGTGAAGAAAAAATACCTATCATTTGTCTTGATTTTCTTTTTTTTTCTTGATTTAAGAATATTCATTTCATCCTTATCTTTGACTGTCACCATAATTAGCCTCTTTCCTTGTTGAAGTTTGGCTTATCAATTAACATGTTTAACTGTTTATACTCAACTAATATAAACAGTTAACCTTGTCTACCCTCCATTGTTTTTATAATTTTCCTCTTTTCTCTCAAGTCTGTGGAATATTTGTGCTTGGAAATTCTGAATGATAATAGAAAATGGGGTTTAAACAGAAGTAAGGGAGAAATTAAAATTTAAAATTCTTCCAAATGTTCCTTGATATGATTCCAAAAGGGTTCCTGGACCCAATTCCAACTTGCATGTGTGTGGAGGCGTCCCCACATCAACAAGCTATTCCAGGGCACCAGCAGGCTGTCCAAGAATTCAGCTCGATTCTGACACTATCCATCTAAAGGTTGCATCAGATCCCTCAGGTAAAAAGCTCAGTCTTATAATATTCTTCTCAACTTCAGACACCAAAGGGAAGCCCAGATTGTTACCTGTGCTTCTAACTGACGGGCTAAAACTGGAGGAAACTATGACCCCCCTCCAGCTCGGGATGCCAGTCCCAAATGCAGGTTATTACATGTACCTCTGACCGACTTGCTATAAATCAAGAGGTTCCCACCACTTCTCAGGTTTGAATAATTTGCTAGAATGGCTCAGAGAACTCAGAAAAAAACCTTTTACTCACTAGATTACCATTTTTTTAAATAAAAAGGATACTAAAATACAGGAATCAACAGCCAGATGAAGAGATCCTAGGACAAAATACAGGAAAAGGGCAGAGCCTCCGAGCCCTCCTCAGACCCACCACTTTCACCATTCTCCACATGTTTACCAGCTCAGAAGCTCTCCAAACCCTAGAAACTTTATTTCATGGGCACAGTTGGTCACTGGCCATTGGTGACAGATTCAACCTTCAGGCCTTCTCCCACAGGTGGAGCAAGCTAGACTGAAAGTTCCTCTCTAATAACATGGTTCTCCTGGCAACCGGCCCCCACCTTTGAGTGGGATCGCAAAGTCACCTTTCCAGAAGTGTTCTCAGGAGCTCAGTACAAGAGGCTAAGTATTATTTCATTGCTCCTTTTGCTCAGAAAATCCAAGGGTTTTGAAAGCTATAAGCTGGGAACTATGGATGAGAACCCAATATATGTGAGAGGACCAAATATACATTTCCCCTATAAATTACAATTTGGCAATGACATGACCTAGTAGTTATAGCTATTTTTATTAGAGAAGCTGTTGGAATTATCATCAGATTACTTTGCATTGATTCCATGGTTTTCCTCTTGGTAGTTCAAGGAATTCTAACATAGTAGAATTCAAGATAAAGCAAATGAGTATGTAAAATTATTGAATAGAGTTGATGTATTCTCATGGGGAGACAGAGGTTCAAAAATCAGAGATGTGGCATAGTGCTTTTCACATAGCAGACCATTCCATAAATGTACAATAAACTTAGTTAACTGACTCCTACTAATGATACCAACACTTTATTTTAAAGTCCCATCAAATTTGTTGACTTCAGAATTGTGCATTTTTTTAATAACTGTCAATTCAATGCTACAAAACATTTGGGAGATACCTCATAATACCCTTTGCACTGTGAATTAATTACCATTTTAAAATATTAGAATAGGATTCACCATTTTCAATGAGGCTCAATAAGATTTACTGAGGGAGAGACCCAGCAAATTAGCAGTTACTGCTCATAAATTGGATTCTCTCATAAGAGGAGAATGTAGATTACCTTCCAGTCAGAAATTTACTTAAGTGTTCTGCATTTACACTAGAATCAAAGCAAGATGAAAAGGGTTTCTATGGGGGCAAAACTATATTAAAATTATGCTTGAGAGAACCCTGTTACTTAAGACTTATTACTATTAGTTAACAAAGCAATTTCTGTAGTAAAATTGATGAGATTTTTGAGATTAGGATACTCTACTTTTTCCATGCTGTCTGAAAGCAGAGAGTCAGAAGTCTTCTGGGTATTTAATCTAATGACTACACAGAAAACCAATTCTACTATATTGTGAGGCACAATGTATTTTGCACATCTTTACAGTTTAAACTAACAGGGAGAGTTTATATTTTATTACCAATTTTCTGAAACCTCATATTATTTATCCATTGACTGGAAGTCTTCACAAAATGTTTATGAGGGTTTTGTCTCCTTTTTTTTTTAAGAGAAAGAACAAATGAATTTTGTATTCCACCGAGTCACCAAAAGCCATCCCCAATTTTACCTCGTACAACTTTTCAGTAAAATCTATTCTTGCATATAGGGCTATCATTACCATCTTTCTAAATTCCATATATATGCGTTAGTATACTGTATTGGTGTTTGTCCAGGTTGGATGCATGAGACAAGTGCTCAGGGCTGGTGCACTGGGATGACCCAGAGGGATGGCATGGGGAGGGAGGTGGGAGGTGGGTTCAGGATGGGGAACACATGTAAATCCATAGCTGATTCATGTTAATGTATGGCAAAAACCACTACAATATTGTAAAGTAATTAGCCTCCAACTAATAAAAATAAATGAAAAAAAAAATCAATTCTTTAGTTCTCAGGGTATCATATGTATTCATCAAAGTAGCAATTAATGTTCCAGACTAGAATTAGAAATTATTTGCACAGAGAAAAGGGGCAAAATAAAACAATACACCAAAGCAAATAAAAATGGTTATGATCAACAATCCTAAACTGTCTCTCCTTAAAAAAACACAATTCACAATCTCAGAATCTAGCTTTTTAGGAATGGAAACAAAACCAAACCTGAACTTTGATCTGGAATTTTTGCGTTTTTATTCAAATAGATTTTAACCAGATGAAAAACCAGAGTAATCAAGCTAGAAATTGTTACTGCTCTTATTGTTTTCTATTATTGCAAAAGCTCACTTCTTTAAGACACACACACACACACACACCCAAAACCACTAAAATTTATGTCTAGGGTCCTTATTCTGTTATTTTCACACTAAACAAAGCAAGAACCCAGAAGTTACCACTATTCTGGAAAATTCCAATGATAAATTCTTACTATCTATGCTGTTATGCTAACTCAGGTCAGTCATGTCTGACTCTTTGTGACCCCAAGCACTGTAGCCTGCAGGCTCTGCTGTCTGTGGGGTTTCCCAGGCAAGTTTGCCATTTCCTTCTCCAGAGTATTTTCCTGACCCAGGGATCGAAATCACACCTCCTGCTTGCAGGTGGATTCTTTACTTCTGAGCCACCAGTGTTAGTCCCTCAGTCATGTTCAGGTCTTTGAGACCCCATGGACTGCAGCCCACCAGGCTCCTCTGCACCTGGAATTCTCCAGGCAAGAATACTAGAGTGGGTTGCCATTTCCTTCTCCATGGGATCTTCCTGATCCAGGGATAGTACCCATATCTCATATGTCTCCTGCATTGCCAGATGGGTTCTTTGCCAAATGCTTACTAGAGACAGTTCAAATGTGAAATTACACACTCATTTTAGTAGTCTTATGCCATCCCAGAAAAAACTTTTGCCATCAATGTAACAACGTAGAATCAAATATTCTAAGGATATTTTAATGCTTTGTACACATTAGGAAAAAAGTATAAAAAGTATTTATTCCCCAATTTATTTTCCAATTATTCAAATTCTTAATTCATAAAAAGTAACATGAATCTATAAACTCTAGCTAATCCTCAAATCTGTTGCCTTAGTTAAAAAAAAATTTGCACCACTTAAACTGAATACCTGTTGATGACAATTCATCCTGAAAGCATGTTTCCATTTACTATTGTAGTTTTCTTCCCACTACTAGAAGAAATGTTAGAAGCACATACAAATTTGACCTGTGAGGTTTTTTAAAAAATGCACATTGCATGCAACTCCAGTCATTCTGATTCAGTAGATCTACTATGGAAATTTGGCATCCATAGTTTTCCAAAGTTTTACAAATAATTCAGTCTAAACTGTGTCCAAAGACATACTGTTTAAACTTTTATGTACCTAATAAGTGCAGATTCTGATTCAATAAGTTTGGGCTGGGTCAGTTCTAACAAGTTCCCCAGTGATGGTGACATGGCTGCTCTTCAGAAAACTCTGAATTGCCAGACCCTAGGACTTACTATTCATGGATAATTACAGAAAATAGAAGCCACTTGACATTGAAACCAGGCATGAGCTATTTAGGATAGCGTCTAATTTTGTCCCCTATTCCTCACTAAACATCCATTACACACAATCAACATATAATTCAGAACTGGGTAGAAATAAATGCAAGAAAAGCATCTCTGTGGCATTGATTAGAAAATTAAATGTCCTTTTACTCAAAAGTCATGTGCTCTCTTACACAGCAAGCACGTTAAATAAAACCAGTTTAAGGAAAGTTAATTATTGATTAAAAAAAAAAAAAAAAAAAAACTCACGGTCCACAGTCTATGATGCTGCCCAGAAATGTTTGGTGCCCACAGGAGCTCAGGACCAACATTTCCTCTTGCAGTGCTACACATCTGACCTGCCAACGATTAAGGATGGGGAAATGCTCACAATGAGCTCTCCACTAGCACTTTACCCAAAATGAGGATCAGAATTCAGGGAACTGCCTGAGATCATTCATCTTTAGGAAAATGAAGATGAAAGACTTAGGTGATGCTGATATTGAAAGGCTAACTGCAAGGCACCCTTTAGACTATAGTTGTTTTTGTTCAGTCGCTCAGTTGTGTCCAACTCTCTGCGACCCCATGGACTGTAGCACACCAGGCTTCCCTGTCCTTCACAATCCCCCGGAGCTTGCTCAAACTCATGTCCATTGAGTCAGTGATGCCATCCAATCATCTCTTCCTTTGTCGTCCCCTTCTCGTGTCTCCAATTTTTCCAGCATGAGCATGTTTTCCAGCAAATCGGCTTTTTACATTAGGTGGCCAAAGTATTGAGCTTCAGCTTCAGCATCAGTCCTTCCAATGAATATTCAGGACTGATTTATTTTAGGATTGACTGGTTTCATCTCCTTGCAGTCCAAGGGGCTCTCAAGAGTTTTCTCCAACACCACAGCTCAAAAGCATCAATTCTTCTGCCTTCAGCCTTCTTTATGGTCCTACTGTCACATCCATACATGACCACTGGAAAAACCATAGCTTTGACTAGACAGACCTTTGTCAGCAAAGTAATGTCTCTGCTTTTTACTATGCTTTCTAGGTTTGTCACAGCTTTTCTTCCAAGGAGCAAGCGTCTTTTAATTTTGTGGCTGCAGTCACCATCTGCAGTGATTTGAGGGATTTCAATTACTCTTACATTAATTACTTATAAGAATAAGTCTTTAGTACATCTGGGCTTCTCTGATAGCTCAGTTGGTAAAGAATCCGCCTGCAATGCAGGAGACCCTGGTTCGGTTCCTGGGTCCAGAAGATCCCCTGGAGAAGGGATAGGCTACCCACTCCAGTATTCTGGCCTAGAGAATTCCATGAACTGTATAGTCCACAGGGTTGCAAAGAGTTGGACACGACTGACTGACTTTCACTCTCACTTTTAAGTAATTCTAATATTCTAGCGTATGTTTGAAGTCACGTAGAATTCCTTAGATTCCTGATGCCTGCGAATCTCTTATATCCATAGAATAAGTGAGTGAGTGAGTGAGTTAAGTCGCTCAGTCGTGTCTGACTCTTTGCAATCCCGTGGACTGTAGCCCACCAGGCTCCTCCGTCCATGGGATTCTCCAGGCAAGAATACTGGAGTGGGTTGCCATATTCTTCTCCATAGAATAGGACCTCATTAAACCTGTATCTGGGTATATAAACGTCCCATCAATCTCTTTGATCACTCTAGAAAATGCTGTTTTTTCCATCTTCTATGAGAATAGATGAAGTGTTCTCATTATTAACATGCAGATACAGATAAGTCTTGTTAAGAGCACATTCTGTAAAAGATATTAACTCTGAAGTGGCACATACTGTTTTATTTTGTTCTATCACTATTCTTTTTACTATATCCTCTCCACCCCCAATCCTGCCACACATATCAAGTTCTGTGTTTCTTTGCTTCAAGGAAAGGCCAAAAAGAAAAAGAAATGTCCCACATACAGCTTTTCTTTTGTGTTTTTGTTTTCCCAAAGCTTAAAGGCACAGAAGTGGGTGACTTCTCTCAACGGTGAAAGAGAATCAGAGATATTGAGCTGTCTCATTTCCATAACGCCTGGGGAGTTACAGCCCACAGAGCTGGCAAGGCTCTAACTGGGCCTGGAGAAGCTAAAACCCAGCACATGTGGATGACTCATCAGGCCACAGAGGCTGGTTCACAGGGCATCACAAAGGTAACCTGTGCCACCTGCCACCCAAACCAAGAGGGATCACTTTCTGTATTTTAGAGAGCTTGAAATTCCAGAAAGTGAGAGACCAAGTAACTGAGACTGAATTTCCTGCCAGCCTTGATATCTGGTGACTTTAAAATGTTTTTTTGTGTTAGTCATTCAGTAGTGTCTGATTCTTTGCAACCCCACGGACTGTAGCCTGCCAGCTCCTCTCTCCATGAAATTCTCCAGGCAAGAATACTGGAGTGGGTTGCCATTTCATTCTCCAGGGGATCTTCCCAACCCAGGGATTGAACCCAGGTCTCCAGCATTGCAGGCAGATGCTTTACCATCTGAGCTAGTCGGGAAGCCCTAAATATGTTTTAGCTAAATTTAAATCAAATAAAAGTACCATTTCTTGAACACCCCAATTGCTGCGAAATTATACCTGGTGAACTTACATTTATCCATTCCAGGCATGAGATTATAATCAGATGGTATCCACCCATAATTATAACAATACTTAGAAAAGTTTCTAAGTTGAGACTTTGCAAAATTTAGAGAAAAAAAAATTATTGAGAGAAATCAAACCCCTACAATGGACAGAAGGGGAAAGTTCAAATGTATTTTACCTCGTGGTTATATAAGAACAAACAACTATAGTATAAACTACTCTTGCTTTGAACTAGGGAATTGGTAAGAATCTCTGGAGTGGCTAAGCCGCTGTTACCTTAACGTTAAATTGGGTCTGGGTTCACTTCCTCGCATTTTTCAAGCTTGGCTGATTATTCGTGTGAATCAAGCTGATTTTGTTCCTTGTTCAAAGTGACCAGTTGTTTCCTCTATCAAGAGCCCCTTTGCTGAAAGATGTTCTGCTTTGCAACTGCAGATGTTCACGGCCACCTTTAAGATCATTACCAACTAATTTCTCTTGAGTTCCAGGGGTTTCCTCCTTCTTATCAACTTAAAAAATGCCAGCAGTCTATTGTTTTCCTTCTGGGAGAGATGTCTAGGAACTTAGCCCTGGTGCATTCTAGCCTGGGGCCCCTTCATCCTGTTGTGGCTGAGGGAGGGACACTTTAAATTCCACTTGGTAGAAAGAATCAGGTCCAGCTCAGAATTCCAGGTACAAAACAATTCTTTTTCAGGAAGAACTGAATTTCCATAATAGGGTTTTTTCACATATAAAGGTTTTCACTTGGTGCTATTATCACAGGGACTACCAAGGTACTCCTCACTTTTCCACTGTGTGTTTTTCTTTAAACTTTGTATTGTAATGTGTTCATGAAGTTAAACAAATACGTACACAAACTTCCATTTCCTATAAGCAAAGATAAGCTGAAAATATCACTGGCAGATAATCAACATTTAACCATGAAAAATCTACTTATCACTTCATAAAAATGCTTTTCAAAGAATACCCCATCTAGGCCCAATTCAATAACATATTCTCAACTCCTCTTCTTCAAGAATTATAGATTGTTCTTTAAAAACACTATACATTTAATTTATTATATCACATATGTGTCTATTGCTAAATATTTTCCCATGTGTCAGACTTCAAAAGTGAAATCTTATTTTATTCTTTTTTTAATTTTATTTATTTATTTTTTAAATTTATTTTTATTAGTTGGAGGCTAATTACTTTACAATATTGTAGTGGATTTTGCCATACATTGACATGGATCAGCCATGGATTTACATGTGTTCCCCATCCTGATCCCCCCTCCACCTCCCTCTCCATCCCGTCCCTCTGGATCTTCCCAGTGCACCAGCTCTGAGCACTTGTCTCATGCATCCAACCTGGACTGGCAATCTGTTTCACACTTGATAATATACACGTTTCAATTTTAATCAGAGAAAACCCACTATTACAAAAGCCCACTATTCAAAGCCATGCATGAATAATGAATCGTCTTAGGAAGTTTTCTGAAAAGCTATTTATTACATTAATATAAGTACAACTTTCTATATTGATATTCTGACAAATGCTCTGTGAATATGACTTCCTTAGACTCAGTAAGCCTGGGGGAAACAAAATAAAGCAAAATTCTTTTAACTATGCAAACCAGAGGCTGCTTAACTTGGTAAACAACAAAGGTACCTGAGTATGCAGCGCCGATTTACTTTAGAAATTAAAGCTCTCAGGAAGGGACTTCCCTGGTGGTCCAGTGATTAAGAATCCATCTTGCAATGAAGTGGACAGGGGTTTGATCCCTGGTCAGTGAACTAAGATCTCACATGCTGCAGAACAACTACGTCAGTGCACCATAATAGAGAGCTGCATGCCCCAACTAAGATCCTGCATGCTGTCACTAAGACAGCACGCTAAACAAATAATTTTTTAAAGAAAACTGTTAAGATTTTATCTGAATCAAACTCACTTTCTCCCCGTCTTTTTAGGTCTGGATGGTAACTCTATGCTGTTCCCTCTCAGTCATGGAATTGTTTCCATTCTAGCTCTAACCTCCCAGTGAGGCAGAATCGTGAAAGGAAGCTGACTTGACTTTAAAGTCAATTCTTTTATCTATTTTACTGTGTAATATTTGTGTTATACTGTTACTTTTATATATTTATATGTGTAACATTGTGTGGGTTCCCTGGTGACTCAGCGGTAGGGAATCCATCTGCCAATGCAGAAGATGCGGGTTTGATACCTGGGTCAGAAATGGCAACCCACTCCAGTTCTCTTGCTTAGAAAATCTCATGGACAGGGGAACCTGGCAGGCTACAGTCCATGGGGTCGCAAAGAGTCGGACATGATTTAGCAACTGAACAATAAAATTATAATGCTACCATAATTAAACATCCAGATTATATATTACTTGCAATATTGTGATTTATAAGAAATATGTATGTTTGGTCACTCAGATGATCAAAATATTTCTCATATATATCTGGTCTTCATCCACAGTTCCAGGCTCACAGCTCCCAAATCCCTGGGAATTTCCTGAACAATGGGTGCATCTTTTATTATTGTATTCGGTCTCTTGTCCTCAGTTATTGAAAATGCTTCAGAGCCGTAAAGGTGAAATGAGTGTTGTGTTATTCAGAAGTCTCTTTCCACATAACTGATTTACGTTAATTAAGGTAACTTTTGAAAACGCCTCAGAAAGTGAGCTGGTGGCAAGGAAGACCAATGTTGAAGAGAGGTTTGATTTACAGGGAGGAAAGAGGGGCTAGATTGCTTGGCCAATCAATCACCATTGACTGATGATTTAATTAATCACGCTTAAATAATGAGGACTCGAAAAAAACCCAAAGGAGAAGGTTCAGAGAGTTTCCAAGCTGGGGAATTAGAACATTTCCACATGCTACAGTGCTGGGCCGTAAGCTCCTGGAGGACAGAAGTTCTTCTGTTTGGAATCTCACCCTATGAAACCCTTCATCTGGCTGTGGACCTGTGTATCCTTTAATAGCCTTTGTTGTTGTTTAGTCACTAAGTTGTATCCAACTCTGCTACCCCACGGTCTGCAGCAGGCCAGGCTTCCCTGTCCTTCACCATCTCCCAGAGTTTGCTCAGATTCATGTCCATAGAGTCAGTGATGCCATCCAACCATCTCATCCTCTGTCATTCATCCCCTTCTCTTCCCCTCAGTCTTTCCCAGCACTAGGCTTTTCCAATGAGTTGGCTCTTGACATCAGCTGGCCAAAGTATTGGAGCTTCAGCTTTAGCATCAGTCCTTCCAATGAATATTCAGGATTTATTTCCTTTAGGATTGACTAGATTGATCTCCTTGCAGTCCAAAGACTCTCAAGAGTCTTCTCTAGCACCAAAGTTTGAAAGCATCAGTTCCTCAGTGCTCAGCCTTCTTTATGGTCCAACTCTCACATCCATACATGGCTACTAGAAAAAACACAGATTTGACTATACAGACCTTTGGCTGTAAACTGATATCTCTGCTTTTTTAATACATTGTCTAAGTTTGTCATAGCTTTCCTTCCAAGGAGCAAGCATCTTTTAATTTAGTGGCTGCAGTCACAGTCCATTGTCATTTTGGAGCCCAAGAAAATAAAATCTGTCACTATTTCTACTTTTTACTCATCCACTTGCCATGAAGTGATGAGATCAGATGTCATGATCTTTGTTTTTTGAATTTTAAGCCAGTTTTTCACTCTCTTCTTTGACCTTCATCAAGATGCTCTTTACTCTTCCATTAGAGTGGTATCACCTGCATATCTGAGATTGCTGACATTTCTTCCAGGCAATCTTCATTCTAGCTTGTGCTTCATCCAGCTGGGCATTTTGCGTGATGTGCTCTGCATATAAATTAAAGAAGCAGGATGAAAAAATACAACCGTGATGTACTCCTTTCTAATTTGGAAGTGGTCAGTTGTTCCATGTCCTGTTCTAACTATTACTTCTTGCCTGCATACAGGTTTCTCAGGAGACAAGTAAGGTGGTCTGGCATTCCCATCTCTTCATAAATTTTCCACAGTTTGTTGTGATCCACACAGTCCACAGTCAAAGGCTATAACATAGTCAATGAAGCAGAAGTAGATGTTTTTCTGGAATTCCCTTGTTTTTCCTATGCTCCAACAGATTGTGGCACTTTGATCTCTGGTTCCTCTGCTTTTTCTAAATCCAGTTTGTACATCTGAAAGTTCTCAGTACATGTACTATTGAAGTCTAGCTTGAAGGATTTTGAGCATTATCTTGCTAGCTTGTGAAATGAGTGCAATTATATGGTAGTTTGAATATTCTTTGGCATTGCCATTCTTTGGGATTGAAATGAAAACTGACCTTTTCCAGTCCTGTGGCCATTGCTGGTTTTCCAGATTTGCTGGCATATTGACTGCAGCACTTTAACAGCATCATCTTTTAGGATTTGAAATAACTTAGCTAGAATTCCATCACCTCCACTAGCTTTGTTCATAGTAATGCTTCCTAAGGCCCACTTTACTTCACACCCCAGGATGTCTGGCTTTAGGTGACCACATCATTGTGGTTATCCCAGTCATTTAGGTCTTTTTTGTATAATTTCTCTATGTATTCTTGCCATCTCTTCTTAATCTCTTATAAATTGGTAATCTGGTGAGTAAACATATTTCCAGAGTTCTGTGAAACAGTCTAGCAAATTATTCAAAATGATAAGGGGGCCATGGGAATGTCTGATCTATAACCAGTTGCTCAGAAGTATAGGTAACAACCTGGACTTGCAGTTGACATCTTGAATTGGAGGGTTGTTAGAACTTCCAATCTGAAGCTGGTTGGTCAGTAGCAGTTAACAACTCAGGATTGCATTTGCTGCCTGAAGTGGAGGCAGTCCTACCCTTTATTTGTAGAATCTGATGCTGTCTCAGAATAGAATTGAGTTGACTTCTCATCCTAGAATTGCTTGTTGACACACACATATTGGATTTGGATCCAGGATCCAAAATGCTATTTATATAACATTCACATTGTATTAGGTATTATAAGTAATCTAGAGATAACTTAAGAGTTTAGGAGAGAATGTGTATAGGTTAAGCAAATACAGGACATTTATAAAAGGGACTTGAGCATCAGTAGATTTTGGTATCCACGGGTGGGAGGTAGGGAGAGGGCCTGGTGGATATGGAGTGATGACTGTATTTTAATCTCCATTTGTTTGAGTCCTTTGCCTACATCTCAGTTGATTCATAGGAGGCATAGCAAGTAAGATAATAAAAGTCATTTGTTGCCCTCTCCCCATCACCCCACATCAAAGACCAATAAATATTTATGTAGCCTTTCTTCCTTGGCCAATGGTTGCTATGCACTGCTTTATTAATTTCTTGACTTTAAGCCATTCTTATTTTCTAGTATAGTTCATACTCAATCATGATATGTTATTATATTAAAATCATGTTGTATTACATTTGCTGTATATTTAGAATGTTTACATTGTTTGTCTTAACTGAGAAACAACTGCAGATTTCTATACTTTGTCAGATTTTGCTAGTAGGTTTATATTAGCTGAGTTGGAAAATTTTCCATCTTTTCCTAGTCTCTCTATATTTTCTCTTTTTTGAACGTTTAGAAGGATTCACCTGTAAAACTACCAAGATGGAAACCTTAAAAAAATAGCACAATTTTTAATTATTTCTCAGCTTGGAGGTTTCTTGAGGTTTTCTAATTATTTTAGAATCTGTCTTATTAATTTATATTTTCTATAAAATATACATCATTAAGTTTTTTAACACTGCAGGAGACACAAGAGACATGAGTTTGATCCCTGGGTCAGGAAGATCCCTTGGAGTAGGAAATGGCAACCCACTTCAGTATTCTTGCCTGGAAAGTTCCATGGACAAAGGAACCTGCTGACTATAGTCCATGGGTCACAAAGAGTCAGACACAGCTGAGCGCGCACACACACACACACACACACACACACACACACAATATAGTTATATAA
Source organism: Muntiacus reevesi (assembly GCF_963930625.1). NCBI lineage: Eukaryota > Metazoa > Chordata > Mammalia > Artiodactyla > Cervidae > Muntiacus > Muntiacus reevesi. The sequence continues at coordinate 27,997,719 of NC_089270.1, read as the reverse complement.
TAGCTAATTAAAATTTTTATAGATATATCATTTTAACATGCTAATTTTTTTGTTGTTATTTAGATTTATCAGCATGTTTTATATATTTGATGTATTTAAAAGGTTCAGTTCCTAGCTTTTAACACTGTCTATAGTCTTTAATTTGCAATTACTTATTTTACATATTGTATTAGTTTCTTCCTCCTGCTTTACTTAAACTTCACAGCTCATTTTCAAGTGTTTTAAGGTTTTAAAATCATTTCTTTTCATTCATTTGTATTTAATAATAGAAACAACACGTAGGCTAGTGTTTTCTAGAATGGCTTTGATCCTTTACTATAAGTTTTAACACACTAAAATTTCATTGTATTTTTTCTGTGTAGTTGTATTGTATTTTTTGTATTGTATTAGTTGTATTGTATTTTTTCTGTATATTTTCTGTGTATTCTCTCAAATATCTTCACTATCTGTAAACTTTCTCTTTTATTCATGAGTTGCTTAGAAATGAACTTATTTTCTTTAAACCTATGCTATTAATTTCTCTTTTGATTTACTTTGCCTTGTGTTCAGGGAACCCATTTTAGTTTCAGATTCAGACTTTCTTCAGCTGATTAAAACTTCTTCTATATTTATGTTAGTACTTTTTTGGTTTTTTTCTCTTTTTGAGTAATATGGGCATATTGAATTCCTTCCTTCTGTTAACCCAAATGAAGAGATAAACTGAGACAAGCTCAAATTACAAGACACTGAGTTTATTTGAGAATAGAAAAGGAATAGCAATTTGGGAAATAAATGCTGTGGCAAGCTACAGACAAGTCTGTTGAGGGTTTGGGATGGGTTGTTGTTATGGGCAAGGAGTGCAAAGAAGAGGAAGTCCAGCCAGAGACCAAGCAGTAAGTTCACTGGCTTGAGAATGGCCAGGGATTTTTAGCAGATGTTCATTGGTCAGGAGATAATCCTTAGTTGTTTGTAAATGAGGCATTTATGGGAAGGCTGTCTCTCCATTCTTAAGTACCATTCCTCTGAGGGTGCACGTGTGAGATTCTCCATTTCAAAGTCTCCTGTTCCATTTTAGATTGAAATTCTTTCATGTGTCTGTACTTCATCTTTTCTTTCATCATTTTAATCTGTTTCTCTTTATTTGGGCTCTTGGACAATTTACTGAACATGTCAAACTCTCAAAATTTACTTTGCTAAAATATGCAAACTTTTCTTAAGAGATCTTTCACTGTTTCTTATTTGGTAGCCATCTTTTTTTTTTTTTTTTTTAATCTCCTTTAAATGATAGTTGAGTTGCCCTTGATTGGGCTTTTGCATCACTGACCATATTGGTTACATAATGTAGTACTTTCTAGAATCTGACTGAGTAAACAAAGTTTGAGAATTTACTTCTTAGAGTAAGTTCTAATGTTTCAGAGCAGTCCCCTTCCTTTGTCCTAAAAATAACTGATGTGCCTAACGGTTTTTCTGTCTCCTCAGACACACCTGAGACAAAATTTTCTTATTACCCACAAATAGGAAACTATCAAGGACTGCGTGGGTTTCTCTGTTCAAAATCTTTCTAGCATAAAAACACACAAATAAGAAGAGTTAAGATTTACTGTAATCATACTTTGCTAGTTCAGAGGTACAGTGGCCTGGGGAGAAATAGGAAGTATCTGAAGCCAAAGACAGCAAGTAGTGGCCAGGAATTAGCTGGCAGAGGACCACCATTCTTTGCCTGGCACAGTTGCATCTGTTAGGAGCTAGCCAATGAAGAGCCCCATTCCTTACCTAGTGGGCCAAATAGGCAGGGAGTAAATGCCACTTTGGATGCTTCTGCTTGCCATGACCTCCTGGAACCACTTGTGTTTCCCAGAAGCGGTAATAGGATCCACATTGTTCCACTGACTTTGGATGGTGGAAAAGGGAAAGGGCTGGTGGCTCACATGGATTTTGCCAGGTCTTCTGAATTTGCTCTCAGTACCTCACCTATGGAGGATCATGTGTTCCATCCACCATTTTTTTATTTCAACCCTGGTTATTCAAGCAACCCAAAATTCCTCAAAGTTTCTCTGAGAGGGAAAAAAATCACTGCTTCCTGGGTTATCAGATTTAATGAAGTTACTCCTTACTTTTATATTTCATTGGTAATTTTATTTCAAGTAGTATGATCATTAGTCTTATGTGTTTAATTAATACTCTTTATTAACATAGAACTTTTCTGTCAGTTTTTGACATTAAAATGCCTTCTATTGACATTCCACAGCATGGCTCTATACTTTCTGTTTTATCTCTTCCTCTGATTATGAAGTCTCTGAAAACAGTGCTTAACAACTGAGTCAGTTTGTCCTTTGACATCTGGGAAAATACTAGACTTACTTTTGTCCATGAGTGGAAGAAAAGTCTATGCTGCTCTCTTCACATTTTCCCCAGCTTCCAGCATCTTCTAAAACAGCTGCAAAGAGAGTTTTGTTCCAGGACTTCAGAGATTCCTTTAGCCATTTTGTTCAGAGAGAATATATTTCCTCCATGGATTAACAATAATCCATTTCATTTTGCATAGCAAATTTCTTTCACTTTAAATCTAAAGAGTAGGCTATGTTGGAGGTTCACTTTTTTTAACCCCAGTTTTATTGAGATATAATTGAAGTATAGCCCTGTATAAATTTAAGATACACAACATAATGATTTTACTTACATACATCATGAAAGGATTATAATAGGTTTAGTGACCATCCATTATTTCATATAAACATTAAAGAAACAGAAAAAATATTTTTCTTTGTGATGGGAACTTGCAGGATTTATTCTCTTAAGAACTTTCGTTTTTAAAGTAGAGCAGGGTTAATTATCTTATCGTGTTGGACATTACATTGTTAATACTTATCTTATAACTGGAAATTTTATACCTTTTGACTACCTTTATCTAACTCCGCCTCCCTGTCCCCTCACCTTCTGCATGCCTGCCCTGTCTCTGAGTGGTGTCTGACTCTTTGCAACTTCAATGACTGTAACTCGTCAGGCTCCTTTGTCTGTGGGATTATCCTGGCAAGAATACTGGAGTGGGTCGCTATTTCCTTCTCCAGGGGATCTTCCTCACCCAGGGATCAAACCTTCATCTTCTGCGGCTCCTATATTGGCAGGCAGATTCTTTACCACTGATCCACCTGGGAAACCCGTCCCCTCACTTCTGGTAGCCACAAATTATGATCCCTTTTCCTATGAGATTTTTTTTTTATTTATTATTGAAGTATAATTGACTTACAACACTATATTATTTCCTGGTGCACTCAATAGTGATTCAATACTTCCGTACATTTCAAAATGATCACCATGATAATTCTAGTTGTCATCTGCCATTATACAAAGATATTACATAATAATTGACTATATTCTCCATACTTCACATTTCATACTGTGACATTTATTTTGTACCTCTTTATTTCTTTCACTTACGTTTCTCCTCCCTCGCCCATCTCCCCTCTAACAACTACTTTTTGTTCTCTATATCTATGATTCTATTTTTGTTTGATTATATCTGTTCATTTGTTTTGTTTTTAGATTCCACATATAAGTGAAATCATACAGTATTGTTTCCTGGTCTGACTTGTTTTACTTAGCATAATACCTTCTAGATCCATCTATGTTGTCCCAAATGGCAAGATTTCATTCTTTTTTATGGCTAATATTGCATTGTGTGTCTGGGCATGTATCTCACGTTTTTATCCATTCACCTATCCATGGTCACTTAATTGCTTTCATATCTTGGCTATTGTAAATAGTACTGCAATAAACACAGGCATACATTAATCATTTGTAATCAGAGTTTTCCTTTTGTATAGACTAAATACCTAGGCGTAGAAATGCTGGATCATATGGTAGCTTATTTTTATTTTTTTTTAGAAATCTCCATACTGTTTTTCACAGTGACTGCATCTATTTACATTCTCACCAATGGTGCACAGGGGTTTCCTTTTCTCCATGTCTGGCCAATGCTTAATATTTGTTATCTTTTTTATAATAGCAGTCCTGACAGGTATGAAGTGATATTTCATTGTGGTTTTGGTTTGCATTTCCCTGATGATTAGCGATCTTGAACATCTTTTCATGTGTCTGTTAGCCATCTGTTGTCTTCTTTGGAAAAAAATATTTATTCAGGTCTTCTGCTATTTTTTAATCAGCCTTTTTGTTTCATTTTATTTTGAGTTGTATGAGTTCTTTGTATATTTTAGATATTAACCCCTGTTGGATATGCCATTTGCAAACATCTTTGACCATTCAGCAGTCAGTTTTTATTTTGTTTATAGTTTCCTTTGCTGTGCAAAACCTTTTCAGTTTGATGTATTCATTTATTTTGCTTTTTCCCCCCTTGCCTAAGGACACATATACAATAAATATTGCTAAGATTCATGTCAAAGAATGTATTGCCTCTGTTTTCTTCCAGAAGTTTTATGGTTTCAGGTCTTATTAATACATTTAAGTCTTTAATTTATTTTGAGTTTGTCTATATATTGTGGAAAAGTAATCCAGTTTGATTTTTTTGCATGTAGTTGTCCAGTTTTCCCAACACCATTTAGTGAAGAGTCTGTCTCTACCCCATTGCTGCCTACTTTTTTGCAGGGTAATTCAGCTTACAAATATGGGTTTATTTCTGGGCTCTCTGTTTGATTCCACTCATCTATGTGTTTGCTTTTGTGCAAGTACCATACTGTTTTGATTACTGTACCTTTGTAGCATAGTTTGACATCAGGGAGCATGGTATATCCTGTTTTGTTCTTTTTTCTTAAGATTGTCTGGGCTATACAGGATCTTTTGTTTCCATACAAATTTTAGAATTATTAGTTCTACTTTTGTGAAAAATGCCATTTGTATTTTGATAGGGATAGCCCTGAATCTGTAGATTGCCTCAGATAGAATAGTCCTCTTAACAATATTAATTCTTCCAATCTATGAGTGTGATGTATCTTTTCATCTGTTTCTGTCATCTTCAATGTATTTCACCAGTGTCTCCTACTTTTCCAAGTACAAGTCTTTTACCTCCTTAGTTAGATTTATTCTCAAATATTTTATTCTTTTTGATGCAATTGTGGATACTAGATGATATTTCTCTATTAGCCATCCCGTTGATTGATTAAGAGCAGATCCTATTGGCTAAATCAATATTCCCTTTGTCTTTCACTCTTTAAGTCACAGGATCAGTTCAGGGAGCTATATCAGTAAGGATTACTTTTGACTTCATAGACTACTAAGTGATGCTATTTTCCTCAGATAACTAGAAGTCTGGTAGTAATATGCCCAGGCTAGCATAGTCACTTGAAAATACTGTCAAGGATCTGGCTGTCCATCTCTTCATCCTACTCTCCTTAGTGTGTGAGCTGCAGCCTTATAATTATGCCCTCATAGTCACAGAATTATTCCTGCACTCTGGGTTTAGAATTGGTGTTAAAGGGAGGAAGGAAAAATGAGAAAGAGTGAATATAATATTTGGCACTTTCTCTGTAAGAGACCTGGGTTTGATCCCTGAGTTGGGAAGATCCCCTGGAGAAGGGAAAGGCTACCCACTCCAGTATTCTGGCCTGGAGAATTCCACAGACTATATCGTCAATGGGGTCACAAAGAGTCAGACATGACTGAGCGACTTTCACTGTAATCCTCATTGGCCACAACTGTATTCCATAGCCAGCTCTAGTTTTAAGGATGTCGACATACTGAATTATTTTAGGTGGTTCATTGCCTCCCTTAACAAAATTGAGGACCTTTCAATAACAGAAACAAGCCACAGACATTGAATAGACAAAGAACACTGTCTGCTGAACAGCCTTCTCTGACGGAAGCATCTTCTTTGGTCTAAATACTGTATTTCTAGAGACTGGTTCTATAACAGCTGATTCCTACTAGTTACATGAATTGTATGTAATGACTCTATAAGTATCTGAACAACATGAATGTTATGCTTATTTTAAATAATCACAGAAATAAATTTTGTTCCATGAACAATTTAAATACATTCTTCTTCACATGAACAATTTTAAAAGTCTACACCATGTACATATTGATATTCACCCGAAAATCTCTATTGAATTTACTTCTTCAAATCCTTCACACCATTTTCAAGAACACAATTTCCTCCAAACCTATCATATATCAGAATATCCCACTTGATGTCTACTTTATTGAGAATACTCAAGCCATTTCTTCTCCTGTAAGTTCAGCTCTTCTCAAAAAACTGAACTGACCTGGCCTTTTATCCACAAGAAGGGAAGAAAGACCAGATCTCTATTTTAAGAGTAATTTTTTAAAATTACTATTTTTTAATGAGCATCATATTTTACAGTAGTTTATGATTTCCAGAAAATTTGCAAAGATAGTACAGAGAATTCCCATAAACCCCATTCAGTTTCTCCTGTTATTAACATCTTGCATGCAGGCATGCTCAATCACTCAGTCATGTCTGACTTTTTGCAACCCCACAGACTGTGGAGCCTGCCAGGCTCCTCTATCCATGGGATTCTCCAGGCAAGAATACTGGAGTGGGCCATCTCCTCCTCCAGGGGATCTTCCTGACTCAGGGATTAAGCCCACATCTCCTGCACTGCAGGCAGATTCTTCGCCACTGAGTCACCAGAGAAGCCCATAGTATAATACATTGTCACAGTTGATGAGCTGATATTAACACTTTATTAGCTTATTCCTTTTCTTTGTCTATGCCACACAACTTGCAGGATCTTAGTTCCCCAACCAGGGATCAAACCTGGGCTCCGGCAGTAACCACTGAATCACTAGGGAATTCCCAATACTTTATTAACTAAAGTCTATACTTTATTCATACGTTTGTTTTTACCTGATGCCCCTCTTCTATTCTAGAATCACATTCAGGATACCACACTGCAATTAATTGTCATATCTGCTTAGATTCCTCTTGTAATTTTATAAAATATCTCTTAAGATTGATAAAGATCATACAGGGATTATAAATTTGGGGGAGGAAGGACCACAGAGGTAATGTACTTTTCATCACATTATATCAAGGGTACATGCTGTCACTATGACTTTATTGTTGACATTAACCTTCATCCTTTACTGAGGTAGTGTCTTCAAGTTTCTCTCCTGTAAAGTTATTTTTTTCTAGGGTGTTCTCTTTGGACTGAAGTCATTAGACATATCCCACGCTTAAGAAGTAGGGAGTTAGTCTCCTGCTTCTTGAGGGGGAGAGTAAGTTACATAAATCATTTGGAATTCTTCTGCTTGGGAGATTTGTCTATTCTCTCCAAATTATTCCTTTATAATCATATATTTATATCATCATGGACTCACAGGTATTTATTTTATATTCTGGATTATAATCCAATACTATATTATGTCATTGTTCAAACGGTTCCATTTCTGGCCATCAGGAGTTCTTCAATTGAATCCGGTGCCCTCTGACATACTCCCATCACTGGTATCTTGTGTTTTTGTTTGTTTGGTTAGTTTTTTCAGCACTTTCATACTTTTTTGGCACTATATGTTATTCCAAGATCATTTTGTATATCTCCTACCCTAGCCCTGGAATCAGCTATTCCTCAAAAAAACTTTGGTTCTTTTTATGAGAAAATGGTGTTAGAACTACAACCTGATTTAGTATCATTTCACAATGTGTATAAATCAAAATCAAACCATCATACTGTACCTTAAATTTATATAGTGATGCACATCAATTATTTCCCAATAAACTTGGAAAAAATACACAATGTACCCTCTTCTCTAAAAAACAGAAAGAAATAGAGACCTGGATGATAGGTACAAATTTACTTTTAGGTGCCAATTGTGATACAGTGGGGGAAGTGCACTTGAATTGGATTCAAACTTGGATTGAGGGAAAAACAGATTCAAACTTGGTTCTATCATTTTTTAACTGTGTAATTTTTACTATGTTACTTAAATTCTAGGATGCTTCATTTCCTTCTATGTAAGCAATAGTAATAATAGCTAATGTCTATAAAACAGGGTTTCTTAGCTTTGGTACTATTGACATATGTGTCAGATGATTCTTTGTTGTGAGGCACCATCCTGTTCATTGTAGAATATTTAACAGCATCTCTGGTCTCCACCCTCTAGATGCCAGTAGCATGCACGTGTCAAAAGTTATTCCAGACATTGCTAAATATCCCCTTGGGAACAAAACTACCCCAGTTGAAAACTGCTGCAGCAGAATATCCTCAGGAATTAAAGATTTCAGAAACATTATTTCTTTAGCGCTTACAAAACCTGCATGAGATTGAAGTTATTTTACAGATAAGGAAAGTGAAAGAAAAAGTAAAAAACTTTCCCAGGTGTTTCTAGCTAATTAGATATGCTGAGATTTGAGCCTAGAAAGTCTAACTACAAAACTCATGGTCTTAACAGCAATACCACAACTGCCTTTATAAAAGATATAAATAATAATTCTGCCCTTACAGAGCTGTAGTGAGAATTAAATGGGATATCATCTGTAAGATGGAGAAGGCAATGGCACCCCACTCCAGTACTCTTGCCTGGAAAATCCCATGGATGGAGGAGCCTGGTAGGCTGCAGTCTTATGGGGTCGCACGACTCAGCGACTTTATTTTCACTTTTCACTTTCATGCCTTGGAGAAGGAAATGGCAACCCACTCCAGTGTTCTTGCCTGGAGAATCCCAGGGATGGGGGAGCCTGGTGGGCTGCCGTCTATGGGGTCACACAGAATCGGACACGACTGAAGCGACTTAGCAGCAGCAGCAACTGTAAGAACATCTCACATGGTTCTTAGTGTAGAGGAGGCATTCAGTAAATGTTGGGGAAATCTGTGTATCTGAATCACCTCTTTCCTCCACAGCAAGCTTTCTCTACTTATACTTCTTCTGGTATTTACCTTTTGTTCTTACTTCTACAAGCTTCTTACCTTCTGCGTACAAATGTACTTAGATCTTTTCCTAAGGAAAAAAGAATTTTCCCTTCATTAGTTTTCTCTTTCAAGGTATTATATTTTAACATAATATTCATATCTATTTCCCCTCCCTAATCATTCACTCATTTCATAATGCTTTAAAGTCTGACTCCCTTTCTGCCTGTGAATTCCTGCTGACCTAATCAGGGTAACAGCACTAAAGGGAGTCTGACAGACATATACATTCACCCTCTCTTTGTACAGATGAGAAGGTTGAAGCAATGCTTCATGATATGCCAAGGACACATAACCAGTTATTTTTATAAAAGCCCTTCGTGTTTTCATCCCTATGGGTCTCTGCTTCATATGAAGTTGCTAAACATTCCTTTTTAAAACTTCCTTTTTTCATTTTTGTGACATCTATTTTATACTGTTTTCTGTGTGTGTAAGTCGCTCAGTCATGTCCAACTCTTTGCAATCCCATGGGCTGTAGCCTGCCAGGCTTCTCTGTCCATGGAATTCTCTAGGCAAGAATACTGGAGCGGGTTGCCATTTCATACTCCAGGGGATCTTCCTGACCCAGGGATCAAACCCAGGTCTCCTGCATTGCAAGCAGACTCATTATGGTTTGAGCCACCAGGAAAGAATATGTTTTCCACTATGTATCCAATCTTAACCTTTTCCACATTCTTAACTAGTTTCTTTTCTTCTCTTACATATAAACATTCAGCAAGGTGATTCCCTTAAGTATGCTTCATCTCTTTTCATTAACTGTTTTGTCTCCCACGACCCCAGCAGTCATATTCTCTCAGATCTGTACCTTTTACCTACTCCATATCCTGAACCACAGGCTCGCAGCTTCAATTACCTAGTGAGAATTCTTACTTAGGTGTCCTATGACTACCTTGAACAGCATCTATAAAGTGGAAGTCACCATTTTTACCCCTAAAGTATTCCTTTTAACATCCTCAGTTTTCTTGCTAGGAAACAAATCATTGTTACCTACTTTAATCTTCTTTTTAATCTCTATCACCCTTATATCAACTATCTGTCAGATTATATATATTTTTACCTCTGAAGTCTTTAGTATATCTTTGCTTCACCCCAATTTCTATTACTCTAGTTTAAGCTTTTTTAAATTATGCCTGGAATATTTACATAATACAATTAACAGCCTTCTACTCCACTCTTTCCTTCCCCAAATAATCTTAAAAACTATGACACATTAAGCTGTTGAAAAGCAACACAGTATGAGTCCTGTGATAGATGGCTCAAAAACTATCAATGGCTCCCCATTACCGAAACATCTGCAGTTCAATACACGAGCCACTAACCACCTGTGGCTATTGAGCCTGAAGTGTGGTTATTAAAAAGTGAGATGGTGCAACCAGAGATTATCATACTGTGAAGTAAGTCAGAAAGAGGACAAACACCATATGACATCACCTGTATGTGAAGTCTAAAATATGACACAAATGATTATCTATCTATGAAACAGAAACAGAGGTATGGACATAGAGAATAGACTAGTGGGTTGCCAGGGAGGGTGATGGGAGAGGGATAGACTGGGAGTTTGGGATTAGCAGATGCAAACTGGTATATATAGTATGGATAAGCAACACGCTTCTACCACCGTAGAGCACAGAGGGCTGAATTCAATATCCTATGATAGAGCATAATGGAAAAGAACCTGAAAAAGAATGCATGCATAGCTGAGGAGCTTTTCTGTACAGCAGTAATGAACACAACACTGTGAATCAATTTTACTTCAGTAAAAAACATGAGATGAGCTGGAAGTGTAAATGCATACTGAGTTTTGAGGATAGAACCAAAAATTAGAAAATATCTTCATGACTTTTATATATATATTATATGCTTACATGGTAATAGTATGGATGTGTGGTGTTAGAGCACATTGTTAAAATTAATTTCACCTTTATTAAGTGAGTAATAGAAAGTACAAATTGCATACGTGGTTCACGTTATGTTTCTATCAGGCAGTGATGGCCCAGACACCTAGTCATACAATGGTCAGATTTTCATGCTAAATCCACTGTAATTTCCCAACAGTAGATGATTGCTATTCCCTAACCATCCCCTCATTCTTTTTTTTTTTAATTTATTTTTAACTGAAGGAGATTTGTGCTGGTTTCTGCCATACATCAACATGAATCAGCCATAGGTATGCATATGTCCCCTCCTCTTGAACCTCGCTCCCACCTCCCACTGCATCCCACACCTCTAGGTTATCACAGAGCACTGGGTTGAGCTCCCTGAATCATACAACAAGTTCCCACTGGCTGTCTGTTTTACATATGGCAGTGTATATATTTCCATGCCACTCTCTCCATTCGTCCCACCTTCTCCTTCCCCCTGTGTCTCCACAAGCCTGTTCTCTATCATGCCCCCACTTGTTACCACCTTCATGCCTCTGCTCATTCTGTTTGCTTCTGGTATAGCTCCCTGTCCCCCATTCCTGCTCATTCAGTTCAGTTCAGTTCAGTTCAGTCGCTCAGTCATGTCTGACTCTTTGTGACCCCATGAATCGCAGCACGCCAGGCCTCCCTGTCAATCACCAATTCCTGGAGTTTACTCAAACTCATGCCCATCGAGTCGGTGATGCCATCCAGCTGTCTCATCCTCTTTCGTCCCCTTCTCCTCCTGCCCCCAATCCCTCCCAGCATCAGGGTCTTTTCCAATGAGTCAGCTCTTCGCATGAGGTGGCCAAAGTATTGGAGTTTCAGCTTCAGCATCAGTCCTTCCAATGAACACCCAGGACTGATCTCCTTTAGGATGGACTGCTTGGATCTCCTTGCAGTCCAAGGGACTCTCAAGAGTTAGGACTCTTTTAATAATGAATAACTAAAACCTAATTCAAGAAAGTATAAGCAAAAACATTTTACTGGCTGTGTAGCTGAAAAGTCTAGATATTAATATGAGAAACAGTTGCACACGGAGGCTTGGATAATGTGATCAAGATATGAAGGTCATTCTCATCTTCCCTACCTCTTTCTTTTTTTTCTTTCTGCCCCTGTTCATTTCTTTCTCTTTATCCCTCACCTCTTCTTTCCTTTGTGTTGGTTTCAATTTACTTTCAAAATCTCTCCATGTAGTAACTTGGAGCAACATGGTCCTACCATACAGCAAGGGAACTATATTCAATATTCTGTGATAAAGCATAACAGAAAAGAATATGAAAAAATGTATGTATAACTGAGTTACTTTGTTGTATATCAGTAATTAACCCAACATTGTAAAACAATTATACTTCAATAAAAAACATGAGATGAGCTGGAAGTGTAAAATACATACTGAGTTTTGAGGAGAGTAGTAACTTAACTTCTGTAGCTCCAAGTTCAGCAGTCCCCAAATTAAAAACTGCCTTTCCACTGTATTGGATCATATATCGTCAAAGTATTGATTACTACCTGATTGGTCAAGTTTGGGCCACATGCAAATCATGAAACAAGGATGGGGTCAACCTCACCCAACCACATAGCCTGAAAAGATGGAAGATAGGTTATCTCTGAATGAAAATCAAGGTGAAAATATGAGAAGACAAGAAAATGCTTTTTGAGCTGATGAAATTAACAGATATAACTGACATCTTTTTCAAAATATATCTCAAATAGATTCCATCATGGAAATCTTTCACCTCCCAAATTGACTGTGACTGCTCCCTTCTCTAAATTCCCAGTTCATACCTTTTGTACCTCTTCTGTGACAACTTCCATATTCTGTATTGTATCATATTTATTTCTGTGATCATGTTAGACTCTTTTCCTCCAACTCTCATTTTATTATTTTATTACAGTATTCTAATGAATTGCTCATGGGTCAATGAATGCATGATAGAAATTACATATTTATGAACAAATAATATAGTTTATAAATATAAATAGTTTATAGTTTATAAATATAGTTCATAAACATATTTATGAATAAATATAAAGAACAAATTAAATCGTTCTTTAGCCCTGAATGTTTTTCAGGTAGGAGATTTATGCACCTAAAAAATTAATTTAGAGCCATTAGTAATTAAAAGTAACTTAATATAGCTAAGGAAAATAATAGTTAATGACTGTATTCATACAGTGTGAACAGAAAATCCAAATTTGTAATAATAGATTAAAATACTTTAAAATAGCCTCCATTTTTATATATGACCATACTTAGAGTCATATATAAATAGGGAGGGGCTTCCCAAGGGGTCCAGTGGTAGAGAATCCATCTGCCACTGTAGGAGACTCAGGACACGTGGATTTGATCCCTGGGTCAGAAAGATCCCCTGGAGAAGGAAATGGCAATCCACTTCAGTATTCTTGCCTGGAAAATCCCACAGACAGCACCAAGGAGCCTGGAGGGATACAGTCCGTGGCGTCACAAAGAGTCCGACACAACTGAGCGACTGAGCACACACTTTGCCTGTATAAACAGGGAGGGCTGGCATGCTGCAGTCCATGGGGTCACGAAGAGTCAGACACAACTTGGTGAGTGAACAACAACAATATTTAGAGTTAGGGGAGAAAAAGGTATTACAACCTGAGAAAGTCAGAAAGGGTAAGAAAACAGGCATAAGGAAGGGAAAACCAGGCAGAGCGGGAGGAAGAAAGGCTGAATGTCCCAGAGAGGAGATCAGCAAAATCAGCAGAGTGAAACATTAAGATCAGAAATCTATCTTCTGATTCCTAAGCATTAAAGACAAGGGAAAAGAAAAACTGGGAAGCAAAATTTGATCATATGTGGTCAAAATAATCTGACTAAAATTAAAAGGCAAATAGAAATTTGCAGAAAAAATGTTAACAAGTGTCTGACACTTGTTAGTAGATAATAGATTTGCTGAATAAATGAATAAAGCTTTGGATTTCTAATATATGATGTAAGAAGGTCTTACACATAAATACACATATGGTAGAAAAATTGCTAAAGGATATGATCAAAAGGAGAAATAGAAATGATTAAAAAGCATGTGAAATTAAAAGTGAAATTTTAATGAATGCAAAATCAAGCCATGAGCTACTTTTACTTCATATAATGCTATGGGAATGTGAATTTATACTTTTCTGGGAAAAAATTGATATCGTATTGCTTGACTATCACTGCATATCAAACACCTTTAAGATTTCAGTGGCTTTCAAAAATAAGCATTTATTTCTCACTTACATGTTTCTGGGGCAGCATGGATGGCTCTGCTCCATACTGAAATTCCTGTTGGTGTGGTCTCCTCTAACAGACATCTCATTTTTCTCCTGAAATGTGCTGGCCAGAGCAAGATTTTCTCATGGTAAAGGGAGAGATATAAAGGGGCAACCTTAGGACTCAGGTTTAGCACAGAGCATAAGAAAAGCGGATCACAAGACATACTGGGAGCCAAAGAGCAGAGACATATGCTCCATCCAAATGAAACCATTTGGTCGTGGATTCCGTGGAGAAAGAAGAATGGGGCCAAGCATTCAACCTCCTACAGGTATTTTACTTTTCTGGAAAATGTCAATAAATGTCCAGAAGTAGTCAAACTAGCAACAATGTCCAATTCTTCCTCTGTCTATTGCTGTTGCTGTTTTGGTGGTTGTGGTTTGAAAACCCTTCCACAGGGCATGCATTCTCCAGTATCAACCACAGACCTCATGACTCCATATTGTCCCAGACTTAATGGTTTTGTAGGGACTTGACCTGGTCCTGCAGGCGTTTGAGCTTGACTTTCCTGGTTTAGAGTGACACCCCTTCACCACTACTGTTAATTGTGAACAAACTAAAATTTCCTCAAAGTTCCAAATATAAGAAAAAAATTTGGATATCCAACATTAGATAATTTTTAAATCTAATTTTTAGATAAAATAAGGTTCAGATATAATATCCAACATTATATAGACAAGTATTGTTTTTGTAAATTATATTTAATAATATCTGGAAATCCTCCCGGTGTAATAACGGAAAAGGTATCACTATACGTGTGCATGTTCAGTTGCTCAGTCATAGTAGACACTTTGTGACACCATGGACTGTAGCCCGCCAGGCTCCATTGTCCATGGAATTTTCCAGGCAAGAATACTGCAGCAGGTTGCCATTTTCTACTCCAGGGGATCTTCCCGACCCAGGGATCGAACCCATGTCTCCTGCATTAGTAGGCGGATTCTTTACCACTGAGCCATCTGGGAGCCATTACTCTATACCTATATATAATTATGTTTTAAGTTTTATAAGTGAAATAAGGTATATACACATTAAATACATTTATTAAAGAGGACTGGTAGAAATTATGTCAAATATATATGACCATCTCTGAAAGCTAAATTTACCACTAATTGTTGTTCTCTTCTTTGTATTGTTCTGTATCATTGTAATTCTATACAATGAATATTATTACTTTTTAAATCCAGAAATAAATAAATATAAAAAACAAACTGCTCTCTTGCTCACAAATCTGGATAGTACACTTAAGCATTAATCATAGTGCAAGGACTTAAAAGTAGTTTCACACAGTACCATCCCTTTCGGTTTGCAACTTAGAAGCTTAAGAGAGTAGTTCCATTCTTAGATGACACAGGGCATGCCTTGAGGATATTGTGGCTTCAGTTCTAGATCACCACAATGAAGCAAGCATTGCAACAAAGCAGAACACGTGGATTTTTTTATTTCCTAGTGCATGTAAGTTATATTTACAGTATAGTGTGCTCTAGTAAATGTGCAATAGCATTATGTCTTTAAAAAGTCCCCCAAAATGTACATGCCTTAATTTAAAAAATACTTTATTGTTAAACAATTCTAATCATCATCTGACCATGTAGGGTTGCCACAATACTTCAATTTGCAAAAACTGCAGGGTCTGTGAAACACAATAAAACACAGTATAACTGCGCAAAACATCCACTCCTCCCTCTGTAGAGTACATTCGCTTATATTACTTATCAATGTATTTGCTTCTCCAAGTAGACTACACCTGACTTTGGGGATGGTGATGGCTTTGTTACATTTCCCATGTCACCGAGTACAATGTCTTATAGAGTAATAATGATAATAATAACATGTTAAATGCATTATTTCATCTTCACCACAGCCTTACAACGTATATAATACCATTCCTACGTGGTCCCCATTTTACAGATGGGGACGATGAGACTTAGATTAAATAATTTACCCAAGATTACACACAGAATTAGTAGTAAAGCCAGGATTTGAGTCCAAGAAGTTTGGTTCCAGAGGCTTCTCTGAACAAAGAAAAGTCATTAAACAGGCCGGTGTTGGGTCAGTATCCATCAGATTCATTTCTTCTCTTTGTCTGCTCTCAAGCCTGTTTTTGTCATATTCCCCTGTTAACTCATTTGCTTGAGTTTGACCACTGAAAGGCACTGGTGGAAACATGGAGGACGGGAAGAGGGAGAAAGAGAAAATTCCTCGCTCCTCTTGCTGTCAGCAGTCTCTTAACTCGGGTCTCCAGCTCCCGCTAGGCTGAGCCAGACTGGTTCCAGCTTCTGCTATGTGGCCCTGGCTCCCTTGGACCTTCTCTTTTTCCCTTTCAGTCAGGGCTTCCACAACTTCTTGTTGCTAATCTCTGCCTCAGTGACCTCTGCTTGGCTTCTCGGCTCCTTCCTGATCTGTTTAACCAATTCCAGGGATTAAATTCCCTGTTTCAAATATGTACATTTTCCACAAAACATCTTCTCAGTTACAATTTTCCCAGAAGACTGCCTACTGGTCTTTACATCCAAACTTCATAGATCACATGAATTTCTCAAAACAATTTTTTGATTGATGTTTATGAAGTAAATGTTTATATTTATATCCTCAAACTCTGCAGACCATTTTAAATAAAATAAAGTCCTAGTATGAGGGGAAAGCCTTGCGTCACACTCCAAATACAAATGGTAACACACCAGAATCACCTTTGTTGTTGTGGTTGTTTAGTTGGTAAGTGGTGTCTGACAAGAGTCAGGTTCCTCTGTCCATGGGGTTTCCCAGGCAAGAATCCTGGAGTGGGTTGCCATTTCCTTCTCCGATCAGAATCACCTACAGACATTTAAAAAAAAGTATGCCAACACCATCCAAGGACTATTACCGTGTCACTCTCGGAGACCTGACCTCACATGTTTGTTTGAAATTGACATCCACCAACCTATGAGGGCAAGTGATTTCTTTGCTTACTGCTAGAGTCCACCTTTTAGAATGATGTTTGACATACATTAGATGCTCATCAGCTATCTTGTTAAATTAAGCACCTAGTAGGTGCTTTAGTTATTTCATCTATACATTTCAGAGGATTTCCACCACAATACCTTTGATGAGTTGAAAATGAATCAATTTACCACTTTTTGATACTTTTTAAAATGAATAGTTAAAATTCTACAGAATATTTGCTGACTGAAGACAGAAAACCACAGAATTGAAGAATTTATCCTTGGCCAGCAGTGACCAGATCTTGTGTTACTTTAGAGTTGCCCTGAAAACCAAAGAACTTCAGAGATCCAGAGAAGGAGAGAAGGAACTTTTCTAAAACCACTACAAAAATGAAAATCAAAAAGCAGAGACTGGAATGGAGTCGCTGAGAATCAAAATTTCCCCCCTTACCGGCTCTAGCACAAGAATCAGGAGACTTCTGAGAAACAATATAGTTTTGGCAAAGAAGGATACGATTTTGGATAGTGACTTTAGCTCCATTTTATCTCATGTAATACATAGATAACAATATTTACCCTAAGCTACATCATAGGAATTGGAGAAGATAAAATCATCTAAAAATTCTCTGTGTAAAAGATAGCATTTTATGATCTGCCAAGTTCCATACCATCAAAATACTTTGAAAAGAAGAAAACTCAATATATTGTGCACGTCTAATTTATAAACACTCAAATGACTTTGAATGACAGCCTGGGCTACTGTAGTGAAATATATTGAAGTATTTCAAACCAAAAACCCTATCTGAAAAACCTATGAAAGTGTTAGTCACTCAGTCATGTCCGACTTTTCGGGACCCAGTGAATTGTAGTCTGCCAGGCTCCTCTGTCCATGGAATTCTCCAGGCAAGAATACTGGAGTGAGTTATCATGCCCTCCTCCAGGGGATCTTCCCCACCCAGGGATCAAACCCAGGATTTCTGCAGATTCTTTACCCTCTGAGCCACTAGGATAAAAACCTATAAGGTGATTAAAAACTAAAAATTTTTTCCAGCCCATAATGTTTTCAAATATTGATTTACAAAAACACAGGTCAAGAACAACAGACTTTTTACAAATACCCATTTTCATTTATATCTGTATTTCATACTAGAAATTAATACAAAGATTAAATGATTACTGTTCATCAATGGGAAGCAGGAACTGAGGAATCCCTGAGTTGTAAGCTTTGTGATATTTAAACAGCCAGTAGGGGGGAAAAAAAAAGAAAAAAAGATTATGTAAAAAAAAATCTGAAAGCCAAAATCTGAGGTAGGGAAGTCTGCTACAATTTAGGCGCTGATTGCAAGCCATCGATGACGAAACATGTAAGCAAATCAGCTGCAAAACCTCTGCTGCCTATCTCAACCAGGCTTCATCTTTCCCCGTGCCCGAGGGCTGCATGGAGAAAATACTCCTTCATTGCTTTCATCTGTGCCTATAATGAGTGATATTTTTGAAACGAATCTCTAAATGACCTCTTCGTTTCCTCACTACCGATTTGCTATGGTCTGTTTTTCAAAGCTCGCTGTGAGCTTAGGCAGGCAACGCCGCGCGGTCCTCACCGTCTGGGGCTCAGGTAATGACACTGCGGAGTTCTAGCTGTGAGGTCTCGGGGAGGTACTTTTGTACTAAGAAGTATGGACCCTGGATACTCCGAGAAAAGGTCGGCGTTGTCACTTCGGGCTTCTCTTTTCTCACGGTTGCCTGGCAACCAGACCGCGTCTCTTTGATGGAGGGCGTTCCGACTAGAAAACAGCTTTATGAAAAGTGTCAGGGTCATCTTTAGAAACCCGAGGAAAACAAAACAAAACCCCCCCAAAAAAGCCTACCACCAAGAAGGCAAAGAAAAAAAAAAACCTCCGCACAACTCAATTATTCAGCTCCACACAACTGCGCCTGTCAGGTCCTCGTAACAACCCTCACTTGAATTTAATTAAGTTTGTCCTAGTCGCCTGTGAACGGCTCTGCTGGACCTGCCCAAGCGGGATGAAAAGCCTGAAGGCAGCCCCGTGAGGCCATTGTTGATAAGGAGGGGCTCTGCATTCTGAAGTTAGGTAAATTCCCATCCCCTCGCACAGAAAATGCCCCGAGGGAGAACATTTTGAAGGGAGCATTGGAAGTTGGGTGGCCCGAGAGATAAGACAGATGAGAGTTTTTCTCACCAGGGACGTGTCTGCCTCTTTTGGGTGCCTGGTGCTGAGGATAAAATGCTGGCTTTTGGAACTTTGAAGTCAAACAATTAGATTCAAATGCCAGCTCTGCCACTTACTAGCTGTTACTGTGGGGAAGTTAACTATGGTCTCTGAGTCTCAGTTTCTTCATTTTGTGAGCTAAGAAAGATTATGATTAAGGGAAGGAGTATTGGTAAAATGCCAGACACTATTGGCTCTCAAGGACTCTTCCTTATTTTTCTATTTAAATCCTCTAAAATGTATTATAGTTTATTACAAAATGATTTCCAAACTTGATAACATGATAGAGGACCTTCAAAATACAAGGCTAGCAGCACACATCTGTTGCTTCCAGATGCCTCACAGAATGCCCTGCCTTCTGCACTCACCTTTCTCCCTCCTGCACCTGGGCATAAGTGTCCTCTGAATAGAAAGAAATACAGAAGGCCATGGCACCCCACTCCAGTGCTCTTGCCTGGAAAATCCCATGGACAGAGGAGCCTGGTGTGCTGCAGTCCATGGGGTCACTAAGAGTCAGACACAACTGAGCGACTTCACTTTCACTTTTCACTTTCATGCATTGGAGAAGGAAATGGTAACCCACTCCGGTGTTCTTGCCTGGAGAATCCCAGGGAGGGGGAGCCTGGTGGGCTGCCGTCTATGGGGTCGCACAGAGTCGGACATGGCTGAAGCGACTTAGCAGCAGCAGCAGCAGCAGTGATTCTTCAAGATCCCATCCTGATGTTTCCAAACCCGCCTGTCTTACCTCTCCTAGAAAGTCAGTCATTACAGCCCTTGGGTTCTCAGAGCACTGTACTTTCTTAAGTCTTCGCTGGTGGCTCAGTGGTAAAGAATCTGCCTGCCAAGCAGGAGACACAGGTTTGATCCCAGGGCCAGGAGGATTTCCTGGAGAAGGAAATAGCAACCCACTCCAGTATTCTTGCCTGGAAAATCCCATGGACAGAAGAGCCTGGCAGGCTACAGTCTATGGAGTTGCAAAAGAATTGGACACAACTGAGCAACCAAACACAACAACCCATTGAATGAATCATAATCTTCTCATGGACATGGTTGGGTACCATTTGTTTTTATATTATTCTGATATTTAATAAAGTGTTCAATAAACATTTAATTGATGAAAGGCTAGCTTCCAGAACAGCTATATTTATCACTTCTAAATTTACATTTAAAATATTCTAGGAGTGAATTATTATTTTTGATACCTCCCTATAGTACCACAGAGTATATAGAAATGAATAAACCTGAAGTTTGAATCATGGTGAAGAGTACCATGGCATAAGAATAAAAAAGCTAGAAAGTTAAAGAATACTAACTTCTCAATCTATAGATAGCCTGACCATCGTATGCTGGAGACTTTTCCAAATAAGATAACAAATCCAGTTCAGAAACAAAATATGGTAAATATTAGAAATTTTAGCTATTCAGATATTTTCAGGTAGTTTCATCTCACTAAAATCAAATTATTGTTTTGATTCTAGCTTTGATTAATTTGATTTAAAGCATTTTGTTTCAATTAAAAATAGTCAAAATTAGTTTTATTAATCTGATATTAATTTAGCAAGTTTTTTTCATTCTGAAGAGTTTATTCTGTTGAGAAAAGACTCAACTGGAGTCAGAGATTTATAAAATTTTTAAATTTAGAAGTACCTGAGATATTAGCTAGTCCTGTTTTTAACAAATGAGAAAACTAGGACCTGGAAATATTAAGAAACTGTCTCAAGCCTTGTTATTAGTTAGACTAAAATCAACTTATCTGGTCTCCCCATTTAGATCCAGCATGCCGCTGAAGGGAGGCATCGCCTGATGCTATGGAAATGGCAGGAACCTTGGAAGAATGTGGACATTTTGCCAATGTGGACATTTTTTATAATGAACTCACCCTGCTCCGATCTAAGCTTCTGGGAAGTTTAGGATAAAGAGGATCCCACTTCCTTCACAGCTGACTGGAAAACCAAATCTTCGTTATTAGCACTCTCTGTCTGGCTAACACTTAAATCTTGACTTCTTATCACAGTCATTTTGACCTCGGCCTTTCTGCCTTTCTAGTCAAGAGCAGTTCACCACTTACACAAAGTGTGGCGCCCACACCAAAGCCCACCTGCAAGAGTGAGGCTAAGAAACTCACACAGCATTTGATTCCACATTCATATGTACGACTGCTGGGCAAAGCTAAGTGAACAGTATGTATTAATTGCCTAGGTGCACCCTGTCAGTGAATGTGTAACCATTTTAACATTTCTTAGTGTTATCCTTGTTCTCATATCACCTAATGAAATATGCTCTTACGCTGCTGAGTCTAATTAAGAGATATGAGCTTGTATTTTATATGTGGCCTTCATTTCTTTTCTTCATTTCATTTTCATATTTTTTACTGTATTTATAAAAGGAGGGCAAATTTTTTAAAAGTTGCCCTTCACCAGATAGTTTGAGAAACACTGTTCTAGAAACCCACTCCTTGTTCACACTTCAGCCCTGCTCTTTGTTTCTTACGCCCGCCCCTCTGCTCCCCTAACTTTCCCAGCAAGACGAGCTCTCTCTGCCTTTACTCTGGGAACTCCTCCTGCCTCTGATGCCCTGCCCCCGGGTCTCTGCGTGGCCTGCTCCTTCTTTTTGCTTATTCTCGGTGTTACGATGTCAGGCAGCCCTGGCAACGATCCCTCAACCCCACTCTAAGCCGTGTGCCTCCATCTGATGGCTTCAGGGTCACCCCGTCAGTGGTCTGCCTGGCTCTCACCATTATTTAAACTCCCTTGTTTCATTATCTCTTGGCCTGTTTATTACCTGACCGGGGTCTTGTCTAGTTCACCCTCATCCCCTGGTGCCGCGGACTACACCTACCACATCTTGTCAGGGCCCCAGTACCTGTGGGATGTTGCAGAAGGAAGCCCCACGTGTTGTTTCAGGCCTATTACAAAAACTACATCACTGTCATCTTTGCCACGGGTCTATAAGGTGGCTATTATCATCCCCATTAACGGCTGAGGAGTCTGACATTCAGAGCCATTAAGGAACTTGTCTAAGATTACGCGGTCATGGCTGCGTTTATGGTTCCTAAGCTTTCCACTGTGGTAGGTAAGAGATTCTTTCAAACACTGACATCAGTTGTCAATTATCAACATTAGAGTCAACAAGAGGTATTATTCAAGGGTTCTGGAATGTTTTCTGCTTCCGATATAGGCAGAAAAGAGGTGTGCGACATTCTAAAGTGAAAACACAGTTTTCTTGTGTGCTTTTCAAAGTATCTCATTAGGGTTGTCAGATACAGCAAACGAAAATACAGGATTACTAGTCAAATCTGAATTTTGGATAAGCGCTAAGTAACTTTTTAATATATGAGACGAGACATACTATACTATTCATTATTTGTCTGATATTCAGATTTAAGTGGCCATTTGTATTTTGTCTGGCAATCCTAACTCAGGAGTAAAAACAATAATGTTAGTCACAGAAATTGGTGGCCGTTTCACAAATGGACTGAAGTTTAAGTACAACTAAGCAAGCGTTTCCAGAATATGCAAATTTATTCCAAAAAGTTTTATAGAAAATTTCTGAACAGTGACATTCCTTACAGGGTTTTACCACCAAGAGGACATGGGTTGGTTTATTTACCAGAAATGAAACAAATGTTTGTTTCAACACGACAGATTTAAAAGGAACTAGGATATTTCATCATTTAAAAGGAAATAACTAAGGAATGACCTGCTAACAGTAAATAAATATATGAGAATGATTATATAATAGTTATCAGCTGCTTTGAATTTCCACTGAGGTTAGAACAAGAAATACATGACTGAAGCTAGAGCATGAGGCATTTAATTTGTTTTGGATGTAGTATTTAAGGACTTCCTGAGAGTCAAGTTTCTAAAAGCTTGTGTGTGGCATCCTTTGATAAAAAACACTCAATCTGGCTTCAGTCAGTTCCTTTGACAAGCCAGGACTGGTTTCAGCTCTGGGCCAAAGGCACTGTGTCAGGGGTGTAAAATGAGGAAAGACTGATTTGGATCTCAGAGATGTCAAGGAATAAAAATGTCACCATAATCAAGATCAGGCTGCTATGGTTTATTGTAGACTTTCCTAAACCAGGCATTAACACTGGTGTATCAGGTTGTTACGAGGGCTTATAATGAAGCGTCCCATGCCATCACCCACTCCAGAGTCACAGCTCACATAAACATACTGTGGTAAAATCCTGCTGAGTTTCCCTATTTGACAAAAACAAGGAAAAGCCTCTCCTCCCCTGATCTTTTTTTTTTTTTCCCAAGTAATACCTATTAGCATGTCTCAGGCAGCGGTATTTTGCATAAGAACTTTCTGCAGCTTCTGGGCATCATCTGAATTCTGTCTGAAAGCTTAGATGAGGCCCCTGCTTCACCTTCTGAAGAAGAATCTGACCGACACCTGCCAAAAGTCAATGCTACTGAAGGCTTTTGTGACACAGAGCCTCTGCCCTGACAACATGCTCTGGCCCATGGCTGCTCCAGAACCCTAAATGTTAACATGGGGGTCGGCAGCCACTGATCTGCCTTAACTATCCTTAACCATATGGCCATCCTTTAGTACAGAGGTCCCCAACCTTTTTGGCACCGGGGACCAGTTTTGTAGATGACAATTTTTCCACTGACCTGGAGAGGGGAAAGGTGGAAGATGGTTTCAGAATGACTTAAGTGTATTACATTTATTGTGCATTTTGTTTCCATTATTATGACATCAGTTCCACCTCAGATCACCAGGCATTAGATCCTGGAAGTTGGGGACCCCACTCTAGGAGTTTAACCTAGTAGCACAGAAATGAGCTGTGGTGTACCTAGAAACAGCCATCACCTCAAATGATGGCTGAGCCCTGCTTCGATCACTGTCGTTCAGTCACTCAGTCATGTCTGACTCTTCGTGACCCCATGTACTGCAGCATGCCAGGCTTCCCCATCCATCACCAACTCCTGGAGCTTGCTCAAACTCATGTCAGTTGAGTCGCTGATGCCATCCAACCATCTAATCCTCTGTCATCCCTTTCTCCTGTCTTCAATCTTTCCCAGCATCAGGGTCTTTTCCAATGAGTCAGTTCTTCGCATTAGGTGGGCAAAGTATTGGAGTTTCAGCTTCAGCATCAGTCCTTCCAATGAATATTCAGGACTGATTTCTTTTAGGATTGACTGCAAGAGTCCCTGGCAGTTCAAGGGACTCTCAAGAATCTTCTCCAACACCACAGTTCAAAAGCATCAGTTATTCAGCACTCAGTTTTCTTTATAGTCCAACTCTCGCATCCATACCTGACTACTGGAAAAACCATAGCTTTGACTAGACAGACCTTTGTCAGCAAAGTAATGTCTCTTCCTTTGAATATGCTGCCTAGGTTGGTCAAAGCTTTTCTTCCAAGGAGCAAGTGTTTTAACTTCAAGGCTGCAGTCACCATCTGAACTTTATTTTTGAAGCCCCCCAAAATAAAGTCTCTCACTGTTTCCATTGTTTCCCCATCTATTTGTCAAGAAGTGATGGGACCAGATGCCATGATCTTAGTTTTCTGAATATAGAATTTTAAGACAGCTTTTTCACTCTCCTTTTTCACTTTCATCAAGAGGCTCTTTTTTTTGTTTTTTTCATCAAGAGGCTCTTTAGTTCCTCTTTGCTTTCTGCCATAAGGGTGGTATCATCTGCATATCTGAGGTTATTGACATTTCTTTCAGCAATCTTGATTCCAACTTGTGCTTCATCCAGCCCAGCATTTTGCATGATGTACTCTGCCTATAAGTTAAATAAGCACAGTGATAATATACAGGCTTGATGTACTCTTTTACCAATTTGGAACCAGTCTGTTTTTCCTTGTCTGGTTCTAACTGTTGTTACTTGACCTGTACACAAATTTCTCAGGAGGCAGATAAGGTGGTCTGGTATTCCCATCTCTGAAAGAATTTTCCACAGTTTGTCATGATCCATGCAGTCAAAGGCTTTGGCATGGTCAATAAAGCAGATGTAGATGATTTCTGGAATTCTCCTGCTTTTTCTATGATCCAACAGATGTTGGCAATTTGATCTTTGGTTCCCCTGTGTTTTCTAAATCCAGCTTGAATATCTGGAAATTCTCGGTGCACGTTCTGTTGAAGCCTCGCTTGGAGAATTTTGTGCATTACTTTGCTAGCGTGTGAGATGAGTGCAACTGTCCAGTAGTTTGGACAATCTTTGGCATTGCCCTTCTTTGGGATTGGAATGAAAACTGACCTTTTCCATTCCTGTGGCCACTGCTGAGTTTTCCACATTTGCTGGCATATTGAGTGCAGCACTTTCACAGCATCATCTTCTAGGATTTGAAATAGCTTAGCTAAAATTCAATCACCTCTACTAGCTTTGTTTGTAGTGATGCTTCCTAAGGTCTACTTGACTTCACATTCCAGGATGTCTGACTCTATCTGACTCTACGTTAGTGATCACATAATCGTGGTTATCTGGGTCATGAAGATATTTTTTGTATAGTTCTTCTGTGTATTCTTGCCACCTCTTCTTAATCTTTTGTTTCTGTTAGGTCCATACTGTTTCTGTCCTTTATTGTGCCCAACTTTGCATGAAATGTTCCCTTGGTATTTCTAATTGTCTTGAAGTGATCTGTAATCTTTCCCATTCTATTGTTTTCCTCTATTTCTTTGCATTGATCACTGAGGAAGGCTTTCTTACCTTGCGTTGCTATTCTTTGGAACTCTGCGTTCAGATGGATATCTCTTTCCTTTTCTCCTTTGCCCTTAGCTTCTCTTCTTTTCTCATTTATTGTAAGGACTCGTCAGACAACCATTTTGCCTTTTTGCATTTCTTTTTCTTGGGGATGGCCTTGATCACTGTTTCCTGTACAATGTCACTAACCTCCGTCCATAATTCTCAGGCACTCTATCAGATCTAATCCCTTGAATCTCTGAAATAAAAGGGAATTCCAGCTCATTACTAATGACTTTCTCAAATGTGTTTACCTTAGTTCTCAACAACTCCTTAAGAGCTGTTTGCCTTTCTTAAGTTTGCCTCCTCAAAAGCACTTAACAGATAGTAAGACACAAAGAAACGTGTATGAATAAAGACCCACTATCCCTCTAAGTACCTAACTTGCCGTAAGAGAGTGAGGAGACAATGGAAAGATGTGTTCAACTTTTGTGTCACTCCATTAAGAAAAGGTGTTGGTCCTTCTCTCCTTTGTGATTTTTCACTTATTCTCTAGACTGGGATATAGCACTCTAGATGTCTGTTCTCTCAAAACTCCTTGCATTCTTTTTTTAAAAAATCAACATCTGGTTTTCCTGTTAGACTGTAAACTGTGTGGATATAGACATTCTCTGTATCTCATTCACTGCTGTCTCCTCAGTACTTCACCCAAAGTGTGATATGTAATAGGCACTCAATAAATATTTTGACCTTAATTCAGTTTCTTCCTAGTATCACCAACTTGGTGCCTATTGAGGCAGAATGCATAAATATACTTTACCTTTAATAGAAACAAAATCAATGCTAATCAAATACATTGAAAGTTGGGAAAATACACAAATAAGTGGGGAAAATGCCCTGTATTTACACTCACAAACTGGGGATATGTGGCCAATCAACATTGCTAACTGAAATTGTTGAGAACCTTCATGCCAAACCCGTGATGAAGCACTGCTCTTTGGGTTTGGAGTTCAGGAATGCATAATCCTGCCTCAGTAAAGCAGATATATTACTTTACCAACAAAGGTCTGTCTAGTCAAACCTATGGTTTTTCCAGTAGTCATGTATGTATGTGAGAGTTGGACTATTTTAAGAAAGCTGAGTGCCGAAGAATTGATACTTTTGAACTGTGGTGTTAGAGAAGACTCTTGAGAGGCCCTTGGACTGCAAGGAGATCCAATCCAATGGGTAGATTCCCATCTTAAAGGAAATCAGTCCTGTATATTTATTGGAGAGACTGATGCTGAAGTTGAAATTTCAATACTTTGGCCACCTGATGCGAAGAACCAACTCATTAGAACAGACCCTAATGCTGGGAAAGATTGAAGGCAGGAGGAGAAGGGGACAATAGAGGATGAGATGGCTGGATGGCATCACTGACATGATGGACATGAGTTTGAGTAAACTCCAGGAGTTGGTGATGGACAGGGAGGTGTGCTGCAGCCAACGGGGTCACAAAGAGTCAGACACGACTGAGCGACTGAACCGAATTGCTGATGACAAGTAAGAAATTTGTAATCCAGACAGTTTGAAAGTCCCAGCCCACACATATTCACACCATGCATGCACACACACACAATTATTCCTATTTTTATACCTTAATTCACATGTTTCCTTGTGTAGAATTCCCTCCTTCTCTTGCCCATATGTTCATAGGACACCTATCCTTCCAGGGCCTACTCAAGACTTTCTCTAAAAGCCTCAGGCCTCTGTGGTCTTTATTCCCTTAAGTTTCTTTTTAATCCCTGCAAAGCAACTAGCACTTTGTACACTATCTTGCTCTCCTCTTGGCCACATATAATTTAGCACCTCGCTATGTCAATATAACTTTATATAATGTCATCTCACTGCCAAGTTGTTAATATATGTGTCACATTTTAATGTATCGAAATATTATTCAACATCTCATAGTTCTTTCATAAGCTATAGTATATATTCTGAAATTACTTTGGTTTCCTGGTAATGAGTATATTACACAAAAACTGCCATTTGAGGCCCACTTGACATTTTTTAAAGATTAACATTCATAAAGTGTGGGATTTCTAAATATCAACACTTTATCATGAGGAGATGGAGTGGAGGAAATGGAAAATAATGCATTATGTAAGAGGCAATCTGAGTAATACTTTACTTGTATCATCAAACTAAATTCCTAAAACACACTAGGAAGTATATTATCATACTTGCTTTTATAGATGTGGAAATTCAAGCTTAGACACATTAAGTAATGTATTCAGGGAGACTGATACAGGAGAGAGACAGATTGATAGAAAGAGACAAAAAAGATGCAGAGAGAGACAAAGGACAGAGGGAGATAGAGTAAGAGAGAAAGAATTTGAACTGACACGTTTTTTGCTGTTTGAAATCTATGAAAAATATGAATTTACTTCCAAGTCTATTGTGACTTAAACCTATTTTTTGCAGACTTTGTCTGAGAATGAAGATATTAAAAAGACATTAGAGTTCTATTTTTCAGTAGAATCCTAAATATTATTTAGTCTGCCTTTATACTTGGAATAACTACTCAAAGACTGGAACACCATTAAAATTATTAGTGGTTAATAAGCAAGTTTTATAGTAAAAGATAAATTTTATAGTTAAACCTTCCTTGTTGTTGCTGTTGTTAAGTTGCTCAGTCATGTCTGACTCTTTGCGACCCCACAGACTACAGCAGGCCAGGCTTCCCTGTCCTTCACCATCTCCCGGAGTTTGCTCAGATTCATGTCCATTGAGTTGGTGATGCCGTCCAACTATCTTATCCTCTCTCACCCCCTTCTCCTTCCTTCAGTCTTTCCCAGCATCAGGGTCTTTTCCAATGATTCGGAAAAGATTCAAACTTTTTGCATCAGGTGGCCAAAGGATTGGCATTTCAGCTTCGCCATCAGTCCTTCCAATAAATATTCAGGGTTGATTTCCTTTAGGATTGACTGGTATGATCTCCTTGTTGTCCAAGAGACTCTCAAAAGTCTTCTCCAGCACCATAATTAAATATAGATAATTATAACATTTATAAAGTTGTCTTATTGGAGGCCTTCCCTGGTGACTCAGTGAAAGAATCTGCCTGCCAATGCAGAAGAGTTGGGTTTGATGCCCAAACCAGGAAGACCCCACATGCTGCAGAGCAGCTAACCCTGTTTGCCATAATCACTGAGCCTGTGCTCTAGAGCAGAGAAGCCATAACTATGAAGTCCATGTGCCACAACTACTGAAGCCCGCATGCTCTAGAGCCTATATCCCATAACAAAAGAAACCACCACAATGAGAAGTCCAAGCACCAATAAAGAGGAGCCCCCGATTGCTGCAACTAGACCAAGCCTGGGCAGCGACAAACACCCAGTGAAACCCCCAACATTCATGAATTAATAAAATTTAAAATGGATGTATCTTATTGGGTTGCTGTGGGAATGAATAAACTAATAAATGTAAACTGCATGGCATACCCATAGGAAGCACTAAACAATTATCAACTTTCTTACTATTATTACATTGTTACTATTACTGTCAATCTAGTGCCAACAAAACTGATACTTTATTCCATAATCATGCTGATTCTCCATTCTGGATCAGAATCTAAGATATTAGAAACTCTTCATTTTTGCAGTTTGACTTTTTTTTTTTTTTTTTATGAATTTGATGACATGTAGCTTGGTACATAAGGGAAAAAGTACAATACTTGGAAGGCAAAACTCTACATTGTGACCCATTTTCCTCCCCGCTGCTCTCCCCAGGAAAGTTCTCAGTGGGATTAGCAGAGAGCACCTCAGACTCTAAAAACATTAGGCAGAATTGATGGGGCATGGCATGGAGCAAAACCAAGGTTCCACCCATCTCCTTTCTAGTATTCTATTCCACTTAAAAGCTTTATATTTTGCAGATACTAATAATGCTCAGACACTCAGTCTTCTTTGACTGTTTGTAACCCTGTGGGCTGTAGCCCTCCAGGCTCGCAAGAATATTGGAATGGGTAACCATTTCCTTCTCTAGGGGATCTTCTCTACCCAGGGATCAAACCTGGGTCCCCTGCATTGCAGGTGGAGTCTTTACATTTTTGGGAAACAAATCTAAATTTTATTCTTTGTTCTCCACTATTGCTAATGATGGAGGCCCTTGCTTTCTATGAAGTCTTTTTTTCTGAGAAGGTACTATATAGTATGAAAAAGCACATCATCATTAAAATACATAGTGGTTAAGACTCCAGCTTCCAATGAAGGGGATGCAGTTTCCCTGGTCAGAGAACTAAGATCCCTCATGCCTTAGGGTGTGACCAAAAATTAAATAAATAAATAAATATGTTAAAGAAACACTTTCTGAATTTCAACATAAGCATTGAGATATAAATAAGCAAGTATTATACCTTGGCACATAAAAAGTATAAAGTGAGCAAACTATTCAACTTAAAGATTTAATATTCAAATTTGAGCTCTCATTCATAGTAATACATCTAAAGAGCATATACTTTTTTTCTCTCTTGAAAAACATAGTTTTCAGTCACAGTAAATTGGTTTCAACATATTCACAGATACTCTGGCAAATGTTTTTCAGTGAGAGATTCAGGAAACAGGATCAATGAGTTTCATTGAACACACCCAAAACAGAACTGTAGAGATATCCTGAAGACTTGAGATATTAAGAGTATCTCCTCTACAAAAGGATTCCATAATACATTTGCTACTGTTATAATGAATCATGACTTTCACGATACCTGGTGGAGAGCAGTACAGCAAATATATGACAGCTGAAGACTGAAGAGATCTAATTGTCCAAAATTTTTCTAATACTAAACATTTTAGGGTAATCAGAAAGGCAGAAAGAAAAAAAAAACATATAGCAGTGGTTTGGAATTTGTCATTCTTGGATTAGGTATGTATTTAAAATGATTCTTATAACTGACATGCTATATTCAATTTTCTTGATCCAAGTGAATAAATATTGTATCATTTTATGAAAAACCCACACAAGCTATGAGAATGATCAATTTTGGTACAAAAGCCTATCAAACTGTAAGTTTATTAAACATGATGAAATGAAATTTTGCATAAAGAAAAAAAGTAAGGCTTAAAGTCTACTAGATCATATATATATATATATATTTTTTTTTTTTTTTTTTTTTTTTTTTTTTTCTCCTTTCCACTTAAACTCTATGGTTGCAGCTGTGTCAAGGCTGCTCGGAGGCTATTGTCCTCTGATCTCTCCTGGTTCCCAGGACATATTACCACATTTCTCAGAGGGTGAGCTCTGCCCCTAAATGCCTGAGCACTGTAGCGAAATCTCCAAGATACCTGATTGTGGCCACTGGAGAGCAGAAGACAGGCTCAAGAAAGCCCCTGGGTAGCTGTATTTCTTCTTTTCACTATGAGGTAAATTTGCTAGAAAACTTTAACAAAGAAAACAGTTCTTGGTTCATCTTGTTCATGTTTAGTTTTTTGTGTGGGCTTCACCCCTTCTACAGTAGGATGACATCTTAAGCCACTAGATCTAATATCTCCAGCCACTCTGATTTTCTCATTGTCTGCTGAGCTTTCCTAGCAAATCATCACCCTAGGCTTAATTTTGAACAATAAAGGCCTGAGATACGAATGACTCCATGTGCTCTTAACCTATTCCCTTCTAGAGAACAAACTCCTTCTTAAGTGTGTAAGATATTCTTCTATTGTCCTGACAGTGGCCAGATATAATTAACTTTGACATATTATTCAACTTTATATAAAAAGGTCAATTTTTTTCTGAGAATAAAATTGTAATCCTTTTAGTTTAACACTAGATAAATGATGGGATATGAATTCAAGAAAATAAAAGAGTATGTTATTAAAGTGATAAATTGTATTAAACAAAAAGTAGATAAATCTGATTACAAAATAAGTCTATAAATTTTATAAATTATCCCCATCAGTTGCATTTTATGTAAAATTTGAACACAACACATAATGTTATTGTAAGTGAGATATTACTAAAATAAATGGATAAAACATATAACTTGACAATTAAAGGAAATCACAATAAAAAGTCTAATTAGCATGACTAGAAGGAAATTCAATGGGAAACGCTTATGCCTGTAGTCTCAACAGTATGATTGCAAAAAGAAAAAAGAAAAAGGAAAATAAGTACTGATACTGAATTGAAAAAAAAACGTAGAGTTGTACAGCCAAAGGAGATATTTAAATATCTCCAAGAAGGTTATCAAATGTCAAAACTATCATTTATAACTACAATACTAAGAACATAGTAAATGAAAATGTTCAAGTCAGAAAAGACCCAGAACATGAAACAAATTCATCTAGGTCTGGAGCTAATCACTATGTAGGTAAATTATTATTTTAAATCCAGTTAAATTCAGTGTTTTGCTGGTCTTACGATACCTCCTAAAGTTGAAAGCACTGTGACAGATACACATAAAAGAGAAGAAAGTGATTTTAGAATGATTTGTTGAATCAATACACTACAGGGTTGCTTAGATTATGATCCTTAGTCCTTATGTATTAGATTCACCAAGGGTTCTTGTTTAGAATGCAAAAAATATAGTCTTATTCACCTTACAGAAGCAAAACAGATATGTAGGTAGAGAATAAACAATTTCATCAAGCACACCAATTTTAGGTACACTAAAGTTTGGATATCTTCTAAGATTTTAACTGTGAAGGTAGAAGCAGTTCTGTAGCATAGAAGATTGGAAAAGATCAAAGATAAAAAGTTCTTTACAGACCAATTCCCATCATAATTCAAGATACAACAAAGTTTTCTTGGCAGTTGGTAAAAATAGTTATTCTGATTTTCAGATTTATAAGGTAGAGATTGGATGTTATAAACATAGAATAAATTTAAATCTTTGTTAAAAGTTATAAGAAAACATTTTAGGTTTTTTCTAATAAAACATTTTAACTGCTGATTGTAGCAAACCAATTTTCAATCCATTCCTACTTTTATACTAAAGGATTCGTCATGAAAATTATTGCTAAAAGATGTTCACCCTCTTTGAAGAAATGAACAAATGAAAGGTCTTTCTCATGTGATTGAATTCCTGAAACATGAAAGGCATAGGCCAGCTGAGAGAACAGTTTAGAAATCCAAGATGACTGTCCATGTGGAGAGAGACGTGTTTTACTTAATTCTCAGAGGAAAACCAAGTCTAGATGAACAGTGATGATTAAAGACAGTTTAAAAATGTTTACTGCCATATCAGCAATATGTCTATGCCTTAAAATATCACCTCCACATAAACATGAAGATACTAGGTAAATAATGACAAAAATAGCATTAAATAAATTTCTCAATCGCCATAAAGTAAAAGAAAAACAAAATCACCAAAGAGCAAACAAAATTAAACCAGGCAAACAATCCAAAGAACAGACAAATGAATCATAGCAATATAGCAAGAAAAAACTGAAAACAAGGCTAACCTGGGAGAAATGACAATATCAGTATCACATATCATTGGGACCCAATGGCTGTGTATGGAGGGACAGTAAACAGAACCTAGGATCTAAGCAAAATAGGGCAACTGAACTGAACTGAAACCCCCTAGTACAGCCGAACCAACTATTTATTCTGTGAAAATGCTGACTGACAAAAATTGACATAACAGGTCAAGGAACTAAGAGGAAGTTTATTTGTCTCTGGAACTCTGAGTGCAAAAAATAAAAATAATATATTCTCCTCTGAGATTTAAAAATTTCAAAACTTCTCCCTCACATGCATAGCTAGGATTCAAATTTACATTATTTCATGTGTTCACAGAAAATCCAAACTGAGGAATTAAGTTTATCTGGTCTCAGATTGATAGAAATCCCCTGGCGACGTTTGAAAAATAAATGCCTGGGAATTTTCAGAATTATCAAAAGATATAAAGACATTTATAAGAAGCATAATGATAAGCTGCATACAAAAAATTAAACCAGATCCATACCTAAGTAATTATAGTGAAACTGAAGAACACCAAAGACAAATAAAGACTCTTAAGATCAGCTAGAGAGAAAAGTCATATAAGGATATCATTGACACATCCTAAAATGTGACCCCCCTAATGTGTTACATCTTCGTTTAAATATAATTTCCTCCCCTTGTGTTTAGGCTGAATCTGTGACTTGTTTCTAGCCAACAGAATATGACAAAGGTGATGGAGTATTTATTGATTAAATTTCATTACATAAGATTGGCTCCAGAAAGGAATACAGCCAGTTGACACCTTGATAACAGGCTTAAGAGACCCTAAACAGAGGACCCAGCTTAGCCATACCTGAAATTCTGACCCACAGAAACCATTAAATAACAAATATATGTTATTCTAAGCCATTCGTTGGTGCTAACTTGTTAGGTAGTTTTGTGCTTGCATGATCAGTTACTAAGTTTTGTCCGACTCTTTGTGACAACATTGACTGTAGCCAGCTCAGTTCCTCCGTCCATGGGATTTCCCAGAAGAGAATACTGGAATAGGTTGCCATTCCCTCCTCCAGGGGATCTTTCCAATCCAGGGACAGAACCTGCATCTCCTGTGCCTCCTGCATTGGCAGGCAGATTCTTTACCACCGAGTTGCCTGGAAAACCTCCATGTTAGGTAACGCTAGGGAAATTAAAATGGAGGAAGTTTTGTTCAGGCTTCAGCAACAGGAGCCCAGTCCTCTGACCTTACTTCTGACCTGCCTAGACACTGCCCGGATTCCATGCCTGCCTGCAACCACAGTTAGCCAGGCAGCACTTCAGATAAGGAAAGGATTTGGTCTTGGAATTCTTGAGCTCCTGGAGGCCTGGCCAGCTGCACCCAGGGTTTAAGGCAATCCTATGACTCATAAGATAAACAGCATTGTAAAAATGTTAAAGTAAAACCAGAGCTGCATCTCTGAGTACAAACTGACGAGGATATCAGTTTGTGGCCTGGGATTATAAGTGGGAGACCCCAAAACTACAATGTGAAATCTCACCTGTGGAGTGGACACATTTCCTAGGACATTTTCCCAGATGGGATACAAGATTGCTATTAACAAGGGACTTCCTAGCAAGCTGTTTAAGACTGGATGTTGGTCGGCCTAATTTGATGATGTTTGGGCTGTTACTCTGTTGTTTTATTTCTCTTTTTGTTAGGAGGAAAACACTGACTGAAACCACCCACCCTGGCCAGGCACCATAGTAACCATTTGTATGAGTTATTTTATAACAGGGAGTCCTGGTAAGGAACACAGAACTAAAAAGTCACCAAAAGAATTCAGGAGGGTCAAAAGGAGATGCCATGTGTCCTAGTATCTCCCAGAATCCTCACTGGTCTCCATTTTGGCTGAACAATGTGTGCGCCACCAGGAAGGACCCTGAGTCAGAGTGATTAACCAGAGACAACCCAGAAACTAATCCTATTAACATAAAACCCAAGACTATGAGCCATGTGATGGAGCAGTTCTCCTGGGTTCCCTACCTCTAATATTCTCCACCTGGGTATCCCTTCCCAATAAAGTTTCTTGCTTTATCAGCTCATGTGTCTCCTTGGACAATTCATTTCTGTTAGAGCAGAACCCACTTTCAGGTCTTGAAAGGGGCCCTTCCTGCAACATTTTCTTTTAATGATTGTACATTGAAATTAAGTTAAATAGGTCTCTATTAAATGTTGAAATTGCTTGTGTGCAATGAGTGGTACGTTTTGATAATGAAGCCTTCAAAACTGAAACAGAAGTAAGATTTTCAGGAAATCATAAATTGGTGCTGTGAGCAGGATTCGTGAAACAATGCCACTCTAAGAAGAAAGAGGTTAAGATTGATGAAGCTTCCCATTCCACAGATGGGAAGATTGGCCTTAAAGCTTGTTGCTGCTGTTGTTCGGTCACTTGGTCATGTGTGACTCTTTGAGACCCCATGGACGGCAGCATGAACAGGCTTCCTTGTCCTTCACCATCTCCTGGAGCTTGCTCAAACTCATG
The DNA here is from genome assembly GCF_963930625.1 of Muntiacus reevesi. Taxonomy (NCBI): domain Eukaryota; kingdom Metazoa; phylum Chordata; class Mammalia; order Artiodactyla; family Cervidae; genus Muntiacus; species Muntiacus reevesi. The sequence continues at coordinate 27,961,957 of NC_089270.1, read as the reverse complement.
TCCACTGAGTCGTGATGCCATCCAACCATCTCGTCCTCTGTCATCCCCTTCTCCTTCTGCCTTCAATCTTTCCCAGCATCAGGGTCTTTTCTAAAGAGTCAGCTCTTAGCATCAGGTGGCCAAAGTATTGGAGTTTCAGCTTTAGCGTCAGTCCATCCAATGAATATTCAGGGTTGATTTCCTTTAGGATTGATTGGTGATTTCCTTGCAGCCCAAGGGACTCTCAAGAGTCTTCTCCAACACCGCAGTTCAAAAACATCAATTCTTTGGCACTCAGCCTTCTTTATGATCCATCTCTCACATCCACACATGACTACTGGAAAAACCATAGATTTGACTATATGGACCTTTGTTGGCAAAGTATTATCTCTGTCTACGTTTGTCACAGCTTTTCTTCTTTACTGCTTGTCAGTTACTGAATGGGCATATATACTGCACTACATGAGAAATGGGACCCTAAATTAAAGTGGACCAAACTTTTTGAAGTTATTGAATGCCTATGGCTGGTGCCAATTGAGAAAGGACAAGAATGTACCACTCTAGGTTGAAGAGGCTGGATCATCTTCTCTGCCTACAATGAGGTACATGAAATCAAATTAAAATTGATTGAAGAGAAGTCACAACTGGAGATATAATTATGTGATAGGCAAGGACAATTGTCCATGTTACAATGTCAAAATTACACTTTAGTTGACCAAGTCTCCACTTTCTAGTTGGTAGCTGAAAGAACTGCTATAAAGTTTATACAAGTTAAATACTAAAAGTGGTGAGGCAAGGTTAACAAAAAGAAAGTTCACCTGGTAATAGTTAAAGCAAGGTATATATTGGAACAGGAGATTAATTCCTCCAAACTTTAGGGACCAACCCAGACTGTAAAGTTTTGGGGACTTATATCTCTCTACTACATAGAGAGATATTACCAAAGACGCCAGTGGCACAATGGTAAAGAAACCATCTGCCAGTGGAAGAGATGCAAGAGACACAAGTTCAGTCCCTGGATTGGGAAGATCCCCTGGAGGGGGAAATGGCAACCAGCTCCAGTATTCTTGCCTGGAAAATCCCACAGACAGAGGAGCCTGGTGGACTGCAGTCCATGGTGCTGCAAAGAGTTGGACACAACCGAGCGTCTAAGCTCGCGCGCACACACACACACATAAAGATAATGGAATTTGAAAATCCCAGGTCAAAAAGGAAGCTCAAAACTTTATAGGGATATTTGGTTTCTGATGACAGCATATTTCACATTTGGGCCAGACTTTGAGTCTGTTCTGCAAAGTAACTTGATGGGAAGAAATTTTTAAGGAAAGAAAAAGTAAATGAGATAAGAGCTTTTAGATAAAGTTTATTAAGAATAATTATGCTTTAGGAATGTCTACCTAAACTAGTTTCCCCAGGTATTGATAAACTGAATTTATAGGGTTGTGCCAAATTAAGATAAATGATGGAATTTTAAATAATTAGGTTATTTCCAAATAAAACAAGATGCTAAAACAGTAATTACTAAACACTGACCTTTTTTTTAATACAGAGAAGCAAAAAGACCGAAAATTATTAATGAGCCATCTTAAGGTCGTACCAAAGAAACTAAAATTATTAGTTTTAGAAATTTAGATAATTTTAGAAATTATCAATGGTGTTTATGCTCACAGAATGCTAATATAAAGGAGAGTTCATGGTTGCTTAAGGAAAGTAGGATGCGTGTTTTTAGTAAAGAAGCTATGAGGAATGGAATTGCACGTTGTTAAGGGAAAAGGAAGTACAATAGGCCTGACTTACAGGTGTCTGTTTCTGAATGGGAGAATAAAGTGAAAAATATAAAAAGTGATAAGAAAGATCAGTGGAAAGTGGACCCTGAGAAAAGAGTTTTATGCATGGTACAAGTTTTCTTGGGATGTTGAACTGCCTTTGATAACAGATATTAAATTTCTTTACCTCCTAAGTGATTTGTTCTGTATTTGCTTCTGAAATCTTTTATTGTTACTTTGGCTGAGTGAATAACTGTTGTTTCATAGTGACCTATGATCTTATCTGACTGATGTTCTAAATCGTTCGATATTTTTGACAGAATGTCTTAAAATCAAAATCTAATGATTTCTCTTGACATCTAGAGGACTTTGTGGTGGTTTAGAGGGCATCTGGTCCCAGTACTTCATGGCAAATAGTTGGGGAAATAAGAGGAAACACTGACAGATTTTATTTCCTTGGGCTTCAAAATCACTGTAGATGGTGATTGCAGCCATGAAATGAAAAGGCACTTGCTCCTTGGAAGAAAAGCTATGACAAAGCTTTTTAATATGACAGCATATTAAAAAGCAGAGACATCATTGCTTTGTCAACCAAGGTCCATATAGTCAAAGCTGTGGTTTTGCCAACAGTCATGTGTGGATGTGAGCGTTGGACTATAAAGAAGACTGACCACCAAAGAACTGATGCTTTCAAATCATGGTGTGGGAGAGGACTCTTGAGAGTCCCTTGGACAGCAAGGACATCAAACCAGTCAATCCTAAAGGAAATCAACCCTGAATATCCTTTAGAAGTTCTGATGCTGAAACCGAAGCTCCGATACTTGTGCCAACTGATATGAAGAGCTGACTCATTGGAAATGACCCTGATGCTGGGAAGTATTGAGGCCAGGAGGAGAAGAAGACAACAGAGGAGGAGATGGTTGGATGACATCATCAACTCAATGGACATGAGTCTGAGCAAAGTCAAGGAGATAGTGAAGAATACATGAGCCTGGCATGCTATAGTCCATGGGGTTGCAAAGAGTCAGACTCTTGGTGACTGAACAACAATAGGAGAATCAGAACCTCCTTAACCTGGAGAAGGAAGTGACAACCCACTCCAGTATTCTTGTCTGAAATTCCCATGACAGAGGGGTCTGGTGGGCTAGAGTCCATGGGGGTCACAAAGAGTTGGACGTGACTGAGCACAGGCATACATACAGACACACACACACCTGAGCCCAGCCTGATTAATTAAGTCCAGACTAATGAGACTCAGGAGTTAATAAGTGTTTAATATCTTTTACCACTGAGACTTTGTAGTCCTTTTTCATGCAACTTTATTGTAGTAGCAGATATCTGATAAATATAGCATATTACTAGTGTTCTGCACTTAAGTTTAAAGTCATATTATCCTATAAATCTTCTCTGATATTATGCATGTAACAAGTTGACATTAACTTACTGTTTCTTTTTTTTTTTTTTTAAATAAAAAGAACCTCCTATAAAGAGAATGACTATTCCAAACATAAAGATTCATAAAAATAGACTTCTATACTGAAACAATTGATTATTGGGAAATTAGCCCAGGAGCATTAGCTCCTTTCTGAGCTACTCCTGAGGCCACTGGACTAGATTTGTACTCTATATTTGAACATAGATTTACTAAAAGATTGATATGTGATATTGCAACTGGTATTGGAATCAAAATGCCTCTTGGACACTTTGGATTAAGCAAAGATTGCTCCAGTTTAGCATATAAAAAACTATGTATGTAGGGGAATTATAGACTCATACTACCCAGGAGAAATTTGAGTAATTTTACAAAGTGAAGGAAAGCATGTTCTCTTTATTAATAAACATGATTGAATTGCTCAACTGTTGATTCTTCCATGTGTAATTGGCAAAGTGCAAAAAGGAGAACCTCCCATCTTATTAATGGTTAGGGATGATGAAAGGTTTGGATCCACAAATTAAATATATGCGATTGGAGTAAAGTCTAAGTAAAGGGGCCTAATGGTCCTCCCATACCTGCTGATGTGATTTTGCAGGGGAAGACTAATACCTTACTAGTGATGATCCCTGGACAGAAAACATGGAAATATGTGCCACTAACTCACTGCTATTCTCATGAGTAGATTACTCTTGAAAGCCTGACTGTAATGTGAGTTGTCATTCACACCTCAGCCTTCAAGGATATGCTACAATTAAAAGAAAAATATGAAGAAAGCTATTGGAGAATCTTCAGCTGGAGAAACATGAGCTGGACCCAAACTCAGGACAACTTCACCTGCCCAACAAACAAGGCCTGTCCTTTCTTAATTTTGACTTTCTGTGGACAAAATTTATCTGTCTGCTAGGCACTGGTAAAGGTATAACTCAATACTTGAACACAAGTATTATGTGCCAATTTCATGTGTTACTTTAAGTCATATCCACTTACTGATAGACTATAACAAGGCTACTGATATATCCACTTACTGATAGACTATAACAAGGCTACTGAGGGATTGCTATATGGACCAACTTCTCACATTTGGGGAACCCTGCTTATTGGAGAACTCTACCAACCACTGTGAATGGACTATCTTTTCCCAAATCCTGTTTTTTGAAATAGCCTCTCAGTTTGTACGTATGTAACCAATGATGCAGGAACTACTACATATCACTAGGAACCCCTTTTTCTGGAAGCTTAACATATATTGATCATTTATATTGGAAGTGGAAGTGTGGAAGTGTTAGGGGACCACCTATTATTTTTCCCCCATAAAAACTCAGGTGTTATCAACTCAAATGCTATTTACTACTTTGTCTGTTCCTAATATTAGCTTTTCCTTAGAACCTCTATGTAAAATTTTGCAAGAAAGCTAAGTATTACAAAATTTCATAGAAAAATGTAATCATACCTTGATAGAACATTTTGTTGTTACTGTTATTGCAGCTGATAAGTTAATAAGTATAGGAGTTAATCTACAAAAACATACTTCTCATTCATGGAGGGACTTTTTTTCTTTACTACATCCCTTACTGCTCAGAAATTATTTTCTGCATTGTTTAACCTCGTGGTTATTTCTTTGATTATCTTGCTTCTTACCTTTTGAAATTGTTATTTGACCTATAGAATTAACAAGACTACTCATGTTATTTTGCTTTATTCCTATGACCTTCAGCCTAAACAATCCTGAAGTTGACTGTTAGAGAAATTTAAATGGAGCAAGTTTTGTTCAGGCTTTAGACGCAGGATAGCAGGCCTCTGGCCTTGCTTCTGACCTCCTTAGACACCGCCCTGATTCCAGGCCTGCCCACAGGCACAGTTAGTCAGGCCGCACTTTAGAAAGGAGGTGGATCTTGGAATTCTTGAGCCCCTGGAGGTCTGGCCAACTGTGCCCAGGGTTTAAGGAAATCCTACGATTAACAAGATAAAACAAACATTGTAAAAATGGTAAAGTAAAATCAGAGCTGCATTTTTGCACACAAATGGTTGATGATATCAGTTTGTGGCCTGGGGTTATAAGTGGGAGTCCTCAAAACTGCAATTTAAAGTCTCACCCGTGGGGGGCATGCACTGCCCAGGACCCTTTCCGAATTGGGACTCCAGATGCCTGTTAATCAGGACTTCACAGATGCTGGTCAGCCCAATTTAGTGATGTATGTGCTGTTACTCTTCTCTATTACTTCAGTTTCTCTTTTCTTTTAATAATTGGATATTGAAATTAAGCTAATTAGTCCTCTACGAAATATTGAAATTGTTTATTTGTGTGTAATAAGTGATTTGTTAACAAATCCTTTGACTCTGAAATGAAAGTAAAACTCTGGCAAAACAGGTAGCAATAGAAATCTGTTACATATTTTGGTACCAGAAATGGAGTTCAAATCCACACATAGATTCAGAGTCAATGGGACATATAGCTAAAGCAGTCATCTGAAGAAATTCACAGCATTTAATACATGTAGCAATAAAATGAAAACAATAAAACATGTAAAACAAAAATAATAGAAAAAGACCAACTAAGTAAAGCAGAATAACATAAATGGAAGAAATTGCTAAAGGTAAATATTGAGTTAGAAAACAGAACAAAATCGACGAATATAGTAAAGTTGCAGGATATAAAATTAATACACAGAAATCCCTTGCATTTCTATACACTAACAATGAGAAAACAGAAAGAGAAATTAAGGAAACAATACCATTCACCATTGCAACAAAAAGAATAAAATACTTAGGAGTATATCTACCTAAAGAAACAAAAGACCTGTACATAGAAAACTATAAAACACTGATGAAAGAAATCAAAGAGGACACAAACAGATGGAGAAACATACCGTGTTCATGGATTGGAAGAATCAATATTGTCAAAATGGCTATTCTACCCAAAGCAATCTATAGATTCAATGCAATCCCTATCAAGCTACCAACGGTATTTTTCACAGAACTAGAACAAATAATTTCACAATTTGTATGGAAATACAGAAAACCACGAATAGCCAAAGTAATCTTGAGAAAGAAGAATGGAACTGGAGGAATCACCCTCCCTGACTTCAGACTCTACTACAAAGCCACAGTCATCAAGACAGTATGGTACTGGCACAAAGACAGAAATATAGATCAATGGAACAGAATAGAAAGCCCAGAGATAAATCCACGAACCTATGGACACCTTATCTTTGACAAAGGAGGCAAGGATATACAATGGAAAAAAGACAACCTCTTTAACAAGTGGTGCTGGGAAAACTGGTCAACCACTTGTAAAAGAATGAAACTAGAACACTTTCTAACACCATACACAAAAATAAACTCAAAATGGATTAAAGATCTAAATGTAAGACCAGAAACTATAAAACTCCTAGAGGAGAACATAGGCAAAACACTCTCTGACATAAGTCTCAGCAGGATCCTCTATGACCCACCTCCCAGAATATTGGAAATAAAAGCAAAACTAAACAAATGGGACCTAATGAAACTTAAAAGCTTTTGCACTACAAAGGAAACTATAAGTAAGGTGAAAAGACAGCCCTCAGATTGGGAGAAAATAATAGCAAATGAAGAAACAGACAAAGGATTAATCTCAAAAATATACAAGCAACTCCTGAAGCTCAATTCCAGAAAAATAAATGACCCAATCAAAAAATGGGCCAAAGAACTAAACAGACATTTCTCCAAAGAAGACATACAGATGGCTAACAAACACACGAAAAGATGCTCAACATCACTCATTATTAGAGAAATGCAAATCAAAACCACAATGAGATACCATTACACGCCAGTCAGGATGGCTGCTATCCAAAAGTCTACAAGCAATAAATGCTGGAGAGGGTGTGGAGAAAAGGGAACCCTCTTACACTGTTGGTGGGAATGCAAACTAGTACAGCCACTATGGAAAACAGTGTGGAGATTTCTTAAAAAACTGGAAATAGAACTGCCATATGACCCAGCAATACCACTTCTGGGCATACACACCGAGGAAACCAGATCTGAAAGAGACACGTGCACCCCAATGTTCATCGCAGCACTGTTTATAATAGCCAGGACATGGAAGCAGCCTAGATGCCCATCCGCAGATGAATGGATAAGGAACCTGTGGTACATATACACCATGGAATATTACTCAGCCGTTAAAAAGAATTCATTTGAATCAGTCCTAATGAGATGGACGAAACTGGAGCCCATTATACAGAGTGAAGTAAGCCAGAAAGATAAAGAACATTACAGCATACTAACACATATATACGGAATTTAGAAAGATGGTAACGATAACCCTATATGCAAAACAGAAAAAGAAACACAGAAGTACAGAACAGACTTTTGAACTCCGTGGGAGAAGGTGAGGGTGGGATGTTTCAAAAGAACAGCATGTATATTATCTATGGTGAATCAGATCACTAGCCCAGGAGCGATGCATGAGACGAGTGCTCGGGCCTGGTGCACTGGGAGGACCCAGAGGAGTCGGGTGGAGAGGGAGGTGGGAGGGGGGATCGGGATGGGGAATACGTGTAACTCAATGGCTGATTCGTGTCAATGTATGACAAAACCCACTGAAATGTTGTGAAGTAATTGGCCTCCAACTAATAAAATAAAATTAAAAAAAAAAAAAAAGAAAAGAAAACAGAACAAAAAGTTGATTCTTGAAAAATATAAGATAGACAAATTTACTAGCTGAGAAAGGGAGACATCTCAGAGGGAATGACAAATATGCAAAATAAGAAATGAAAAGGGGGGAATATCCAAAACATAAATATTTTTAAAAATTTTGAGATTCTATTGCATAACTATATATACATGAATGTTTTAAAACTAGATAAATATACAGCTTGTTAGGAAGATATAATTTAAAAAACAAGCTTCAATAGATGTAGATGTTTTAAACTGTCCAATTTTCATAGATGAAATAAAATAAGTTGTCAAAGAGCCTCTTCATCCTATTGCTGTTATCATTCAGTTGGTAAGTCAAGTCTGAGTCTTTTGCAACCTCATGAATGGTAGCCCACCAGGCTCCTTTGTACGTGGGGTTTTCCAGGCAAGAATACTGGACTGGGTTGCCATTTCCTTCTCCAGGGGATCTTCCCAGACCAGGGGTCAAACCCACATCTCCTGCATTGCAGGTGGATACTTCATCACTGAGCCACAAGAAGCCATCAAAACAAATGGTATGAAAGAGGAATTCTACAAAACTGTGAAGACCAAATAACCTTAATGATTTAAACTATGCTGGAGCATCGACAAAGAAGTGAGTGTGTGCATCTTCAGTCACTTAAGTTGTGTCTGACTGTTTGTAACCCCATCAACTGTAGCCCACCAGGCTCCTCTGTCCATGGGATTCTCCAGGCAAGAATACCAGAATGAGTTGCCATACCCTCCTTCATGGAGGTTGCCACACCCTCCATGCCTCCTTCAGGGCGTCTTCCTGACCCAGGGATTGAACCTGCGTCTCACGTCTCCTTCATTGTCAGGCAGGTTCTTTACCACTAGTGCCACCTGGGAACTCACTTGATAAAGAAGTACTTCTCAATTCTTTCAATTATGTGAGTTTACCTTGCTATAAAACACACACGCAAAACTACAGGTCAATCTCATTTCTAAATGTAAATATGAAAGTTTAAATATAATATTAGTAAACAGAATCCAGCAGTACTTCAAGATCAAGTGGATATTTCAATGTTAGGAGATCCATCAATAAAATTCATCCTACTAGTAGATGGAAGAGAAATTTATATGATCATATCCATATATGCCAGGGAGGCATTTCACATAAGTAAACCTTAATTTCAATTTTTTTTTAATTGATAAAACAGAGACTGATGGGTCATTTCCTCCTGCTCTTGTTGTTGCTGTTCAGTCACTAAGTCATGTCTGACACTTTGCGACCCCATGGACTGCGGCATGCCAGGCTTCCCTGTCCTTCACCATCTCCCAGAGTTGGCTCAAACTCATGTTCATTGAGTTAGTGATGGCATCCAACCATCTCCTCCTCTATCATTCCCTTCTCCTCCTGCCCTCAATCTTTCCCAGCATCAGGGTTTTTTCCAGTGAGTTGGTTCTTCATATCAGGTGGCCAAAGTATTGGAGCTTCAGCTTCAGCATCAGTCCTTCCAATGAACATTCAGGATTTATTTCCTTTAGGATTGACTGGTTGGATCTTCTTGGAGTCCAAGGGACTCTCAAGAGTCTTTTCCAACACCACAGTTCAAAAGCATCAATTCTTCAGAGCTCAGCTTTCTTTATAGTCCAACTCTCACATCCATACTTGACTACTAGAAAAACCATAGCCTTGACTAGATGGACCTTTGTTGGCAAACTAATGTCTCTGCTTTTTAATATGCCATCTAGGTTGGTCATAGCTTTTCTTCCAAGGAGCAAGTATAGTTGACTTAAAACATTATATTGGTTTCAGGCATACAATAAAGTGGTTTAATATTTTTATATTTTATATACAATTCAAAGTTATCACAAAATATTGAGTGTATTCCCTGTGCTTTCCCAGGTGGCTCAGTGGTAAAGATTCTGTCTGTCAATGCTGGGGACGTGAGTTTGATCCCTGGTTGGGAAGATTCTCTGGAGAAGGAAATGGTAACCCACTCCAATATTCTTGCCTGGGAAATCCCATGGACAGAGGAGCCTAGAGGGCTACAGTCTGTGAGGTTGCAAAGAGGCCGACGTGACTGAGGAACTGAGCACATATGCATGCCCTGTGCTATACATTATGTCCCTGTAACTTACTTTATAACTGGTAGTTTGTACCTTTTAATTCCTCTCACCTATTCACCCCTCCCCCTACCTTGTTCTCTTTGGTAACTACTAGTTCTCTTTTCTCTGTTATGTTAAGTAAAATAACTTAGACAAAGAAAGACAACTGCAGTATACTTTCACATATAGATGGAATCTAAAAAACAATATAAATGAACAAGTATGGCAAAACAAAAACAGACTCTAGGAAATTGTTTTGATGGGCTTTACTGCTGACCAGGGCCACGGCACCATCCTTTGCATTGGAGATGTGCTCATATACACAAAAAGGAATGATCTTTTCTCTGCATAAAATTGCCCCCTGCCCTTTGCCATGTTCAACATGACTACCCTTTTAAGGAAAAATATCTAGAGTTCCGCAACCCAAGGTCAGGTAATCCTGAACTGTGGGCCTCTGCTCATTTTCCCCTTTGAGAAGGATCAGTGTCTGTTTTTCTCTTATTGCATAACAAATCTCCACAAATTTAGACATCTAAGTCAATATTCATTTATGAGCACACTGCTTCTGTGGGTTGAAAGTCTGGCCATACCTTAAGTTGGGTCCTCTGCTTAGGGCTTCGTAAGGCTGAAATAAAGGTGCTAGACAGACTGCATTCTCATCTGCAGGCTCTGCCAGGAATGGAGCAGCATTCGAGCTCTGGCAGGTTGTTGCAAGGATTTATATCCTTGAGGCTGGAGAGTGCATCTCAGTTTGTTTCCTGAAGACTGGAAAGAAAGTGAAAGTCATTCAGTCGCGTCAGTCATTCAATTACATCTGACTCTTTATGAAGACCTGAAACAGGGAGAAAAAGAGAACAACTGCTGCTTGGAGTTTTTGCCTTCAGTGAAGCCCACGCTCTGGTGTTTTAAGGCTCACCTGATTAGCTCAGGCTAACCTAGGATTTTCACTCTTTTGATTAACTTACTATCCACTGATTAAGGATCTATACGTGAAAAATCCCTTTATCTCTGCCATATTCCATTGGTTAGAAGGGGGCCACAGCGTCCACTCACACTCAAGGAAAGGGTGTGACTCAGTGGGCACACCTAGACTGTATCTGCTGCAATATCCTCAAATGAAGGTGCACTTGTCTTCTGCTATCATCCATAGTCCAAAGTGAAGTGAAGTCGCTCAGCCGTGTCTGACTCTTTGCGACCCCGTGGACTGTAGCCTACCAGAACGCTCAGTCCATGGGATTTTCCAGGCAAGAATACTGGAGCAGGTTGCCATTTCCTTCTCCAATCCATAGTCCAAAGAAGACGACAAATAGGAAATGTACATGCTGAATCAGCACCTACAAGGCTGCATGAATCAACTTTATCCCTGTCATCCTTCTTCCTCCCTGTGGAGTTATAGCATAGCGTTGAAAATTCTACCTACACCAAGAACATCTAGGCTACGGTCGCTGGGCATTTTCATTTTGGACCATATTACCCAGATTTGTTGGCACAACAAATGTCATAAATAACTGAGAAGCAGAACTATGAGCAGGCTAGTTGCTATAGTGAAAAATTTTCTTCATGAACACCATGCAATGCATTTGACTCTTTCCTTCCAACAGGTTAAAATTATATAAAAATTTAAATTCAAACATTCTTTCTGTATAGAATGATTGAACTCATCTCGTGCTTGCCTCTCTTTTGTTTTATTTTGCTTTTTATTTTCTACTAAATTCTCTTCTTTTCATGCAAGTATTTTTTTTAAGTTTCTTTTGAGCATACATTCTTCACTTTAAAAAAGCTTTAGAGACTAAAATTGTAGAACAATGATTTAAGACCCCCATTGCTTATTTGGCTGGTGTTGTAAAAGATTTTTAAGAAAGCAAGTTCAAAACAATAGCATGCCTTCACAGCAACTTGAGAAATATAATACAGTAAAAAGTTCAGCAAAAGTCTGATAAATCCATGCTTCTCTGGCAGAGGTATGTCTTTTGACTTTCTCCAGTTTCCTCCACAACCCCTACGCCCAGTCACTGGTCTGAAGAAGACAAGTGGTCAGACATGCCCCCCACCACATTCTCAGAGTAGTAGGACGTTATTTCTGCTATTCCTATTGATTTGCCTTCCACTCTTTCCCCGCTTTCTGGGGTTTAGTCTGGTTTTTGGCAAAAATAAATAAAGACTGAAGGTTTATTTGCTTAAAATATTGATTGTGAGAATTGTTATCCTGAGCATCATCCATTTTAGGGTCAAATAAAATAGCTTTGGGGACTTCCCCAATGGCTCAGAGGTAAAGAATTTGCCTACTAATGCAGGAGACTAGATTCAACCCCTGGGTCAGGAAGATTGCTGGAGTGGGAAATGTCAACCCACTCCAGTATTCTTGTCTGGGAAATCCCATGGTCAGAGGAGCCTGGTGGGCTACGGTCCATGATGTTGCAAAGAGCCAGACATGACTTAGTGACTAAACAACAACCATAGAACAGCTCTGAGTCAAAGAAAAAGAAGAAGGCACTGCTCACAAATTTTCAAACCACAAGTTCAGGACCATACACGTCTCACTGCAAGGATGATATTCATAGACATTATGACACCACAGGATCCCTCAGAGTAGTGAACCGTATCTAGTAATCCTGCTGACCAGTCCATTTGCTTGGCTATTTAAAAGCTATGTTAATCTCCACAACTCTTCCTGAGTTCCAAGATTTAATACCAAGGACTTCTATGACTTTCTCCGGGCTTGAGGCAAACACATTGTCCCTCAGGTTCTTTATCTCCACGCTCCATCTGCAACCTCACTTCTCTTACTTCCAAAACAATAGACTGGAAATGTGAATATATCTTCCAGACTCTATCAGGCATTATTCAGCACCAAGGTGGTGGCTGGGGGACATGGATGATCACAGGTCCAAGAAATTGACCAGAAAGACTGCTGCACACCTTAATGGCAACCCAGATAATCTGGACACTCATGTTTCTTGGTTTCCACACAAAAATCCTGTATTATAAGGGGTAGAAGATTAGATTGGAGTTGTGTGGTATCGGGTGTAGAAAATTACCTTGAAGATACTATGCAGTGAGCTCATGCCTGGAGCATGAGGTAAGGCATTATCTTGCTAAAGAGACACTGTCCAGAAGCGAAGGAGATAGCCCAAAGACCCACTTCCTGTGTTCTTGTCTCCCGTTACCTCTGCTGCTTTCTCTACTAACTAATTCCCGGCTTGTTCTCTTGGCTACTCCTCCAGCATCCACCCTGCTCAGCCTCTGGCAAGGTTCCAGTGCCTGGCTTTGACTGCCTCGTTGCTGGTGGATTGAATCTGATGCCTGCTCTAGTTTTCCTGGACTGCCTGGCAAGTCCTATCATTTTGCCCAGTGTAGCCTCATGTCACCATCTTGTTTGAACTACCTTTTCAATAGCAGCTTTTATAAACAATGATAGAACTCTTCAATGCTTCTTCAGAATCTCCAGTCACTTTTTTCTTTTTTAAGGAGTGTATCTTCTTACTCCTTGCCAGATTTTGGAAGATATACCCTAATTTTAAATTTAGTAAATTTCTCTTTAAATAAAGATGGGGGAAGCATCTTTTTAATGAATAAAATTCAACACATTTTAATGAATAAATTCAATTTTAAATTTTAATAAGTCAGTTATAGGAAGTTATGAAATTTATGATATCTGGCATATAAAAATAAGAAACTTATTAATTCATACATCATATAATTTTTTTAAAAGACAAGGGCATCAAAATCTGTATAGGAAATACCTTAAATGAGGGGCAACTGTATTGTGGTAGAATAAACATTGAAAATACATCAGAGCACTTGGATTTATGTCCCAATTCTGCCTTTTATAAGAGAAAGTTGCTTTTCTAAGAGTGAGTTTTTATTAACTATAAGAGAGGCATGGCAACCCACTCCAGTTTTCTTGCCTGGGAAATCCCATGGACAGAGGAGCCTGGTAGACTAGTCCATGGGACTGCAAAGAGTCGGATATGACTAAAGTGACTTAGTGTAAGGATACAAATATGGTGGTTCAGACAGTAAAGAATCCACCTGCAATGTGGGAGACCTGGGTTGGTTCCATGGGTTGGGAAGATCCCCTGGAGGAGGGCATGACAACCCACTCCAGTATCCTTGCCTGGAGAGTCCCCATGGACAGAGGAGCCTGGCAGGCTACAGTCCATGGGGTCACAAAGAGTCGGACATGACTGAGTGACTAAGTACACGATATTTTATTTATAATGAATGCTTTGTATATTATGAGAATTAAATATAATCTCTATTTCTCTGGCTTTCTCTTTGGAAAGACCCCTTCCCTGTATTCTGAGACTCGTCAGGGGAAGTCTCAAATGTGCTCACCAAATATGCAGTCAGCTGTGTCATTACACACTCAGAACACACTTTTGCCTCTGCTGGTACTGCTGGCAATGTCAACATTTCTGGGTACCATAACTCCTTATGCTAGGTACTGCCAAGATCTACTTGATGCCAGATCAACTAAGTATCACTTCTCATAAAGAAAACAGGAGCCAGACAAGTCAAAGCCGTGAAAGCAGCTCTCACTCTGGAGGGAACTATTGCAATGAGGAAAAGGAGATCTTGGTATATAGAACTGGGCTCAATTTCAAATACAACATGGGCACATGGGGCATAGCCAAGGGGCAGAATGGTTAATGGATGAAAAATTACTAAGAGGAAACAGCAAGGGTAAACAAGGAGGAATTCTTTGGTTAAACCAATTTGACAAGATTATTGATGAAGGTAGGCCCACGTGATCAGATCCCAAAATGGGAGATGAAGAATTTGACCAGACAGATTTTGAGGGTGGAAATTCATATAAAACTGACAACAAGATTGTTTCTACAATTGGGTGTTTCAGGCCCTTTAAGGACAGATGCCAGAGTTCAGGCCTAGAGGGTGTAGAGGAGGCTGATTGAAGTTTAATCCAGAAGACAATCCTGCCACTTCTCACACGGAGAATTGTTGGTTCCTCTGTGTGTTTCTGGGCCTCAAGGCACTTCTCTTGCTGCTTTGCACAGCTATTCCTCCTTTTTTCACCCATTAGTTTCTGTCACCAGACTCCAGAGCCATCTTTCATAAAGCACCGCAGTCTCCTAGTTGACGCTATGGTGAATGCTCGGAAATCCTTGAAGGGCCAAGGTAGGGGGAATCTAACTTTTTTTTTTTTTTTTTTTAGGAGAACTAAAGCAATGTTGCTTCTGACTGTGCACAAGTTTCAATAAAATAACTAGTTTACTTCCACTTCCTCCCAGACAACCTAGACATGTATACATCCATGGAGGCAGAGCCAATGACTAACGCAAGTGACAAAAAGATTACACAGAGTCACCTCTCCCCTCCAACTCTGTGGGCCTATTTTGGGGCCAGGCTTGTGAGTGACTCTATCTTCCTCAGCAGTCTTCCTAGTCACTCATCCGACCAGACTCCTGGCAGGCTGCCTTCCGGTTCACTGCACATGCCTAGGCGGATCTAAATCCCAGCTTGTGCTCAAGTCAGATCCCCTTAGCAGACACACAAAACGTTGCCATAATAATAAAGATTAAAAGAGAGGTCACAAATCATTTAAGAGGAGAGAAGTTGTTGTAGTTGGATTTCCCTTCCTGGTAGCTTTTAATGATTTTAGAAATTCCGGGTGAGATTATTATTGTAATTAAGCAATACTTTCCACTCGAAGCTTTCTGGCTGCCAAGATGAACATAATGCAGTCAGTGTGTCCCCAGACCTCACCTACTTATAATGCAAAAGAAAACTACAGTTCTTTTAATATCCAAATCAATTTCAGGAAGTCCATTTTTGTGCTGTGCTCCTCTTCCCAAGTGATTTCCGGGAATTGCTGAGTAATTCTTACATGTTCTACGAATCCATCCTGGTGGTCTCTCTTCAGCTCAGCCAGACATCTGGACTCGCAACCTTTGTTCCGGAGCCCTTGCAGGTCACATCACATCATCTCATAATCGGATTCTGCGAGCTCACTCCTTAGCCCAACCTTCTCCAAGCAGGGACACAAAGCCCTTGATTAATTTTCCAAACATGGTTAGATCCTTCCTGCAGTGTTCTGCAAAATTTCATTGAATATTAAAGGAATGATAGAAATATAAGTTTCAGTGACTCACATGGCTATTCCTGACTTTTACAGGAATAATTGGTGTTATTCAGTCATTTCCAACTCTTGGTGATTCCATGGATTGCAGCAGGCCAGCCTTCTCTGTCCTTCACCATCTCCCGGAGTTTGCTCAAATTCCTGTCCACTGAACTGGTGATGCTATAACAGCAACTCATCCTGTTTCCGCCTTTTACTTCTGCCCACAGTCTTTCCCAGGTCTTTTCCAATAAGCCAACTCTTAACATCAGTGGCCAAAGTACTGGCACTTCAACTTCAAAATCATGTCAGCTAAGTCGCTTCAGTCAAGGCCAACTGTTTTTGACCATGTGGACCATACTGTAGCCCACCAGGCTTCTCTGCCCATGGGATTCTCCAGGCAAGAATACTGGAGTGGGTTGCCATGCCCTCCTCCAGGGCATCTTCCCCACCCAGGGATTGAACTCACGTTTCTTATGTCTCTGGGATTGGCAGGCAGGTTCTTTACCACTAGCACCTGGGAAGCCTTAGCTTCGGCATCAGTCCTTCCAATGAATATTTAGGGTTGATTTCCTTTAGGATTGACTGGTTTGTTCTCCTTGCAGTCCAAGGGACTCTCAAGCGTCTTTTCCAGCACCACAGTTCTAAACCATCCGTTCTTTAGCATCTGGCTTTCTTTATGATCCAAGTCACATCTGTACATGACTACTGATAAAACCATAGCTTTGAGTATACAGACCTTTGTTAGCAAAGTGACATCTCTGCTTTTTAATACTCTGTATAGGTTTGTCATACCTTTCCTTCCGAGGGGCAAACATCTTTTAATTTTATGGCAGCATGAAATTATAGGAATTAAACATACCTTAAGATCCCAACCAGTTTTTCCACAGCAGTTACCAGATTAGCCTCCACCAGCTTTATCCTTCATGGTGCTTGTGTTTTGGATATTTTCATGTCTCTAAGTCTGATCTTGAAACTCTAATCTTCTAGAATGGAAGGTCCTCTTCCTGTGTTAAAAATTCCCCATCCACCACCCAGGGAAAGTCATAGGCTGGAATATCTTTTTCTTCAAAAAAGTCACAACCCTTCTCTACTCATGGAATGTGACCTAGAGTCTACCTAGGACAATAATAATAGTAAATAGATTATTTCCTGATTGTTGCTTTAATCTTAAACAGCACCATATGAGGCATGTCTACAGTTCAATCAAAATCTATGCTTTATATAATGACTACTCTGATTTTTCAAAGGGATAAAGCAGAAAAACTACAACTTTTGCTAGTGAACAAACAGAAAACATCACAATTTGCAGCATCTATATTCAAATTTAAGATGACCTCATATTACCACCCCCTGGATTGGTACTTAGTGGGGGTAACTCAAGAGTCTTACTGGTGATTTTATTAAAATAAAATGTATCTTTTTCAAAAATTTGCTTCCACACTGCCCCAAACACAAAGCTTTCAGAAACTCACAAATACCAATTGTTTCTTTTAAAATATTAAAGTTCTGGCTTTATCAGGTACTCTAGGACTACCTCTGTTACTACAGTTATTTATAGAAGTATTATTTCATAAAATATGTGAGCTCCCAGCAATGCACTTGGTGCTGATGCTATATCATGAACAAGACAGAGAAACTCCTGGCATCCAGGGAATTGATAGCTTAACAATTAATAAGTGTCAGTCACTGTTTTAATTGCATGGTCTCATTGAATAGTTTGTAATCTCAACAGCTTATTGAGAGTTAGTGTTTTTCTTTCATTCTATAAATTTTTTTTTAAACTGAGGTTTAGAGAGTTAATCCAATTAATGCAACAAACAAATCACAGAACTAGTATTTGAAGCAAAATCCTATATTGACCACAAAAATACATTTATCGAGAACCCATAGAAAGAAAATGTTGCTCTGGGACCTACACATAATCTGAGAACAACTGTTTAGTTGCAGATAGAGAATAATGCTGCTTTGGTCAAATTTAGATTGACTAAACTGATGGTGTCAAAGGTAAATTAAATATTCAATTCTATCAGATAATCTCTGGACAAGTGTCTGCCCATGACCCCAAACATCACAATTATTAAGCATCAAGAGGGTTAACCTGTGTGTGAGATGGGTTGAGTATGTCTCAGCTTAACAAAAACTCCACAACCTTTTTTATATTATTATTCATTAACTATCTTTACACTGATTGTGCCTGTTAGAACTGGCATTCAATTTCTTACATTTCATATACCTGCATAGTTTAAAATTATATATATAAGTATATATTTATCCAACTGTTTAGTGTTTAATAACAGGATTTCTAAAATTAAAGTTTGAAGTTCTTCGTAGGTGGGGTTACCAGCCTTCACAAATACAAAATAAAAATAGAGAATACCTCATTATGTTTGAATTTCAGATAAATAACAAATGCTTTTTTAGTATAAGTATGTCCTATATAATGTTTGGGACATATTTATACTAAAAGAAATCTACTGCTTCTCTGAAATTCAAATGTAAACTGGGTGCCCTGTATTTTATTTGGCACCCTTAATCCATACACACAGGCTTAAATGTCTAAGATGTTACCTTAACTTAGTCTATTGGTTATTTCAGGGTACTCCATGAGAAATGAACACTTGTTGCAATCTATTTGGACATTCTGGTGTGGACCACTTAAATTGCTAAATGGCTCAGTAGATAGTTACTTGCCATTACAAAGATTTATAGCATATGTGGGCCTTGATCTGAACTATAGTCAACTCAAAAAACTGTCTATGAAACTCTGTTATTTTCTGCTGTGCAGAAGCCAAGGTAATTATGGATTTCTCTAGAGGAAAACACATCCATTGATTTTAAGTTGTTTGGGGGAATGTTAATTTAATGTAAGTTTCCTTTTGCCATGACTGAGACTTTCATATATTGTACACAACAGTTGGGTAGAACACAAAATGCCTTTTGTTGAGAAGTTTGGAGTTTTGCCGTTTTTGTTTGTTTAGCTTTAAGGAGGCAATTTGGGGCGAGGGGTTGGTGAAGGGCAGAGGAAGTTAGTGGAGACGAAGCAAAGTTCTTTCACCTTAGGTCACTGAACTTCTGAGATGCAGGTTACATTTTGGTTTGGAGAGTTTTATTTGCCTCAAGTAGCCATCTCAGCAGTACACCACAGACTAGACAGAAACATGAACGCCCATCTGTCACTCCGCTAATGTTGGCTCTTAAGACCTCATGAAACAAGCTCCACAGGAAAGCCTAATATTTGAACTTTTCACTCTTCGTTCACTTTATTAGACAGCAGCGAAAGTCAGCTTCATATTAAATGCTAAAGAGAAAGTGTAAGACACCCTTATTTATTAGTCTTTGCATTTCTGCTTTCTTTAGATAGGTTTTAAAAGAAGTTATTTCCCCTTAATTTGCTTGTCTGATACTGAAACATGTTTGAAAATATAGGTGATAAGAAGAAGAAAAAGAAAAAAAGATGAGCTACAGGGAGACCACCCAAGAAAAATGTTTTTATATTCTATTAAAGACTTTCCAGTCTTTCAACTTCACTTTTACTTTTGACCTGAACAGACTAGAACTTCTGAAATATTTTTTAAAAAGAGGAAAATAACATAGTCTGTGTCCAAATTCTTCACAGAACTTGTGGAAGAATCTATACTGTATTATAATATTTTATATATATATCATAAAACTTCCTTCATAAATAAATATTTTTTAAAAAAAATAAGAATTGATTTTAAGATGGAACAAGTGAACCAGTGAAGTTGCTCAGTTATGCCCGACTCTTAGTGATCCCATGGACTATAGCCTACCAGGCTCATCCATCCATGGCATTTTTCAGGCCAAAGTACTGGAGTAGGTTGCCATTTTCTTCTCCAAGGGATCTTCCCAACCCAAGGATCGAACCCAGGTCTCCTGCATTGCAGGAAGACGCTTTACTGTCTGAGCCACCAAGGAAGCCCAACTATACTTGAATTATTGAATCCTCTTATTTTTTTTCTTTCTTGATGCTACGTAGTCAAAGTGTTATCTAAATGCCAGAGAACCTCAACACAGAGCTGGGGACCTTTTAAGCCAAAAACCAAAAGAGAGAAATTGTACTGGCATAAAAAAAGAGTCAGAAATAACTCTACCCAAATATTATATTTAATTTTTATTTCTTATCTAGTATTATAGAATTATATTAGTAAAATGAAAAGTAAAAGTATTAGTTGCTTTGTCATGTCCAACTTTTTGTGACCCTATGGACAGTAACCCACCAGGCTTCTCTGACTATTGGATTCTCTAGGCAAGAATACTGGAGTGGTATCCATTCCCTTCTCCAGGGGATATTCCCAACCAGGGATCGAACCTGGGTCTCCCACATTGCAGGCAGATTTCTTTACCATCTGGGACACCCTGAACATTAAAAAAGGAAAAGACTATCTCTCTTATAGGTTGTTAAATATGATGTATAGTCACTGCAATGGATGGGTTTTCAGAGGTCCTAGGCCTCTGTGTCCCCACACACCTGGACAGGTTACAAAGCTGTGAAGCACCCCCATCAGGCATGTCTCAGAAGAAATGCACCTGAGCCCTCAAAAAGAGCATTCAGCTTTACTTTTCTCTACCCACTTCACATTTATTGATCACCTACATGCACGGGCATGATGTTGTTTGCTCTATGCCAGAATTATAGCACCATTGACATTCTGGGCTGGATAATTTTTGTTGTTGTTCTGGGGATTGTCCTGTGCATGGCAGGATGCTGAGCAACATCCGTGGCTTCTACCCTCTAGGTAGCAGCAGCATCCACTTACTCTGTGTCCTCTTAGGGGCAAAATCACTTCCAGTTAAGAACTACTGCTCTATGCTAAGATAGAGATTCTCAAACTTTACTGAACATAAGACTCAATTATGCTGATTTAAAAGTAAGGTCCTTTGCGAGGTAATGGTCTGGATGAGATAAACTGTAGATTTTATCCCCAGCCCCAATTCTGTTTTTCCAGGATTAGAACACACTGCAAGATCTCTGATGAGCTTCAGATCTAAAGCTGAGCTTGACTCAAGTCAAAACTCTCTGGACCAATTGGGACAAAACGACTCCTGTCTCTACTGAACTAAGTGAATAAGCACCCTTGCTTTCCCCTTGAAATACCTAGAGTGAGTTTGGGGAGATGAAGAAAAAAATTTTCAAGCAACTTTGCAGCATCTAATTCAGTTCCCAGCTACCATGATACCTCCAGGGCCCTAAATGTCAGTCATAGCCCACTTATCTTTTACAGATTATTGGTTCAAAACCATGCTGACCTCCTTAAAGACAAACAACCTCTGTGCTTCATAGAGTGCTTATGTATAAAGGTGTTGGCTAAAAGCTATTTTTTGAGTGATTTATTCAATAAATTGATTACTCGATATTTTTTATCACTAATGGTTCCAGAATGTTTGACTTCTAAGTTGTTCTAAACGAGGTTATTTAGATGGCCTTGCTGTTAGAGGTAATCTAACTGAAACTACTGAGAATTACATAAAGTCTTTTAGTCAAAGTAGAACAATCTTTTCTTTTTCCAAGCTCCTGCTCACATTTTGGACACCCACTATACCCTGGTTCCTGTCTGAGATTTTTCAGCCCTAAGTTAATCCGTGGAGATGACTGATGTCATGAGAAACTTTCGATCACCATTTGTAACCAGTTTCTGAATGTCTCTGCTATTTAAGAAGTATGTAGATATTTCCAAGGGCAAAGCAGAGCTCCCACTACTTGTCTTTAATTCACATAAAACATTATATATTAAACCCGGATTTTATGCAATGATAATTCTTGTTCAAAAGGCTCTTTTTCCCAAACTCACAATAGTTACTTCTGCTGGAAGAATACTCATTTTCCATTTATGTATTTTCACTGAAAATTTATATCAGCTGGAATGCCTTGCTTCCTATAAAATTCTACAATATGTCTTTAGAGAAATAATTCTAAATTTAGAAGTTTTTTTCCTAACTTTATTATCTTTACAACTTATTTCAGCCATCAAACTCCAAACTAAACAAAAAATTCCAATGAAAGACAAATTATAGCTAAAGTCAGCAGAATAATAGTCAATTCTTATTGAAAATAACGGTTATTGATTATAAATAACAGTGCAATATATTCAGATTATAAAATATAAATCATAATGCATAAGTTATATGCTTGTATTAATGCTCCTTACCATTATTCTATGACTTTTTTCCATCTCAACAGAATATATTTGCTTTCATAAATTCATTTCCACTTTTTCTTTATATGAGTTGTGAACGTGCATGTTCAGTGATTTCAGTTGTTTGACTCTTTGCGACCTCACGGATTGAGGCCCACCAGGCACCCCTGTGCATAGGATTCTCATGGCAAGAACACTGGAGTGGACTGCCACGCCCTCCTCCAGGAGATCTTTCTGACCTAGGGTTTGAACCTGCATCTCCTTTGTCTCCTGCATTTCTGGAGGATACTTTACCCACTAAGCCACCTGGGAAGCCCTTATACGAGTAGAGTTGTTTTTCATTCTAGTACCAGTAGTCTCACATGTTAGATGGGTAACATGTTTTATCATAAAAATATAATTGTATTAATAAACAACAAATGGTGAGGTAGAGCTCCTCTAAGAAATCGAGGCTACAGGAGTGTCTTAGTCTGTTTGGGCTGCTATAACAATATCCCACAGACTTGTAGCTTATAAACAACAGAAATTTATTTCCTACAGTTCGAGGCCTTATCACTTCCCAAAGTTCCCACCTCCTATTACCATCACTTTAGAGGATTTCAACCTGTGACTTTTGAGGGGACCCAAATATTAAGACCCTAGTGGCTCAGAGAGTAAAGAGTCTGCCTGCAATGCAGGAGACCCAGGTTAGATCCCTGGGTCAGGAAGATCCCCTGGAGAAGGAAATAGCAACTCACTCCAGTATTCTTGCCTGAATAATCCCATGGACAGAGGAGCCTGGCAGGGTACACCCTAAGGGGTTGCAAAGAATCGGACACAACTGAGCAACTAACTCACACTCACACAAATATTCAGACCATAGCAAGGAGTAATTAATAATATGGTTTCTAAAGTGAACAGCATATGCTTAAACATCATTTACCATCTGTGTGACCTTGGACAAGTGTCTTAACCCCAATAAGTTTTAGTTTCCTTCTCTATACAGTGAGAATAATGTGAGTATCTACTTCACAAGGTTGGTGAAGAAATTAAATAAAATCAAGCATCAAATGTTCATTAAAGTGTATGTGGAACAAAATAAACAGTAACTTAAAGTTAGTTATTACTTTTTACCTTATTTTTTAAATTATTTCTCTGATTTATGGATAAAATAAGTTAAACTTTTTGCTGTTTATTTGTCTGGGAGAAAATAATTCAGTTCTATTCTATCAAACTCATTTTTAGAGCAGTTTTTTGAAGTCACTCTACAAAGAAGCTGAACACTGGAGGTTACAAAAATGAAACCACAAATGATCCTCACCTTCTTGGCACAAAAAAATCATCTTGGGGGACAAGACTCAGATGAAAAGTGGTTAAATAACCAAATAAGGCAGTCTATAATTTAGTGCTAGAGTTAGGAGTCCAGACATAAATTTGGAAAGATGTTCTAAAAACTTAGAAACCAATGAGAAAAGTTGTAGCCATGGAAAAGTTGAGATTTAGGCTGATAAAGAGGAAGATTAGAGGAAAGAGTGTATTAATCAAAAGATGAGGTGGGGAGGAAATCTCAGAAAAACATGAAATTAAAAAATGTCAACAGTGTGGCGTAGTAAAGGGTGTGTGTGAATGGATACCGGAATCAAGGAGTATCAGTTGCATTGTGTACCTTAATCAGGAGAATGCTGAATGTCCAGCTGTATAGTCATCAGTGAGGAACCATAAGGTGGTATGAACAGATGAGTAAGAGAATAACAGCAGTATTTTAAGAGAGCAAGTTTGGAATGACTGCAGGTTGGAAAGAGGAAAAAGGGATGTAGTTCACAGACTGGACAGGAGAAAAAGAGGCTGGAGGCAGGAAAAGCAGTTAAGAAACTATTGCACTCATCCAGGAAGAAGGCAATGAAGTCCTGGAGTCAGTTCCTGACATAAAAGGGGCAAATGATGTATTTTTGTCAAAGATGAATTGAGAGGACTGGGTAAATTCGTTGGATGTATGGGGTGAAGTAAAAGGATGAGAATTTTGACTCCAATTCTAATCATAAAAATCCAAGGACAGATGTGTCCTTCTGCAGTCATCTAAATCCTTTCCATTGACCTTGTCCTCACAAAACTCACACAACCACATTTGGGAATCCGTGTTGTTTTTTAGATTCCCAGGGATGCGGTACCTAAAACCTAAATTCAACAACAGCGGCAGTATAAATTTTGAAAAGCAAAGTTTAAATTCTGCATACTCAGAATATTTTACAGATAATGGTCTATCTACTTACCATTTTCAACCACACGCCTCTGTTTATTCATAGTGCCATTAAAAATGTTCAGTGTTCATTCCTGAAACCAACCCTGGACTTCTGGATCCAACAGTAGAGTCAATTAGATGATTGCTTAAACATCAAAGCTTTTCTTCACTAATGTCCTTACCAGGGGATATAAATAGGCAGGTCTTTTCTCTCTGGTTGGGGCAAACGCCTGTGTAGTTCAAACCAGCATACTGTACATTCCTGTGTGATTTTATGTGTTTGATCGTTGGCAGAGGGAATATCTGCTTTTCCCATTGCTATCAACTGAATATGTGCAGTGCATACCCTGCTCAAAGCAGGCCTGTTTTGTCGGGCAGAAGTCAGGGCTTACTGCCCTGGGATAGCTTATTTCTTGGAAGTGCTCATAGGATCTTCAGTTTCCCTTTTTGAGGTATACAAGGAAAATATTACCCTGGGGAAATATCAAAGGATTTCCTGACATCAGCCAAAGAAACAGGTGCATGTATATTTGATTTGATTTAGAAAAAAAAAAAAGGAGGATATGAGTACAGTGACCAGAGTCCGAGCATAACATTCCCCCATTAACAATTTCAATGGTCCACTCAGAAAACCTGCATCCTCAGTGATCACTGTCTCAATAATAATTTGAATGCCTTAGTCTGGAATTCAGGTTCCTCACAATCTGGCCCCAGCTGACCTCTCCTACCATATTACGCTCTACACCCATTCAAGATCCTGCCAAACTAAGCCACTTGCTGTGCCTTGATCTTCAACCCAAGTTCTGTGCTTGCTTATGCACTTTCTCCAACTTAAAATTATCTTTCCCTACAATCCCAGTTCTTGGCATCCTAAAAGTCCCATTCATCCATCAGTCAGGGAAGACTTTTCCCTTCCCCCAAAGGGAAATCAACGTTCACTCTTTTATCCTCCCATTGCAAATTACTTGGTTTCTGTGATAGTACTTCCAATTTCTACTTGAATAATGGTCAATTATGTGGACCCTATACTTGGACAGTTTATGACTGATTCAGCTGTGAGTTCTCCACCAGAAGGTTGTACATCTATGACATGATAGAAAGAACACCTGAAGTGAGAAGATTTAGATTCAATTTACCTCTTTATGCTGTGTCACTGTGGGCAAAACCTATCAGTTCCTAAATTTCAACATATTTTTTAGAGATTAGATGTGATAATGGCATGAAAGCTATTACTTAAACTACAAAAGTTAAGATAATTTAATATATTTTGTTATATAAAATATAATACAATTTATTTAATTCAATAAATTAATAATATATCATGAATGATATTATTGATGGTGAAAAAGTAAATACATTTCTTGACATTGCTGAAAAGATTATTCTTCCGTGTGACCACACATACCTGACCAGCTTGTTTCACAGTTGGGATACCCCCAAATTGGACTTGCCCATGAAAAGAGGACAAACTAAAATATGATCTTGTCGTTAAAACTGCTGAGCCCTCCTTCCCTATTTCCTAATCATTGGTCTAGCATTTTGATGTTTTTATACTGTATCCAGGCTATGCTACAGTGATTCACAGATGCTGTCAATCAGGTAAAACTGAGGTAGTTCAATCCCTGAAACCAAAACTATTTATTCATTTATTCCATAAGTATTTACTGAGTGATTGGGAAAGGAAATGGCAACCCACTCCAGTGTTGCTGGGGAATCCCAGGAATGGAGGAGCCTGGTGGGCTGCCGTCTCTGGGGTCTCACAGAGTCGGACACGACTGAAGTGATGCAGTAGCTGCATTTACTGAGTGTTCTTAATGGTAAAGAATCTGCCTGCAGTGCACAAGATCGAGGTTTGATCCCTGGGTCAGGAAGATCCTCTGGAGAAGGGAATGTCAATCCACTCCCCCATTCTTGCCTGGAGAATCCCGTGGACAGA